>NC_092721.1:32811909-33149161 GCF_047496885.1 Scyliorhinus torazame
CTATTCGTCTCTCGTGAGTCTTTGTGCGCTACAATTTATTAAGCGTGCTTAAAGGACTATGGAGCTCAGGATCATCCCGGAATGCCTGGGGATCAGCCCCCACGCAGTGAACTCAGCAGCAGTTTTCAAACACTGGCAGACTTGTCTCGAGGCCTACCTCAGAACGGCCCCCGGCCGGGTCACAGAAGACCAGAAACTACAGGTCCTGCACTCGAGGGTAAGCCCGGAAATTTTCCCTCTCATCGAAGACGCAGAGGATTTCCAGACGGCGTTCGCAGCACTAAAGAGCATCTATGTTCGCCCAGTGAATCAGATCTACACACGCTACCAACTCGCAACGAGACGGCAAAGTCCTGGAGAATCGCTAGACGAATTCTACGCCGCGCTACTAATTTTGGGATGGGCCTGCAGCTGCCCGCCGGTAAACGCGATGGAACACACGGACATGTTAATGCGTGATGCTTTTGTGGCTGGTATGAACTCTTCCCAAATCCGCCAAAGACTTTTAGAAAAAGAGTCGCTAGGACTCTCAGAGGCACGGGCCCTTGCAGCCTCCCTGGATGTGGCCGCGCGAAACGCCCACACCTACGGCCCCGACCGCGCGGCAGCCCCTGGGGCTCCGTGGACCCCCGTCGAGACAAACCCCCCCCCTCCCCCCCACCCCACAGGCTTGCGCGGTTCAGACGCCAAGTCGTCCCGGGGGCGCCCGCTGCTATTTCTGCGGCCAGGCGAAACACCCCCGGCAGCGCTGCCCGGCCCGCGCAGCGATTTGTAAGAGCTGCGGGAAAAAGGGCCATTTCGCGGCTGTGTGCCGGTCCCGGGAGGTTGCCGCTGTCCCCGGCGAACAAGGATTCCTGCGCGCTTCTAACGCTCCCCAACCCCCCCAGCTCCCCATGTACGACCCGCAGGCGCAACCAGTTTGGGTCCCGGCCACCACTGTCCCCGGAGAACAAGGTGACCTGCGCGTTTCTAACACTCCCCAACCCCCCCAGCGCCCCATGTGCGACCCGCAGGCGCCGCCATTTTGGGTCCCGGCCACCACGAGGGGAGGAGGGGCGCCGCCATCTTGGAACCCCCAGACCTGTGCGACGCATGGGGACGGCCATTTTGTCCACCCCCGCCGCCATCTTGGTCGGCAACAACGGACCCCAGTGTCGACGGCTCTACGGGGTTCGAGGAAGACGCTCAAGCACTACAATCACGTCTGGCCTCAATGACGCTGGACCAAGCACGGCCCCGGACGCTCCAGACGACGACAACAACGGTGCTGATAAACGGGCACGAGACACCATGCCTGGTCGACTCCGGGAGCACAGAAAGCTTCATCCACCCTGACACGGTAAGACGCTGTTTTTTGACCATCCGTCCCAGTGCGCAAAAGATTTCCCTAGCTGCAGGATCCCACTCCGTACAGATTAAAGGCTTCTGCTTAGTGACCCTCACGGTGCAAGGGAGGGAGTTTAAAAACTACAGGCTCTACGTCCTTCCCCAAACCTGCGCGCCCACATTACTGGGATTAGACTTCCAGTGCAATCTGCAGAGCCTGACCTTCAAATTCGGCGGCCCAATACCCCCACTCACTATCTGCGGCCTCGCAACCCTCAAGGTTGAGCCCCCATCCTTGTTTGCAAACCTCACGCCGGATAGCAAACCCGTCGCCACTAGGAGCAGACGGTACAGCGCCCAGGACCGGACATTCATTCGGTCCGAAGTCCAGCGGCTACTGAAGGAAGGCATAATCCAGGCCAGCAATAGTCCCTGGAGAGCACAGGTGGTAGTAGTAAAGACAGGGGAGAAGCAAAGGATGGTCATAGACTATAGCCAGACCATCAACAGGTACACTCAACTAGATGCGTACCCTCTCCCCCGCATATCCGACATGGTCAATCGGATTGCCCAATATAAAGTCTTCTCCACCGTGGACCTCAAGTCCGCCTACCATCAGCTCCCCATCCGCCCAAGTGACTGCAAGTACACAGCCTTCGAGGCAGACGGGCAATTATACCACTTCCTAAGGGTCCCATTTGGCGTCACAAACGGGGTCTCGGTCTTCCAACGAGAGATGGACCGAATGGTTGATCAACACGGGTTGCAGGCCACGTTCCCGTACCTCGACAACGTAACCATCTGCGGCCACGATCAGCAGGACCACGACGCCAACCTCCAAAAATTCCTCCAGACCTCTAAAGCCTTGAAGCTCACATACAACGAGGACAAGTGCGTTTTTAGCACAAACCGGCTAGCCATCTTGGGATATGTAGTGCGCAATGGGATAATAGGCCCCGACCCCGAACGCATGCGCCCCCTCGTGGAATTTCCCCTCCCTCACTGCTCAAAAGCCCTAAAACGCTGCCTGGGGTTCTTTTCATATTACGCCCAGTGGGTCCCCCAGTACGCAGACAAGGCCCGCCCCCTAATACAGACCACAACCTTCCCTCTGTCGACAGAGGCTTGCCAGGCCTTCAGCCGCATCAAAGCGGATATCGCAAAGGCCACGATGCGCGCCATCGACGAGGCCCTCCCCTTCCAGGTCGAGAGCGACGCCTCCGATGTAGCTCTAGCGGCCACCCTTAACCAAGCGGGCAGGCCCGTGGCCTTTTTCTCCCGAACCCTCCACGCTTCAGAAATCCGCCACTCCTCAGTGGAAAAGGAAGCCCAAGCCATAGTGGAAGCTGTGCGACATTGGAGGCATTACCTGGCCGGCAGGAGATTCACTCTCCTCACAGACCAACGGTCGGTAGCTTACATGTGCGATAATGCACAGCGGGGCAAAATTAAAAACGACAAGATCTTAAGGTGGAGGATCGAGCTCTCCACCTTCAACTATGAGATCCTGTACCGTCCCGGAAAGCTGAATGAGCCGTCCGATGCCCTATCCCGCGGCACATGTGCTAACGCACAAATTAACCGCCTCCAAACCCTCCACGAGGACCTCTGCCACCCGGGGGTCACTCGGTTCTACCACTTTGTAAAGTCCCGCAACCTCCCCTACTCTGTGGAGGAGGTCCGTACAGTCACAAGGAACTGCCACATCTGCGCAGAGTACAAACCGCACTTTTTCAGGCCGGATGGTGCGCACCTGATCAAGGCTTCCCGTCCCTTTGAACGCCTTAGTCTGGATTTCAAAGGGCCCCTCCCCTCCACCGACCGCAACACATACTTCCTGAATGTGGTGGACGAGTACTCCCGTTTCCCCTTCGCCATCCCCTGCCCTGACATGACAGCGGCCACAGTCATTAAAGCCCTTAACACCATCTTCACACTGTTCGGTTGCCCCGTATACGTCCACAGCGACAGGGGGTCCTCCTTCATGAGTGACGAGCTGCGCCAGTTCCTGCTCAGCAACGGTATAGCCTCGAGCAGGACGACCAGCTACAACCCCCGGGGGAACGGGCAAGTAGAGAGGGAGAACGGCACGGTCTGGAAGACCGTCCTACTGGCCCTACGGTCCAGGGACCTCCCAGTTTCACGGTGGCAGGAGGTCCCCCCGGACGCTCTCCACTCCATCCGGTCGCTACTGTGTACTAGCACTAACCAAACGCCTCATGAGCGCCTCCTTGTCTTCCCCAGGAAGTCCTCCTCTGGAACGTCGCTGCCGACCTGGCTGGCGGTCCCAGGACCCATCTTGCTCCGAAAACATGTGCGGGCGCACAAGTCGGACCCGTTGGTCGATTCTCGTGAGTCTTTGTGCGCTACAGCTAACCACTGTGCTACCTTGACGCCCGTGTCTCCCAGTGTCAGTTTGGGGTTTCCTCCAGATGCACCAGTTTTCTCCTACAGTCCAAAGATGCCCAGTCCATCATGCCAACCCGCCTCCCATCCACTGACTCTGTCTACACCTCCCGAAGCCTTTGGAAAGTGGACAGCATAACCAAAGATCCCTCGCTGAATAAGACCCTGGCTTATTCACTCTTCCAACTTATTCCATCAGGCAGGAGATACAAAAGTCTGAGAACGTTCACTAATGGATTCAAAAACAGCTTCTTCCCCGCTGTTACCAGATTCTTAAATGACCCTCTTATGGACTGATCAATCCAATGTGCAGGTTAGGTGGATTGGCCATGCAAAATTTTTCCCTTTGTATCCAAAGTTGTGCAGCTTTATGGTAATAGGGGTCGGGCAGGGGAGTCAGCTGAGGTGGCGTGCTCTTTCAGAGGGTTGGTGCAGAGTCAATGGGCAGAATGGCCTCCTTCTGCACTGCAGGAATTCTGTGTTCCAAGTTGAGTGGTCTAGTGAATGTTTCGGGCAAGGGTTTTCAACACCATTGAGTCAAATACCTTAGTGAGTGCTTGACAGAAAGAAGCAGCAAGTGTGGACAAGAATAAGGAGCTGCTGATGTTGACGAGTCAGTCGCCTCTTTGCTGCATATTCAATATCAATGAAATGGCAGAAACCATTTCTTTATGTCACAGTCAGTGACATGACAACCAAGTAATTTTTCTGTGAAAATGTGTTCCTGTCAAAGAATTATTCGAGAAAACCACAGTCAGTTATATCAGCATGGGAACATTGATTTGTTTTCTACCTTTTCGATGTTATTCCACACACAGTAAAAAGCAGAACAAGCCATTGAAATCCACTGTATTTTATCAAATTGCCCGCAAAGGGAACTGAAACAGGGAATAATATTCAGTATTTTTGTTACTGAAACGCATCGCATTAAACCTCTTCTGTGGTTCAGCAATAAATCTCTGAGAAACCTTCCATGAAATGTTTGTAAGACTGAAAATCATCACATTAAACCCAGAATCATAGAATTTACAGTGCAGAAGGAGGCCATTTGGCCCATCGAGTCTGCACCGGCTCTTGGAAAGAGCACCCTACCCAAGGTCAACATCTCCACCCTATCCCCATAACCCAGTAACCCCACCCAACACTAAGGACAATTTTGGACACTAAGGGCAACTTATCATGGCCAATCCACCTAACTTGCACATCTTTGGACTGTGGGAGGAAACCGGAGCACCCGGAGGAAACCCACGCACACACGGGGAGAACGTGCAGACTCCGCACAGACAGTGACCCAAGCCAGAATCGAACCTGGGACCCTGGAGCTGTGAAGCAATTGTGCTATCCACAATGCTACCGTGCTGCCCACAGTAAGAAAGGACAATTTCAAAGCAAATTATGTGAAGTAGTTGCAAACTGAATGGTAAAAGAAAAAAAGGCCAAAGAGGCAAAGAAGAGGAGAAAAGAATGCCTGTGAATCTGTAAGAAATAAAAGTGCCATGAGCGTTATGAAAAATGCTGTCATAGAGCAGAGCGTTGAGTATAATTCTGGCAAGGAGTATGAGAATGCTATGTGTATCCATGCAAAAAAACAAAGAGCATGAAAGAAGCTCACTGTGGGAAATCATGTCACAATCTGATCATTTTAACAAGATGTAACTTAGAATCAGAAGCACTGTGACAAATGGTTATTGTACTGAGTCACTGGTGGGCCATTAAGCTGCTGTGAGAAATATTACCAGGATATTATTATGGAAAAACTAAGTGCACTACAATAGCAGTCGAGAACCGTTCTGTGAATCGTGTGTACTGCAGGTCACTACAAGTTATTTGGAGATGCACTGGCCATCTAAAGAAATCAGGAGTATTCATTTTAAGCACTTTATTCACTCATATCGTCCAAATTGGAAGTACATAATATTGCTTGTTATTAACAGCTAGTATAAATCGAAATGAAGCAGATTCAGATCATATATAATGACTAATATCCCCCTGCTTTGTGTCCAGGGAATGCTCGGTTACCACGTGCCAAACATAGGGAAACATCTGGTTCTCAGAGACCCATCCCACCAACGTCCCCCCACAACCTGTGAGTTGTCTGTTTGAATGTCGCCCACTGATAAATATGTGGAGGACAGGAAAAATTGTTCTTTACAGCTGGAGAAGGGCTACTGCCTTTGGGTTAACTTAAAACACATGACATGATTTGAGCATATAGCTTTTGGATTAAATTACACGCACACATCCTCGTGACATGGAGGCTCACCCATTGGGAATACATAGCAGGAAATTGTAAGCACAACTCTCCATGAGTTTCCAACCCTGGATCACTATCACCTCCGTTTTAAGATAAAAGAGAAATATAAATTCCCTCAGTAGTTTTAGTTAGCTGCCAAGTTGTTGACACTTGAGTCTGCTTCGAGTTTTCTGAGTATGTAACAATGAATTTCCTATTGCTAGTTATGACAAGTGATACTGCAGCTGGTCATTATTTTCCACTTAATGTTTCTATCAGAGATTGGAGATAGAGCAGAAAGCAAGTGATGGGACAAATAACCTGCCACCTGACATTTTCTTTCTTGGAGGGAAGTGGGGATTCAATTTGCAGTTGTCAAGAGTTAAGATCAAATATTTGTTGCCTGTATTCCTGCTTCCTCAAAATAACTTCCCCGATGTTTTGTCTTGCGGAAGCAATTTCCATCCACACTTTGGGGGCCCACCCTTCTGTTTCTTGAAGGATAGAAATCCAGTTGCATTCAGGTAGAATTCTGTCTGGAAGGCCGGCATCGCGCCAACACTATGGCATTGGGTGCCTGCTTTATACATGTTGCCTGAGGTATTGAAATGAATGAAACTGAATGTAGGGTGGGGAACATGATGCGAGTTTGAAGTGAGAGGACGCGTTTTCATTACCAGTACAGTTGAATTTCCAGCCCTTTGAGTTTAAGCCAATTAAATGTTAAAAGTTATTTCGCGCTCAGCCTATGATCAAACTGGCTTCTTACCATTGAGTCTTGTGTTTAGTTATTCCGTTGTTCAGTTGTTCAGTGTTTGATTCTGTGGGGTCTGGTTTTCTGGCCCTGCTCACTCTCAGGATCTCCCACTCCTGCCGAAGTCAATGGACTTTTGGCTTGATTGGTGCATTTTCCTTCCACGGTTCCACTGCAGCGCGATATGAAAATCACATCCCGTCTGATTGTTAACTGCGCTGTGAGTGCGTGGTTACAGAGAAACAGAAACCAAGCAATAAGGATGGGACTGCAGACATTTTAATAACATTGTGATAAAGCTCCTGTCCACACATCAAACCTGGTGAGGGCCATCGGTACATATCTCGGAGACACAAAACACAATATCAAGCTTGGTAGAATACAATGAGCACTGGATTGTCTGTCTCCCCAGCAGAACATTGAGAACAAAAGCCATTTCTTGTTCTTTGCAGTAACAAAAATAAAACTTGACTTGGTAGCGACTTATTCCCAACAAATTCAAAGTTCCTGCACTCATCGCAGGATAAAAATGCAATTTATATCTCTGTTGTCACCTGTGCATTGTAGAGCTGGAAATTATACGCTCGCCAATACAGAGATAGAAATATCTATAAACATTCTAAGATTATCACAGTTTATGTTATGACTGGAAGGATCACATTCGGAAAAGCAGTTGTGGCAATTGCAAAGCAATTTAAAAATCTGGGCCAACGTGTTCACTGCAGTCCGATTAGAGTTGTTTTTGCATTGCATACTACATTTTTCAATCATTTTAGAAATAGTAGCTGATTATGTTGCGGTTCTGAAATTTCTGAAAAAGACTGATTTGAAATTTCAAACATGTTAATGTTTCCTTTAAAACACAGCCAAATTGATCAAAGCATTTTTCCCCACTAAAATGTTTGAGTCTTCAAAACGCACGATTGAAAAATGCACTGAATTTGTTTGATTTTTGCTTCATGTGAAGCGCGCACTGTCTCAAAGTCTAAAGAATTTAGGGGAGGGCTGTGAAAGTCAAACTTATGCCCCGCCAATGTGCACTTAGGGAGTTCTGGGATTTTACAAGTTTAAACCTGGGGCAGAATCTTATGAAACAATGGGAAAGTGTCAGTCCCGGTGAGAAAAATTGATGGAATCCAGCCCACTCCATCGGTGGGATCTCTCATGGAAGCTTGAGCCTCTTCGAAAAATGAAAGTGACTGGGCATAGTTAACGTTGTTACTCTGACGAGGCGAGAACTCTTAGAGTCAGGATCCGGCTTCAAACTGATTGGGCACCATCTTTCAGAGGCGCTCCAACCAGCGCTGTAGCTGAACGGCACCCAGGCCACATCTCGGAGATCTCAGGGCTCGACCCCACGACAGTCATTGCTGGCAGATCCCAACCCCCTCCATGTTCACTCGCCCCCCCCCCCCCCATCCATCACACATATCTGTAACCACCCCCCATGTGGCTCACACTAGGATTCTGCCCTGGCATTGCCCCCTGGGAGGTTGGCACATTCATGGTGGCACTGCAAGGTGGCAGTGCCAACCCGTGCCAGGACAGTGTCATATAACAATCTTTCACGTCTTTCCTAATGCCCTCAACTTCTGGGATCAAATAAAATACAATAACCCGCCCTTGTTTACATGTTAAACATTTGGAAGATGCAAAGGCTCCTTACTCCCCTTTGAAATTTAACAGTTAACAAATAAGCAGGTCCCTATATATCTCCTAATGCAAATTTTAAACCTAGTTTATTTAATGAAAAAAACACTGGACTGTGGTTTCATTCAAAGGATGCATTTAGCACCGTCACTTCATTTCGTCTCTCAATTCTCACAGGCATGCTATCCCTATTATCTTTATATAAGCTGAATTTAACAATTCACACGCACACACATGCACACAGACACATAGCCTTCTTTGTAGAACAACACAATATTCCCAAAAATAGAAATTAAAAAAAAAAACATTCACATGCCTGAGTTGTACTTTCTGAAAGTCAGTCTCATGTATATTTATCGAACGTTATCCATGGACAAGTGACCAGGAGTTAATGGCTAAAAGGAGCCATGTTATTTTGCATTGAAAGTGCAAGATTCAACTGTGCAGCATCCTTCAATAACATAAAGAAAACAGCTCTCTGGGTCTCCTGGAGCACTGTCACACATTCATCTGTTTATTATAAGAGCCCTGCTATCATTTCATTATCCATGAAGAGAGTGGTGAGAATTTTAAATGACAGCAATTGTTTACCTTATCACATATTTCCGAATGTAAAACGTCACAGTACTCTGAATATACACAACCTACTGTGTAGAATTATAAGTCAAAGCAATGGCAAAGCATTTCAGATCAGTTCCACTTCATCCAGTTTTACATAATAGGCTGTGGAAGCTATTGTTACACCGGTAATTGCTATGTAAGACAGGCACCCTGGCGCAATTGTAGTTTGAACATAAATATCAAGTGACCATTGTGAACATTATTCAAACCTAAACTGCATGAATTAGATAGTGTCAATTCAATGAGATTCAGTGGAAGTGACTTTTCCCTTCCATTTTCTTTTACTTCTCTACACATTTCCTTAACTAACGGTCCTTTTCTCATGAAGTGGCTATTGTATTTCTGACTCTTTTCCCCAATTACCAATGACATCACTCTTTGCCATTGTGCTCCAAAGCAGAAAAAAATAAATTGTGTTAAAAAATGAATAAGCATTACATAAATCGAATGAATGATATTTATAGAAATAGACTTAAACTGTTTTAGTTGGGGACCTGAGAAAGAAAAAGAGGTGTGAAGGAACCAGGAAAAAACTTTCAGGTCACCAAATCTGTACCTCTACTGACTGTTCGGAAGGGTTTAAGCTAGTGTGGCAGGGGGGTGGGACCCGGAACAGCAGGCCAGTAAGTGTAGTGTTATGGGCCAGAGTTTAGAGAACCCTAAAGTGTATCGTGGAGTTCACCTGACCCACAACTTTGAATAGATTGTGGTATGGGGGAGCACACGGCCCACTCTACAGTAGTGGTACAGCAGAAATGGAAAAGTATTTTTTAAAGCAAAACAATGTTTATTTTATGAACTCAAGTTAACTTTTTTAAAACATAAAGTGAACATCTTAGCAACCATCAATTCAAATACAACCCCTAAAGAATACAACACTAAGTAATCCTTAATAACTTCCCAAACAACATCGAAAAGACAAAGGAAACACCTTTTAACAGAAGCACATTAGGTTTTCATTCACTACTGAAAGCATTTATAATTCTGAATTCACCAAATGATCAAGAGATAGACTTTTCATGGCAGAGAGATCAACAGTACACTTGCTTTGCCTGGCTTCAGCTCCAACAATGAAAAAACGAAACCAAAAAAAAAACACAGACACACCCAAGCTTTTCGCAAAGTGAAACTAAAAAAGCAGAGCCAGAGCTCAGCTCCACCCACACTCTACATCACTGCAGTAAGATGAGCAGACAGACGTTTCTTAAAGTGGCATTCTCATCTCACCTCCCCCAAGAAAAAATAAATAAACGATCAACTTCATTTTTCACCTTTTCACTATCCTTTAAGAAATGCACACAGTAAATATACTTATTCATTTCAAAAAACAACATTCGCAAACAGGTAAAATAATAAAGTCCATTCTTTTTTGTCCTTCTTCCTCCCACTGGAATCCTTCTCGATTGACAGTCTCTTTGGACATGAAGGTCTCTGCACGATCCATACATTTCTCTACCCCTCGGCATATCTCATTAAAGTCTTTAGTTCAATCTGATCACAGAGTCCCTTGTAACTCTCCAACACATGAGCATTGGTTATCACAGTTTCAGGCAGTCAAATGCCTGCTGTCCATTGAAGCTTTCGGCGTTTCTTCAGCAAGTCCATCAATGGAGCAATCACACTACAAAACTTTTGCAAAAACGTTCGATCAAATCCACTCATGTCAAAAAATCACATTATTTCCTTTTGTCTTGAGGGTATTGAAAACTCCTCAATAACTGTTGGTTTCACAACCCGTGTGACCATTCGACCCTGTCCGATTGTATGGCCAAGGAAAGTGACTTGGGCTTTTACCATATTCAGTTTTGGCTAGGTTTATCACCAACACCTGAAGTAGACCGAATAACTCCACCAGATGTTTTAAATGTTCTTTCCATGTCTGGCCGAAAATTACCAGATCGTCGATGTATACCGCACAATTGGGTAATCCTGAAACAACTTTGTTAGTTAACCGTTGAAATGTGGCTGGGGCGTTTTTCATCCCAAATGGCATAACATTGAATTGGTATATACCACCTGGAGTCACAAAAGCTGAAATCTCCTTCGCCCTTTCGGATAAAGGTACCTGCCAGTAACTTTTAAGTAAATCCAGTTTGGAAATAAAAGCTGATTGTCCCACTTTCTCAAAGCAATCCTCCAAACGTGGGATAGGATAAAAGTCCGTTCTTGTAACTGCATTAACCTTTCTATAGTCCACACACAACCATTGGGTACCGTCTGGTTTAGGTACCATCACCATGGGTGAGCTCCATTGGCTGCAGCCCACTTCAATTATGCCATTTTTAAGCATACTCTCAATCTCTTTGTTAACCTGTGCCAATTTTAAAGGGTTAAGTCTGTATGGATGTTGTTTGATTGGCACAACGTTTTCCACATCTACATCATGTATAGCCATTTTAGTACTTCCCAATTTATCTTTACAAACTTGCCCACATGATATCAATAACTCTTTCAGGTCAGTCCGTTTTTCCTCTGGAAGGTAACTCAACAATTTATCTAAATTTTTAAGAACATCCTCGTTTTCCAATATAATTTGATGTATGTCAAATTCACAGTCATCTGGATTTGGTTTGTCACTTTGCGTTAGAATCATTAAAACCTCCTCCTTTTTCTCTCCTTCCCTTTCAAAGCACCTTTTAAGCATATTCACATGACACACTCGGTGAGTTTTCCTTCTATCTGGCGTTTGTACCACATAATTCACCTCACTTAATTTCCTTTCAATCTGATAAGGTCCAAAAACATTGCTTTTAAAGGTTCACCTACCACTGGGAACAATACTAAAACTTTATCTCCACTGGCAAACTACGAACTTCGGATTTCTTGTCCACTACCCGTTTCATCACATTTTGTGCACCTTTTAAATGCTGGCTAGCCAATTCACCTGCTCTATTTAATCGTCCCCTAAAATTTGACACGTAATCCAATAATGACATTTCTGATTTCTCACTCACCAATTTTTCCTTAATCTATTTAAGTGGTCCTCTTATCTCATGACCAAAAACTAAAAAGCAGAGCTAGAGCTCAGCTCCACCCACACTCTGACATTACTGCAGTAACATGAGCAGACAGACATTTCTTAAAGTGACATTTTCATGACAGTAGAGGCGGGGGAAAAAGGTGAGACTGAGATAAACATAGCGCAGAGTAAGAGCAGGGCTCAGTGGGATTGTAGGTCTGGAGTGCGTTTGCTTCAATGCAAGAAGTATAACAGGTAAAACAGATGAACTGAGATCCTGGATTACTGCGTGGAATTATGATGTAATTACAATTCCAGAGAGATGGTTAAAGGAGGGACAGGACTATTATTTTTCCGCAGGTATCAGTCTTGGTACCTCTGTTCTTTGTAGTGTATATAAATGATCTGAAGGAAATTATGGATGGCCTGATTAATAAGTTTGCGGATGACATGAAGATTGGCGGAGTTGCTAATAATGCCGAGGATTGTCAGAGGATACAACAGGATATAGATAGATTGGAGACTTCAGCACAGAAGTGGCTGATGGAGTTTAATATGGACTGATGCGAGGTGATACATTTTGGAGGACCAAATCTAGGTATGAATTATACTGTAAATGGGAACCCTGAGGAACATTAACATACAGAGGGATCTGTACGCACTGTTCCACAGTTCCCTAAAAGTGGCAACACATGTGGCCAAGATGATTTAGAAGGCATATGGCATGCTTGCATTCACCCACATTTGGACTATTGCGTGCAGTTCTGGTCACCACATTATCAGAAGAATGCAGAAGCTTTGGAAAGAGTGCAAAGAAGGTTCACCAGGATGTTGCCTGGTCTCGAGGGTGTTGGCTATGAGGTGAGGTTGAATAAACTATGGTTGTTTTCACTGGAAAGATGGAGGCTGAGGGTAGACCTGACATTGTGGATAGTGAGAGGCTTTTTCCAAGTGTGGAAGTGTCAATTACAAGGGGGCACAGGTTCAAGGTGCAAGGGGGAACTTTTAAGGGAGATGTGCGGGGTAGGTTTTCCATGGAGAGAGTGGTGGGTGCCTGAAACGCATTGCCAGAGGATGTGCTGGATGCAAGCTCATTCGCAACATTTAAGAGGCATCTGGATGAATACATGAATAGTGAGGAAATGCAGGGATACGGACCGAGTAAGGGCAGAAGGTTTTTTTTTTTAGTTAGGGCATCATGATCGGCACAGGCTTGGAGGGCTTAAGGGCCTGTTCCCATGCTATACTTTTCTTTGTTCTTTATTCTTTGACCATGCACAATTTTACGGATTATATTATCTCTCAATTCAGTGGGGAAAACAAACAACTTTGGGTAAGATCTTCACTGAATCACAGAATTTGTATGATGCAGAAGGAGGGCACTTGGCCCTTCATGTCTGCACCAGCTCTCTCAGTGAAATACTCACCCAATTCCATTCTCCCACCTTCTCTCCATAACCCTGCACATTCCTCATTTCCACGTCAGAGTCCTTTCAATGCTTCAATTCAACCTGCTTCCGCCACGCTCACAGGCAGAGCATTCTAGACTCTAAACACTCGCTGCATGAAAAAGAATTTCCTCAGATCTATTTGTTCCTTTCACTAATTACTTTACGTCTGTGCTCTCTCTCGTCGATTCTTTCACAAGTGGGAAACGTTTCTCCCCATCTGCTCTACCTCGACGCCTCATCATTTTGAATATCCCAATAAAATCTCTTCTCAGACTTCTTGGGCGGGATTTTCTGACCCCTCGCCGGGTTGGAGAAGCGGCAGGGGGCGGCGTGACTCTCGCTCCCGTCGGCTGCCGAATTCTCCGGCGCCGGGGTTTTGGCGGGGGCGGGAATCGCGGAGTCTGCACGTTCTTCTGTGTCTGCGTGGATTTCCTCCGGGTGCTCCGGTTTTCTCCCACAAGTCCCGAAAGACGTGCTATTAGGTAATTTGGACATTCTGAATTATTCATCCGTGTACCTGAACAGGTGCCGGAATGTGGCAAATAGGGGCTTTTCGCTGTAACTTCATTGCAATGTTAATGTAAGCCTACTTGTGACAATAAAGATCATTAATAAGGTAAACAGTCTTAAATTCTCCAATCTATCTTCATAACCGAAGTTCCTTATCCCAGGAACTATTCTTGTCAATTTTTTCTGCACTCTCTCTAATGCCTTCACAATATTTCTCGGTGTGGTGCCCAGAAAGGGACAAGAAGATAAAGGGGCTGGATTCTTCGATTTTCAGGCTATGTCCTGACACCGGCGTGGGAACGGTGGCGTTTATGGCTGAAAATTTGGCACTAAATGGTAACGCATTCTCCGTTTGGTGGGGGGCTAGTATGCAGGCAGCGGAGAGCACACGGCTATAGCTTCCGATACAGCCCGGAGAATTTTCAGGTCCGTTGCCGCGCGTGCGCACGGTGGTGACCTGCAGCAGCTGCGCCGTGCAACATAGCGCCAACCGCATGTGGACCCGGCCTGCAAAATAGTGCCCCCCTTTGGCCAGCACATGACCCCAAGACCACCCTACAGCAGTGCCCCCAGCCCCTGCCAAAGTCCCCCCTGCCTCTGCATCAGCCCTCCCCTGATTGTGGCCGTGCTGGACTGTGTCCGCAGCCGCCACGCCGGGTTCCCGACAAATGACAGCACGCGTGACCGACGTAGTTGGGAGTTCAGCCGGTCGGGGGCGGAGCATCGGCGGAGGGCCTCAGGTAATGACCTGAGGCCGTCGATACGGTGCGCGCCGTACTCCTAGAGTATGCCGCTTTGGAGGGGGCGGACCATCGCGAAAGCGGCGCCGCCCCCTATTTGGTCAGAAATGTTGATTCTCCTGCCTATTGCAGAATGTTCTTTTGGCATCGGCGCCTGGAGAATCACGCCCAAAGTGTTCTGAATTTTCTCCCAATGGCAAAGAAGGTTGGAACAATCCATGCAGTTCATATGTCATAAGTTCTGAAAAGAACCATGTGCGATGTCATGTGAGTGTACCTTTAAGAAATGGGTGTTTATAAATGGGTGTGTATATAAATACCTGTAATGAGAGTACCTTTAAGAAATGGGTGTTTATTGCTGCAGTGATGTCAGAGAGTGGGTGGAGCTGGGCTGTCTGTCAGCTTTTTACTTTTGTTTTAGGCTGTTTGCTGCAGGGTGTGTTTTAGTTTTGTTTTCAGTGTCGGAGCTGAAGCCAGACAGAGCGGGTGTACTGTTGATCTCTCTGCCATGAAAAGACTATCTCTTGATCATTTGGTGAATTCAGAATTATAAATGTTCTCAGTAGTGAATGTAAACCTAATGTGCTTCTGTTAAAAGGTGTTTCTTCTGTCTTCTAGATGTTGGTTGGGAAGCTTAAAGGATTACTTAGTGTTGTATTCTTTGGGGGTTGTATTTGAATTGATGGTTGCTAAGATGTTCACTGTATGTTTTAAAAAGGTTAACTTGAGTTCATAGAATAAACATTGTTTTGCTTTAAAAAATACTTTTCCATTTCTGCTGTACCACACCTGTAGAGTGGGCCGTGTGCTCCCCATACCACAATCTATTAAAAGTTGTGGGTCAGGTGAATTCCATGATACACTTTGGGGTTCTCTAAACCCTGGCCCATAACAGTGAATTCAGCTGACATCCAATCTACATTAGTTCAAAGAGTAGGTCAGATCATTGCAAAAGTCCACATTTTGGACTCCTTACTTTCATGCATCCAATGCCCAATCCTGGCCTAGATTCCAAGGTGAGCTGAGTTTGACAGTGATGTGATTAAGCATGTTTGCATTGTTGATGTGCTGTCCCCTGATTAAAGGCCAAACTGGTGTAACTCCTGACTTCGGACGTCCTCACACGCGAGTTCCATCCTTGGGCCTAATTGGCCTTGATTCTACCCCACTAAAAGGTTCGGCAAGAGATAGCAGTGTAGACCAGCATCTGAAATATTTAAATCATGATCAAATTTCTGATCCTTCCATTCGGAGTTGTGGCAGCAACGCAAAAATAAAAACAGAAATTTTGAGTTAATTGTCTCCATGATAAAAAAGTGCTGGAGTTGAATTAATGAATAACATTCTTCTCAGACCTGGGCTGTTTGGGAAATTCCATATCTGTTGACAGGCCAGTTAATAAACATTTTTAAAGAAATTAAATACAATCCTGTCACTGTGGGAGATATTTGAACCTCCAGGAGGGTCAGAAAGATGTGTTGGAGGTTTAAAATTCCAGATTTGAATGTCCATCTCCACATCCACTTGGAGTATAAATGTGAACAGGTTGTGGAGTAGATGACTGGACATGTTTTCTGGAGGAGGTTCCTTCATTTAAATAGTTTACTCAGTGTCGTGAATGTATTCACCTAATGCAGGATACTGTAACCTATGACCTGGAAGTGGTGATACGAGCTGCTTCCAGGTACTGTACTGTAACCCCGGTGGGATCCGCCTCTGGCTCCGCCCTCACCGGGGCCATATATAGATCGGCCACCTGTGGGTGGCATTCATCTGTACAACCGACTCTGGCTCGGCAAGTTCACTATTAATAAAGCCTAATGTTCACTCGCTCTCTCTGCCCCTCGGTGAATTGAAGGTATATCAATTTATTAATCGTTGACAGCACCATGGAAGCCGCTCTAAAGCCAGACAGGCTCGAACTCGACGCCCGCGCGTCCGAAGCCAAGGAAATATTCGAACATTGGCTTTGATGCTTCGAGGCCAACCTCGACTCCGTCACAACGCCTCCCATGGAGACGACTCCGCCATGCTCGGGTGAGCCATCGAATCTCGGTAATGATCGAGAAAACGGCCACGTATGAGGTGGCGGTCGCAACCCTCAAGGCACACTTCGTGAAGCCCGTAAACGAGGTGTTCGCCAGACACCTCCTCACTACTCGCCGTCGACACGGCGGAGAATCGCTGGACGAGTATCTGGAAACCCTGACTCTACTCGCGAGGAACTGCAGCTATCGAGATGTGACGGCGGAGGAACACATGAACTCACAGATCCGGGACACCTACGTGGCGGGGGTCCGCTCAAACTACATCAGGCAGTGCCTGCTGGAAAACAGGACCTCTGACCTGCGGGACACGGTAAAGCTAGCTACTTCGCTACAGGTGGCCTACCAGAACCACAGTGCGTTCCCCGCGGGCCTGGCGAACCCCTCGTGGACACCATTGTCACGGCCCCCGTCGGACCCGACTACATCGCAGGCTTGCGCCGCGCGTCTGCCAGCCCAGCCCGGGGAACCGCAATGCTACTTCTGCGGCCAGGGCCAACACCCCGGCAGCGTTGCCCAGCCCGCACAGCGATGTGCAGTGACTGTGGGAAAAAGGGGCACTACGCTAGAGTCTGTCTGGGCCGACCTAAGGCCCAGAAATCGAAAACGCACCAGGCCCGACCCATGGACTCGCAGCCCCGCAGACCCCGCAATGTGGCTGCGTGCCTGCCCGGAACGCCCCCTCCAGATGCGTCATCATCATCATGCGAATCGTGGGGGCCGCCATCTTGGCCGCTGGCTCAAACACCGACCGCCACATGCGACCAATGGGGGTGGCCATCTTGGTCGCCATCTTCGACCCAGCCCGACACGTGCGACTCATGGGGGCCGCCATCTTGTGACTCCACCGACCATGCAGGCTACCCACAGCTGGACGCAGTGACCCTCAACCAGTCACAGCTGAAGAACTCCACGATGGTCGTCCGGGTCAACGGGCACGAGACCCCCTGCCTTTTAGACTCCGGGTGCATGGAGAGTTTTGTCCACCCCGACATGGTAGGCGCTGCTCCCTCCACATCTACCCCATCTCCCAAACAATCTACCTTGCCTCCGGATCCCGTTCGGTTCAGATCAAGGGGTACTGTATCGCCAATCTCACGATGCAGGACGCAGAGTACGCTCGTTCTAAGCTCTGCGCCCTCCCCCACCTCTGCGCCCCACTACTGTTCGGATCGGACTTTCAATGTAATCACTGAAGCCTGAGCTTAAGTTCGGCGGACTTGCCCCCCCTCACGGTATGCAGCTCGCGACCCTCAACGTCTTCCCCCCTTCACTCTTTGCGAACCTCACTCCTGACTGTAAGCCCATCGCCACCAGGGGCAGGCGGTACAGCTCGCTAGACATGGCGTTTATCATGTCGGAGGTCCAGCGACTGTTGAGTGAAGGGCTAATAGAGGCCAGCAACAGCCCCTGGAGAGAGCAAGTGGTGTTTGTCCGGACCGGGGAAAAGAACCGGATGGTTGTGGACTACAGTCAGAGAATTAACCGGTTCACGCAACTGGATGCATTCCCCCTCCACGCATAACGGAGATGGTCAACCAGATCGCGCAGTACCGTGTGTTCTCAATGGTCGATCTGAAGTCGGCCGACCACCAGCTCCCAATCCGCCCGGAAGAGCGCCACTATACTGCCTTTGAAGCAGCCGGCCGACTCTTCCACTTCCTCAGCGTCCCCTTCGGCATCACGAATGGGGTCTCGGTCTTTCAGAGAACGATGGACCGAATGGTGGACCAGTATGGTTTGCGGGCTACATACCCGTACTTGGACAATGTGACCATCTGCGGCCATGATCAGCAGGACCATGACACCAACCTTCAGAGGTTCCTCCAGGCCGCCCAATCCCTCAACCTTACATACAACAAAGAAAAGTGTCTTCCGTACCACCCGACTGGCCATCCTCGGCTACATCGTGGAGAACGGAGTATTTGGGCCCGACCCCGACCGTATGCGCCCCCTCACAGAACTCCCCTCTCCCCACAGCCTCAAGGCCCTAAATCGATGCCTGGAGCTGTTCTCCTACTACGACCAGTGGGTCCCCAACTATGCGGACAAAGCCCGCCCACTTATTCAAACCACCAGTTTTCCTCTGAGGGATGAGGCCCGCTCGGCCTTCAGCCGCATCAAGGCCGACATCACTAAGGCCGCAATGCACGTGGTGGATGAGTCCGTCCCTTTTCAGGTAGAGAGCAATGCTTCAGACAACGCCCTGGCCGCCACCCTCAACCAGGTGGGCAGGCCAGTAGCATTCTTCTCAAGGACCCTCCACGCTTCCGAAATCCGACACTCCTCAGTCGAGAAGGAAGCACAAGCCATAGTGGAAGCCGTGCGGCACTGGAGGCACTACCTAGCCGGTAGGAGGTTCACCCCTGTCACCGACCAGCGGTCGGTCGCCTTCATGTTTGACAACGCACAACGGGGCAAAATAAAAAATGACAAAATCCTGAGGTGGAGGATCGAACTCTCCACCTACAATTACGATATCAGGTATCGTCCTGGGAAGCTCATCGAGCCCCCAGATGCCCTGTACCGCGGCAGATGCGCCAGCGCGCAAGATGACCGACTTCAGGCTATCCACAATGACCTCTGTCACCCGGGGGTCACCCGGCTCACCCACTTCATTAAGGCCCGCAATCTGCCCTTCTCCACTGAGGAGGTCAAGGCAATGACCAGGAACTGCCAAGTCTGCGCGGAGTGCAAACCGCACTTCTACCGATCAGACAAGGCCCACCTGGTAAGGGCCTCCCGGCCCTTTGAGCGCCTAAGCGTTGACTTCAAAGGGTCCCTCCCCTCCACCAACCGTAATATATACTTCCTCACCGTCATCGAGGTCTACTCCCGCTTCCCCTTTTCCCCTTCGCTGTCCCCTGCCCCGACATGACCTCGGCCACTGTAATAAAGGCGCTGCACAGCATCTTCACGCTGTTCGGTTTCCCTGCCTACGTCCACAGCGACCGGGGCACATCGTTCATGAGCAATGAGCTACGTCAGTACCTGCTTAGCAAAGGCATCGCCTCGAGCAGGACTACGAGCTATAACACGCAGGGAAACGGGCAGGTGGAGAGGGAGAACGCGACGGTATGGAAGGCCGTTCTTCTGATCCTCAGGTCAAGAAGTCTCCCAATCCCCCGCTGGCAGGAGGTCCTCCCCAACGCCCTCCACTCCATTAGATCACTCCTCTGCACAGCCACGAACAAGACCCCTCACGATCGTTTGTTTATCTTCCCCAGGATGTCCATCTCCGGGGTCTCGCTTCCATCTTGGCTGACAACTCCGGGACCTGTCCTTCTCCGGAGGCACATGAGGAGCCTTAAGACCGACCCCCTGGTCGAGAGGGTCCAGCTGCTGCACGCCAACCCCCAGTATGCCTACATTGCGCACCAGGACGGACGGCAAGATACAGTCTCCCTACGAGACCTGGCGCCAGCTGGTTCCCCTACCAACGCGCCCCCCTCCCCGCTGCCCGCCGCCACGCCCAGCACCCCGTACTCTCCCCTGGGTCTCCTGTACTGTCCCGCACCGACACTCCCGCCACCCACCACCCCCTGCCTACCCCCATACCCCAACCGTCTCCAACACGCCGGACTGAGGCTCAAGCCCCAGACACAACGCCCCTGGAGTCACCACCTGCAACAACCATGCCCGCCGCACTGCCAGAGCTGAGGAGGTCAAAGAGAACGATCTGGCCTCCAGAGAGACTGTATATGTAATGACCCCACATCACCCCCGCTGGACTTGATTTTTTTAACAGAGGCTAATGTGGTGAATGTATTCACCTAATGCATGACACAGTAACCATTATATCCACCTAATGCAACGTTTGACCTGGATGTGGTGATACAAACTGATTCCAGGTAGTGTACTGTAACCCCGGTGGGCTCCGCCTCTGGCTCCACCCTCACCGGGGCCATATATAACCTGGCCACCTGTGGGTGGCACTCATCTGTACAACCGGATCTGGCTAGGCAAGTTCACGACGAATAAAGCCTAATGTTCACTCGCTCCTTCTGCCTCTCGGTGAATTGAAGGTATATCACTCAGGCTGGCTGCTTCAAATTCATCCAAATGTTAACCCCTGTGGCCCAGGTGTCCCATGGATTGGATTGGATTGGATTTGTTTATTGTCTCGTGTACTGAGGTACACTGAACAGTATTGTTCTGTGTACAGTCCAGACAGATCATTCCATACATGAAATGAAAATACATTGGGCAAGCATAAAATACACAATGTAAATACATAGACACAGGCATCAGGTAAAGCATACAGGAGTGTAGTACTACTTAGAAGTAGAGAAGGTGTGTGAAGAGATCAGATCAGTCCATTGGAGGGTCATTTAATAGCGGGGAAGAGGCTGTTTTTGAATCTGTTAGTGCGTGTTCTCAGCCTTCTGTATCTCCTTCCCAATGGAAGAAGTTTGAAGAATGAATAAGCCATGTGGGAGGGGTCTTTGATTATACCACCCGCTTTCCCAAGGCAGCGGGCGTAGACAGAGTCAATGGATGGGAAGCGGGTTTGTGCGATGGACTGGGCGATGTTCTCAACTCTGTAGTTTTTTAAGGTCTTGGGCTGAGCAGTTGTCAGACCAGACTGTGCTGCAGACAGATAGGATGCTTTCTATGGTGTACCTGTAAAAGTTAGGAAGAGTCAATGTGGGCAAGACCGAATTGCCTTGGTTTCCTGACAACGTCTAGGCGCTGTTGTGCTTTCTTGGTCGTAGCATCGACGTGGGTGGACCAGGACAGATTGTTGGTGATGTGCACACCTAGGAATTTGAAGCTGTCAACCATCTCCACCTCGGTCCTGTTTGTCATGATATTCAAACACACACATCATGATGGACACACCAACAGACAAATCAGAACACACAACACCACAACCAATCACACACAAAGACAGGAACCATATAAAAGCACGAACACGACACCTGGTGGACAGTAGGTCTGGGGACAAGGACACGGACACGACCTGTTTTAACATCACAAACAGGGAATCCCCACATGCAGAGTATCAAGACAAAACTGTACATAGAAAGTTTAAATAAAATAGCGTTGTACCATATACAACTGTGTTGGCTCATCTGTGTGTCAGAACGCCCAACACCACATGGTACAGGAGTGGATCGATAGCTGCCAAATAACCTGCCATTCTGGACATGGACCGCACCGATAAACCGCAGCCGTTGCAAGTCGCGGGGAACCTTGGTACCAATTGGAAGCTCTTCAGGCAGTGATTTGACCTGTACATCCGAGCCAACGAGAAACAGAGTGCCTCGGATGAAACGAAGATTGCACTGTTCCTCTTCTACGCAGGGCAGCACGCCCTCGACGTCTTCAACTCACTGGTGTTCAAAGAAGGGGAACACCAATCCAAGTATAACACGGTCATCCTCAAACTGGACCAGCACTTTAATGTTGAAGTGAATGAAAGTTTTGAAAGATACCTCTTTCAGCAACGCCTGCAAGGTAAGGAGGAGCTTTTTCAACCCTTTTTGACGCACCTCCGAATTCTAGCGCAGTCCTGCGGTTACGGCAGCACCACAGAGTCCATGATCAGGGACCAGATTGTTTTTGGCGTTGCCTCCAGTGGCCTACGCCAGCAGCTTCTGAAAATAAAAGGCCTCACCTTAGCGTCTGCTGTGGAAGCCTGTGTCCTCCACGAGAATGCAACCAGCCGTATTGCCCGATTTCAGGCGTCCGAATTGGCACGGAGGGGGTCCCCTGCCGTCGAATCGGCAAGCCAGGCCGCCCACGATGCCGAACGCATCCAGGCCGTCGATTACTTCCCGACCCGCGGCCCCGACGAGAGCGGCCGCTTCCCGCGCTTTTCGCGGTCTCCCGCGCTGGTGCGCGCCAAAAATAACGGCCACATCGAGGGACGCACTGCGCAGGTGCGCCCACCGCAAGATCGCACTGCGCATGCGCAGTGGCGCAACGAACGCCGTGACGTCATGACGTGCGGCAATTGTGGAGCTGTGCATTTAAAAGGGCAATGTCCTGCTAAAAACTGACAGTGCCTCAGATGTGGCAAGATGGGCCACTATGCTGCCCACTGTCGTGCGGCTCAACCCATGGATCCTGCACATCCCCGACAATCGCGCAGACAAGTCAGGACCGTCCAGCCCACGCATCAAGACTTCCAGTTAAGTGATGCAGATGACCAGGATGCCTTCCGCGTTTCCGTCATCGATGTCAACAAGGTCAATGCCATCAATCCAGCCGATGAGTGGTGTGCCACCCTGACGGTCAACCGATCGCGCGTCACCTTCCATCTGGACACCGGCGCATCCGCCAACCTGATTGCATATTCTGAATTCCAGGCCATGAAGGTCAAACCACCCATCACGCCATCCCGGCTCAAGATGGTTGATTATAACGGGAACGTCATCCCGTCCATAGGATCTTGCCAGCTACAGATAACTCACAAGACGCACACGGCCACACTCCCCTTCGAAGTTGTCGGCTCATCAAAAGACTCGTTACTGGGCGCACAGGCGTGTAAGGTCCTTCACCTGGTACAGCGCATTATGTCTCTCTCTCCAGATGAGATATCCGACTTCCCGGATGCTGAGTTCCACGCAAATCCCCATTCCCTCCTTGCTCACAACCAAGAGGTTTTTGAAGGCATGGGACATTGCCATACACGTACAAGATTCGACTCAAACCGGACGCCATCCCTGTCATTCATGCACCTCGCAGGGTTCCTGCGCCACTCAAAGACCGCCTCAAGTTGCAGCTGCAGGCTCTTCAGGACCAAGGGGTCAGCTCCATGGTCTGTGTAAAGAAGCCCTCTGGCGAGCTCCGCATATGTGTAGATCCTAAAGATCTGAATAACAACATCATGCGGGAACACTATCCCATCCCGAAACGAGAGGAACTCACCAGCGAGATGGCGCAAGCCAAAATATTTACCAAATTGGATGCGTCCAAAGGATTTTGGCAGATCCAATTGGACCCGGCCAGCCGAAGGCTATGCACGTTCAACACCCCTTTTGGCAGATTCTGCTACAACCGGATGCCATTCGGCATCATTTCAGCATCTGAAGTTTTCCACCGCATTATGGAGCAGATGATGGAAGGCATCGAAGGGGTACGTGTATATGTGGACGATATCATCATTTGGTCCACCACTCCGCAGGAACACATGCATCATCTACGACGCGTCTTCACCCGCATACGACAAAATGGCCTGCGTCTCAACCGCGCCAAGTGTGCCTTCGGCCAGACTGAGCTGAAATTCCTCGGGGACCACATCTCACGATCAGGGGTCCGCCCCGATGCAGACAAAGTTAGCGCCATCACAGCCATGCCACGGCCGGCTGACAAGAAGGCTGTCCTAAGATTCTTGGGCATGGTCAACTTCCTTGGGAAGTTCATTCCCAACCTGGCTTCTCATACAACGAATATGCGCCATCTCGTAAAAAAATCAACAGAATTCCACTGGCAACAATCGCATCAGCTGGAATGGGAGGAGCTCAAGCACAAACTGGTCACGGCATCAGTGTTGGCGTTCTTTGACACGGCTCGCCATACAAAGATCTCAACGGATGCCAGCCAATCTGGTATTGGAGCGGTACTCCTGCAAAAAGACAGCACGTCGTCATGGGCCCCGGTTGCATATGCCTCACGAGCCATGACCCCTACCAAACAGCGCTACGCGCAAATAGAAAAAGAATGCCTGGGCTTGTTAACTGGACTGGACAAGTTCCACGACTATGTGTATGGTCTTCCACGATTTACGGTTGAAACTGACCACCGCCCCCTGGTCAACATCATTAATAAGACCTGAACGACATGACCCCTCGCCTCCAGCGCATCTTACTTAAACTCAGGAGGGATGATTTCGAACTGATCTACACTCCGGGGAAGGATCTCATCGTGGCGGACACGCTCTCCAGAGCAGTGAGCACACCACCAGATGCGGAGGGGTTCGTGCGTCAAATTGAGGCACACATGACTCTGACAGCAGCAAATATGCCAGCTGATGACCCAAGTCTGGCCCACATACGCGCAGAGACGGCGACTGACCCCCTTCTACAGCGAGTGATGCGCCACATGGCGGAAGGGTGGCTCAGAGGGCAGTGCCCCCAGTTTTATAATGTGCGAGATGACCTTACCAACATAGACGGGGTCCTTATGAAATTAGACAGGATTGTTATTCCGCACAGCATGCGCCAGATGAGTCTTAATCAACTACACGAAGGCCACTTGGGCGTCGAAAAATGCAGACGAAGGGCCCGAGAGGCGGTATATTGGCCGGGTATTAATGAAGACATAGCCAACATGGTGCTCAATTGCACAACCTGTCAGAGGTTTCAGCCGGCGCAACCTCCAGAGACGCTTCTACCACACGGGTTGGTGACGTCCCCCTGGGCGAAGGTGGGTGTTGACCTATTTCACGCGCTCGGCAGAGATTACATCATTATTATAGATTACTTCTCAAACGACCCGGAAGTCATGCCTCTACATGATCTGACGTTGTCCGCAGTCATTGGGGCCTGCAAGGAAACATTTGCTCGCCATGGCATTCCAAGGACTGTCATGTCAGACAATGGACCCTGTTTCGCCAGCCGTGAATGGTCGTCCTTTGCCGCAGCATATGGTTTCACTCATGTGACATCCAGCCCTCTACATCCACAGTCGAATGGGAAGGCAGAGAAGGGCATCCACATTGCCAAGCGGCTCCTGTGCAAGGCGGCTGCTGCCGGATCGGACTTTAACCTCGCCTTGCTGGCCTATCGATCGGCCCCGCTTTCCACGGGTCTCTCGCCAGCGCAGCTCCTAATGGGTCGCTCCCTCAGGACGACGGTACCATCCATCCTGGCACCAACAACGGACCATGAGACGGTTCTTCGTAACATGCAAATGCAGCGTGATCGCCAGAAAAGTCAGTACGACACACGAGCGACGGACTTGCCCCCCCTGTCCTCCGGAGACAAAGTACGCGTCCATCAACCGTATGGTGGCTGGTCAGCACCGGCCGAAGTCCTCCGAAGTGTGACTCCCCGCTCGTTCCTGATTCGCATGCCGGATGGTTCAGTGCGTCGCCGCAATTGGCGCGCCCTTCGCCGACTTCCACGCTCGCAGCCACACAGTCCACACACGTCAGATCCTCAACAGTCTTCCGAGGATGACTTCGTGGAGCTGCCGCAGATCACGCCCTCTCCATCGCCACCCATGGCCACACTTGCACATCAGCCGGTGGTTCTTGACCCACCCTTGAGGCGGTCAACCCAAACTCGTCGCAAGCCCATTAGACTGGATTTATAACACCGTTCATATGTTCAAAAAGTTACACACTTCTGTATTATAACCTGTTGTTGTTTATCGTTCCAGATATCGTCTGACTGGACCACTGTTCAAGTTTTTTTTTCTCGTTCGCATTCATGTTCTGTTATGGTACAACCTTGTTGATGTTACGCACCCGACATCGCCCCATGTAAATAGTTACGTCATATGCACATGCTGTACACAACACACACACACTCTTAGATGCACTCACGACACGATTATATTTATTACCACGTAGGCACATATCTTTGTAAAAAGGGGGGATGTCATGATATTCAAACACACACATCATGATGGACACACCAACAGACAAATCAGAACACACAACACCACAACCAATCACACACAAAGACAAGAACCATATAAAAGCACGAACACGACACCTGGTGGACAGTAGGTCTGGGGACAAAGACACGGACAAGACCTGTTACAAGATCACAAACAGGGAATCCCCACGTGCAGAGTATCAAGACAAAACTGTACATAGAAAGTTTAAATAAAATAGCGTTGTACCATATACAACTGTGTTGGCTCATCTGTGTGTCAGAACGCCCAAGACCACACTGTTGATGCAGACAGGGATATGTCTGATACTTTGCTTCCTGAAGTTAATGACCAGCTCTTTAGTTTTGCTGACATTGAGGGAGAGATTGTTGTCATTACACCACTGCACTAAGTTCTCTATCTCCCTCCTGTATTCTGACTCGTTGTTGTTCAAGACCCAACCCACTACGGTTGTGTCATCAGCAAACTTGCCGATGGAGTTGGAACCAAATTTTGCCACGCAGTCATATCTGTATAGGGAGCTAGGGGGCTAAGTACGCAGCCTTGCGGGGCTATTAAGGACTACCGTGGAAGAGGTGTTGTTTATTCTTACTGATTGTGGTCATGGCTGGGAAAACCATCAAATAAAGGTGTTGAGAAGGCCAGATTTGTCAGGTAAATGTCGCAACAGCAATGCACCTGGTCAGAAGAAGCAGGACTGTATACCACTGTCCCATGAAGGTAGCCTGATTCCCTCCCTGAGATTTGCTAACCGATGAATCCACTCCCATCATCAATAGGCTCCAACTCATTTAAGGCTTTCTGTCTCAATTCTGCCCCTCTCACTGAATATATAGGACTGAACTCTCCGTTTCTGCGGCTCTGTCCGCAGGATCCATCTGGCCTTATGACCAGAAAGTCGACGCCAGCCCCGCACGGATCCTTCATCCGGTGGGGGGGGGGCGAGCAGCTGTGCAGCATAAAGCCCCCGGCCTTACCTGCGGATATGGCCGCAGAATGGCTGGGTCCGTGGCCGCGCATGCGCACGGCAGCGGTCTGTGGCGGTCGTGCCGTGCAACATGGCGGCGGCAGCAGTTTGTGGCGGTCACGCCGTGCAACATGGCAGCGGCCACGCGCGGACCCAGCCTGCCAAAACCTGCTCCCCTGTAACTCCCCCCTTGCAGCCCTGGACATTCCCCCCCCCCCCCCCAGCAGAACGGCTCCCCCACCCGCGACTGTGGCAGCGCTGGACACAGTCCGCAGCCGCCACGCGAGGTCCCCGATCATTGTGAGGACACACGCCCCATCAGGGGTGGGCCTCACGTGACTTCCTGAGGCCGTCCATACAGCGTGCAGAGTACTCGGAGTATGCCGTTTTTGAGGGGGCGGAGCCTCGCAAAAATGGCACCGCGCCCGATTCCAGCGCAAACGTGGATTCTCCAGCCGATCTCAGAATGCGGTTATGGCATCGGCGATCGGAAGTACTTTGCCGCAACCTGCCCACCCCCGCCCCCTCCATGATGCTCTCTGCAGCTTCCCTGATATCCATTGAGGCCACCCATAAGGTCCCACCGACCCCAAATCCTTCCTTTTCTCCTCTTTGCTCCCGGACTGTGGTCTGGCCCACGGGTCTTGCGGGCGAAAACCAGTTGGGCTTTTGTAGCTGCTGGTGGCTGGGAATGGAGTCAGAAAAATTTAAGTTTTCCTGCCTCTCTGCCTCCTCACTGTGTGCTCCCTGCCTGACTGGAATTATTGGGATCAATGTCCCTGATTTACCGATTTAAATATCGGCAAAAATTAAAAGAGGTCAAAGGAAACGACTGTGTCATAACTCAGGTGTGGACAAGATTTGTACAATTATGAAAGAGAAATAAAAAACTGTTGAGGGAAGCGAGAGTTTTTTCTTAGTTTTGCCTCACCTAATTGAAAAAGCCTGTAGAGGTTATGACGCGTGTTGTTGGTTTAGAAAGTAGTCACTATCTGTGCAATTCTCCTATTATTTCATTATAAGTAAGCCTGACCTTAATTAGTTTGGTTGACCGAAAAATAAACAGAGAAACAGATCTACCTTTAGGCAAAACAGCCGCCATCTTAGAACACAAAATGAGTTTGTAATTGTTTGTAGCTTGGCAACTTCAATTATTTAGAGAAATAATGAAGAAATATCACTGCGGCTTTGTGGTAAGGCACATTTTAATGAGATTTTGTTTGAAATGCCACACTGCTCTTGAGGCCAGTTGTGTGAGTTTGTCAGCCCAGATAGGGTCAGTTAGAGGCTGAGAAATGGGAGGTTGGCTCAGAAGAAAGCTGGGAGCAGCATTGGTGTACAAATGTGTCAGGAGAAAGAGAAGGGACGGAAAGCAAAAGACATTCAGGATTAATTGTTAGATATAACAACCAGGCTCTTTTTTTTTCATCCTCTTATGCTTGTCTGAAAGGTTGAAAATCAAAGCATGTTAATAACAACTGAAAAAGCAGAGTAAGGAAAGCCTAATGGGACACCTTTTAACGAAACAAAGATTGCTACACCTTGGATGAAATGAGAAAGGGTCACGTTAGAGTTAGGAAACTGAAAAGGTGTAAATAGGTAAGATATGTTACCAGAATTCGCTGGCGACGGGATTCTCAGGTCATGCCGGCATTGCACCCCTGCCTGCCAGTAAGGGGTGGTTTTAATGAGAATTCCCATTGATAGCAGCGGGAATAGAGAATCCCGCCGCCAGCGACGCCGAGAAACAGGCAACTGGAAGGCTGGAGGATCGCACCCAATGTTTCATATTGAAACTGCAATACACTCACTGATGCTCAGCTCAGAAAGCTGAATATGGCTGCTTTAAAACCCGACAGGGATAAATGTTCACAGGTGTGGTATTATCATGACTGTAAGAACTGCAAGGGTTAATGAGGTGTCTAGAGTAGCCACTAGAGGGAGCTACAGTTACAACTATATAAGGCAGTGATGCTAAGCCTTGTGGGAAAGTGTGTGCAGGAGTTTGCTGGAGAGAGTCAGAAGCACAGATAGTGTAAGTGAGAGCAAATCATCATTTATATCAGAATTAAGATTAGCTGTAGATGAGTGTAGTTTAAATGATAAAAATCAACTGCGTATTCTTTAGGAGTATGTGTCGAATCCAAATTTATATCTTTGTTTAAGTTCAAGCTATTTTGTGGCCTTTCTGAACACTACGCCAACCATCCTGAATTAAGCAACACAAAGAACACCACAACAGGGATTTCACTAGTTTTGTGGCTCTCCTGCCGAAGTTATGAAAGAGGATGGTGGGAGTTTCTGTGGAAACTTGGCTCCATAAATTATTTCCATCAATTTGTTTCACAGCTAGAAAAACGCTTGGAGCCAGGATTTCACAGGATGGGGAAGAGGCGGCGTGGGAGGCAGAGGAGTGGGTTGCAGTCTGGGCGACAATATCATCCAGGAATCCCAGCAATAATATAATTTAGGCAGTCAGTAACTTTTTAAAGCAGTGACCTCATTAATATTTGACGTTCAGGTTTCTGGTACAATTAGCAACAGCAAACGTGATGTGGACCCAACATTGCATCAATTTAACATTGGTATTTGCAGAGACAATCTAAACATGTGAGTTGAAGGAGTTGGAGTTGTCGGTAGAGAAATGAAAGTGTCACAATAGAATGCAGACTCTCAATGGTTGCATTCCACTTCACTGAAGTGGGCAGGAAAGAAGGTGGACCTGTAAAATAGGGCATCTACCAAGATGTGAGAGAAACGTCTCATGGATTGCCACCTTCTGGCTCAACTGAGGCCGTTAAGTGTGCAATTAATGCCCACGTGATTTCATCCCACTGACACTTATATTTAATAGGGAGGAGAGGTCAACCTGTGCCCAGTGTGTAACCCGATAATTTTGAGCCTGCGGGCATCTGGTTAGTGACAGTGTGGGGGTGCCTCCTTTCTGGACACATGGGGAAAATTGGAGGGTCCTTCCCACCGTTCCTTCCCCATAGGCCCAGAATCACGTCCGGGTCTGCCAGAACGGCTTCGGTGAGAATCCAGACTTTCCTGGAGGTCCAGTCCATTGCTGAAAACCACCTGCTTCAACTAGCTGCAGTACTGGCACCGGCCACCGCTCTCAGTGGCATTGCCAGTATTCCAGAGCTGTTGGTCTCCGATTTACCAGCAGCTCACTGAGGAGACATGACCTCCTGTAAGTCTCACCTCATAACAATTAAAGGCCTGTTGGCTGGAAACCTAAAGCAGGGTGAGCCAGCCAAGTGGATACAGACATATCCCTGACATTTATGCTGGGGTGTGGGGAGCCCACCTGCATCTGATAATCCAGCACATATTTTCTGGCAGGTGTCATCAGCAACATCTGAATTGGAATCAAAACAGCAAAATCTGGTATTTCCACAACAGCTCTGGCAGGAGCTCTGGAAAGAGAGAGAGAGAAAGAGAATTAAGATTCCAGGACGATGACACTTCATCAGAACTGGGAAAAGTGAGTGATGCAATAACATTTAAGCATGTGGAAGGGGGGAATGTGGAAAAGTAACTAAAAGGAAGGGTGGATGGCAGGAGGGATTCAATATTGTTAGAACCCGCAAGTATTTTACGGGGTGGGAACAATTAATTTCCCCATGAACCTTGCAAAGTACGAGCTCCCCCATTCGAGGGAGTGGGAAACCTCAAAACAATGTCTACTTGTATGATAATCAAAGCTGGCCAGTCAGGCACTGACAAGGCAGATCCAGTTGGGGTCTACCGTGTGATGTATACAATAGTTACTGGAAATAAACTAAGTTTCTTTGAACTACTTTGTGTGAACTCCTTTGTGACCTTATTAAAGTATCAAAAAGGTTCATTGGTGCAAAGCCAAAGGGATGGTAGTGTGGCAAGAAAAGAAAGGCAAGCTATGTCCAGAGGAAGTATGAATAGCTGAACCCAGAACAGCTGCTGTCCGAAAGCACTGACAAAAGGGAAAAAACAGAGAGAAACAAAAGTGAAATACCAAACTAGGAAAAAAATGGATACAGATTGAGGGCAGAGGTTATGATCGAAAATGATTGAACTCAGTGTTGAACTTGGAAAGGTTGTAGAGTGCCCCAATCGAAAGATGGTGCACTGTTCCTTGAGCTTGCATTAAGTTTTATGATTCTGCCATTCACCACCGCAGTCCCCTCACTCTCCCCCCCCCCCCCCCCCCCAAACACAAACACACGCACAGTCACACACACACTTCTGGTCCAAATGTTCTTTTCTTTACTCTTGATATCAATGGCACACAAGAATCCGAATACTATTTCATTAAATGTGAAACATCTTTATTAAATCTTGAAGCAAGTTTGGATATGCACAATGACACTGGGTGGTTGGGAATCCCGCAAGCTAGTCTCAGTTAGTCAGCCCTTCGACAAATCTCCAGGTACGATTTCGGAACGGTTCACCGTGCCATTCTACCATTCTAGCAGTTACAATGGCTTGTGTCTTTATGCACCTTTCTGATCCTGGCTTTTGGTGAATTAGACAATGCCTGAAATCGGATCATTCGATTAGGTTATCAATCCCACCCTGGCCATCCACGTGGCCATATCTTGCACTCTGCAGGGAGCTATCTCCTGGTGCATGCCAAGAATGGGGGTGATTATTGTATGTTTGGGCAGGAAGAAGGCCATTTGCGCATTCCCAAGTGGCCATTGTCTAGTTCAGCCTCTGTTGACAGAGTATCCATGACACCCCACCACCCCACTGACATGCCCTGTGTAGTCTGTGCGTGTGTGCCCTTTTTCTTTAAAACTGTCCACGCAATAATGCCTTTGGTCAGAATTCTCCCATCATAGCTTCATCTTCTTACCTTGAGGCAGTCTGCTCACAGAACTCCACCACAACCAGCTTACGTTCATTAATATCAAATAAACAAAAGCAGGGTAAGATAATTAAAAGTGATTAATACAGTACAAAGGTAAATAATGCATTGGCTTACAGCTTCATGAGAACACTGCCAGAGGACAAGAGCGTAAAAGCCGACATGGAAAAAAGGAAGAGAGCAAGGTAAAATTTAAATGACAGGTGATTGGAAGCTTGGGGTTATCCTAGAGGTTATCATAGAATTTACAGTACAGAAGGAGGCCATTTGGCCGAGTCTGCACTGACCCTTGGAAAGAGCACCCTACCCAAGCCCACACCTGCACCCTATCCCCATAACCCAGTAACCCCACCTAACCTTTTTGGACATGAAGGGCAATTTATCATAGCCAATCCACCTAACCTGAACATCTTTGGACTGTGGGAGGAAACCGGAGCACCCGGACAAAACCCACGCACACACGGGGAGAACGTGCAGACTCCTCACAGACAGTGAACCAAGCCGGGAATCGAGCTTGGGACCCTGGAGCAGTGAAGCAACTATGCTAACCACTGTGCTGCTGTGCTGCCCTATGCTCACCTATGGTAAGGTCTTTCCAAAGTAATGGATCCAGTTTGTGAGCAGCTGATGCAGGATAATACTAAATTGAAAGAATGACAAATAAATCACTGTTTCACTTGGCAGGTGTGTCTGGGGATGTGGATGATGCAAAGTGAGGAGGTTTAAAGACAGGCATAGCATCTTTCAATGTTTGCTTAAAAGGTGCAATGGGAATGGGAGGAGATGCTCCCGCTGGCTGAGGAGTGGACCAAGGTAACCTGAATCTTCAGAGGGCCAAGATGAAAAGCAAGGGGAGACATGTTGAGTGGTGGAATCATGCTGGAAGTGGCAGAAAATATGGAGGCTGGTGGATGGAAGGTGAGGACAAGGGAACCACATCATGTTTCCGTGAGAGAGAGGGGAAGAAGTGAGAGCAGAAAAGCAGACAATGGAATGGATACAGTCAAGAGTCCGGTCAAGCAAAGTGGGAGGGAGTCCCCGGTTGAAACAAAAAGGAAGACAAATCAGAACAGTTACGACAGAGATGGAGAAACCTGAGGAATGGAATGGAGTCCTTCTAGGAGGATGGTCTGAGGACGTGTGGTGCATATAGCTGTGAGTATAAGTGGGCTGTGAGTGAATGTTGGTAGACAGCCTATCTCCAAAGATGAAGACAGAGAAGTCAAGGAAGGAAAGGGAAATGTCTGAGATGCACAATGTTCGGGCAAGAGAAGGGTGTAAATTGGGAGAAAGGTTGATGACATTTTCCGTGGAGAGGTTTGGAAACTGCACCAGGGCTATCATCAATGTACTGGGAAAATAAATGAGTGAGGGGACCTGAGTAGGACAGGAACAAGGAATGTGCCACACATCCCCTAAAAGGCAGGTATGGGGAGGACCCAGGAAGGTACCCACAGCTATACCTTTTCTTTGGAGGAAGTGAGCGCATTCAAAGGAGAAGCTTTTTAATGTAGAGAAAGTTCAAGTCATTGGAGGAGATCAATGGTGGATGGGGCTGATTGTGCCTCCATTCAAGGACTAAGTGGAGAGCTCTCCAGTGCCCTGGTGGGGCATGGAGACACATAAATTGGAGTGGGTATTGTTACCTAGTAGCATCACTGCCCAGAAATCCAACACACTCACGCATGAAGTCCTTTTTGTGGTTGTCTATCAGCTGCACGTTGATGGAGTGGTCGCCCTTCTGGTTACCGAACATTCTGGTTGTTCTGGTGGTGCCTAGATGGTGCCATGTGTTTGCAGCTGATGACATTCTGCATCTGCGAGAAGCCAGTCAGGGACACAAACCCGAGTGGCAGTTCATCCTGGCATTGCTCATCACAGGAAAAGTTGTTTTTTTTTAATTTAGAGTGCCCAATTCATTTTTCCAATTAAGGGGCAATTTAGCGTGGCCAGTCTGCCTAGCCTGCACATCTTTGGGTTGTGGGAGCGAAACCCACGCAGACACGGGGAGAATGTGCAAACTCCACATGGACAGTGACCCAGAGCCGGGATCGAACCTGGGACCTCGGTGCCGTGAGGCAGCAGGGCTAACCCACTGTGCCACCGTGCTGCCCATCACAGGAAAAGTTGACATAACTGCCAACCCTGGCAAATGAACCACCTGTCCTTCTGCCTTTGCAGGCCGCTGACTCGAAGATTTTGGATGTGTCTGTGACACAGTCCTGGAAGGTTGCCGGAGCAAAAAAGATTGAGGGCGACAGTGACTTTGACAGCTACTGACCACCAAGTCCATTAGAGAGTAGGTCTTCTTCTAGGAAGCTGAAGGTGTCTACCATACTTGATTTGCATTCAGAGAATCCTGAGACATTGCTGTTTCGACGTATTGGGGAAACATAGCCTGTATCTGTACACCTTTGTTTTGCAGATGGTACTTTCTGAAAGGTGTGTCTATCCCTCTGCAGGCCTTCTCTCTGCTTGCAATGCCTCTGTTGTGTAACTAGAAGCCTGTGAACAATAGGCTGCTGCTGCTGGCACTGGCGACTGTCAGGTTGCTCCTGATCTGGGATGTCCGATCAAAGGGAGAATAAGAAATATTCAACCTGATGTGACACATCAATGCTCCAAATTGCAGAAAGTCATTTCTCAGCTAAAATTCGATGAAAACCTTTTCTCCCTCTTGGATAACAAAACAGCTGTAGGTGTTCAGTTTTTATCCTCATCTCTCCCTGAGATTGATTCAGTCCTTCAATTGTCTACTCACCTTGGGCGCGATTCTCCGTCGGCCGACGGCGGAATCGAGAAACGCGATTGGGCTGAGACTCGGTTCCCCTGCCGAAATCATGACGGGCACTGTTTTTTTACGCCAAATCGCAATTCTCCGTCGTATCGACAGCGGCGTCAATGCATTCCAGAAAACATGTACATTAAACGCTGTTGGCATATCATTAGCGGGCCCAACCCGGTATTCTCCGCGGCATCCCCAATTCTTTGCCTCCAATGGGCCGAGTTCCTGACGGAGAGGTTCACTTGTGCTTTTAAAAATCATGAAACAGGTGCCATGGCTACTGAGGGATAGAGAGGGGATACAGAAATTGTCCAACATCACCATAGATTGCTAACAGTTGTGCCGCTGGCCAAGGGGGCTTCTGCCAGACCGGGGGGAGTAACGGGGTTGGCCAGGAGGTGGGTTGCATCGGGATAGACGGGCATGGAACACCATTGTAGTAGCCTGCAAGGCAGCCATGCAGCAGCGCAAGTCACTGACTGCCCACTGAGAACTTAGGGTCAGGGGTCTTATCGGTGTCCACCCAGCCCACTCCCCCCAAGGTGCCCTCTGGCCCCAGCCAACCCATCAGCCATATGGGCGTGCTCCAGTGGAACCAATGCCATCTTGTTGGCTGGGATAGTGTGTGTGGGGAGTGATGTGTGTATATGCGGCTGCAGCTTGTTGGCCTCCTGAGTGTCAATCCCAAATCTGGCTATTCAGGCACCGTTTCTCATTGGAATTGATGTGTTCAACATGGCGCCGGTGCTAGCCCTTAACAGTTGTTGAATCGGTCCAGGTGCGGCGCCAGTTTTGCTGTCGTGGAAGCACACAAATCCTTCCCCGGTGTCAACACTTAGTCGCAGGAACAGAGAAGCCCGCTGCCCAATTTCTCACTGGTGTAACTGAGGAGCCTGAGGGCTGGATTCTTCCGCCCTGCCCGCCGCAAGAACGCTACGGGTGAGACGCGGATAATGGAGAAGTCCATTGACCTCGGGCGGGATTCTCTGGTTGCCGAGTGGATGCGGCTGGAGAATCCCGCCCAGAGAATCCAATAAAGGTCAAAACTCTGCCCTAGTGTTGCTCTGGTTCAGAAATTAACAAATGTTAATTCTCAACCCCACCCTCACTCTCTCTCTCAAGTACACAGACTAACGCATTGGAGGGAAAGTTGGATGTCAGCCGGTTGAAATAGGCTTGCCTACGTAATTTTAATTTTCCTGGTTTTGAACCCCCACCCGCACTCCCTGCAAATTGTAAACAACCCCACGCACTCCACCATCATGCAATTCACCTTACGGGCAGCACGGTAGCACAGTGGTTAGCACTGTGGCTTCACAGCGCCAGGGGACCAGGTTTGATTCCCCGCTGGGTCACTGTCTGTGCGGAGTCTGCACGTTCTCCCCGTGTCTGCGTGGGTTTCCTCCGGGTGCTCCGGTTTCCTCCCACAGCCCAAAGACGTGCAGGTTAGGTGGATTGACCATGCTAAATTGCTCTGAGTGACCAAAAAGGTTAGGAGGGGTTATTGGGTTACGGGGATAGGGTGGAAGTGAGGGCTTAAGTGGGTCGGTGCAGACTCGATGGGCTGAATGGCCTCCTTCAGCACTGTATGCTCTATGTACGAAAGGCTTTAGAAATTAAGTTGGCTTTCATACTTTGTAAAAAGAAGCATCAAATCATCACAGAAACCGCACGAGTGAGAGGTTTTCTTCAGTAAACTGTTTAGCAAGAGAATAGCTGGTGTTAAGACTTGTTGATTTATAGGAACATTAGTTGCTGTAAATTTAAATGCAAATCATATCAGGATAAATAGTGTTGGTCTGATTTTCTGCTCAATTCTCCTTCTGGGGTACTGTCATGGTGGCACCATTACAGACAGGTATTTCCAACTAATGTTCACAAATGAGCCTGCCAACCAAGGTTTGGGGTGGAAAAATGTACCTGGATTTTACATTCTCCTGCAGTGGGCTTTTGGGTGGGGGGTGGTATATGAGTGTTAAACGCCCCCGGATAGACTTCCCCCTAGGTTCCCGCCCATCTTGACCACTCCACAATTGTATGCTGAGGTGGGAAAAGTCTTGGATAGGCTGCCTGCCCCTGCCTCAGTTGAGGCCCTTAAGTGGCCAATTAGCGACTCCCTATTGCCCGTTTCCCACCCAGCTTCAATTTGTAGACTGGCGGGAGGAGTTCACGGGTATGGAGGACGCTTGAAAATAATTGGGTTTAGGCTTCAAGTGGGAAGCGCAGGGTGGTCGCCTCCATCAGGACACTTCTTTTCAAGAAGGGAGGCAGAGAACAGGAAGTTACAGGCCAGTTCACTTGGTATCTGTCATGGGGAAGGTATTAGAATCAATTGTTCAAGAGGTTACATCTAGGCAGTTAGACAAGCTCAAGGTAGTTTGGAAGAGACCACTAGTTTTATGAAAGGCACATCATATTTAACTAATTTAATAGATTGCTTTGAAGGAGTAACATACTTAGATTTCCAGAAAGTATTTGATAAGGTGCCACGTCAAAGGATATTGCTAAAAATAAAAGCACATGGTGTAGGGTGAAATAGCATGTGCATAAATGACTCTTTGTCTGATTGGCCAAATGTAACGGGTGGAGCCCCAGAGTGCTCTGACTGGGGCCTCACATTTTTTTAAATTTACATCAATAACTTGGATGAGGGGAGCGAAGGCCTGATAAATAAATTTTCAGCTGACACAAAGATAGGTAAGAAAATATGTTGTGAAGAAGATCTATGGAGTTTGCAGATGGATATGGATAGGTTGAGTGAGTGAGAAAGAATTTGGCAGATTAAGTTTCAAGTGAGAAAGTGTGAAGTTGTTCACTTTGGCAGGAAAAATAAAAGAGCAGAGCATTACGTAAATGGAGAATGACTGCAGAAGGAATTAGGTGTCCTTGTGCATTAGTTGAGGCACGGTTCCATTGAGGCAAGCTACAGTTGTGTGCTTGGACAGACACTCAGTGAGGATGTTCTTAATAACTTAATCTGTTTCTCCCTCAGGAGTGCCATCCTCAGGACGTGCCACTGACCGTGAGGAATCCCCACCCTTGACACCCAAGGAAGAACTGCCAAGACATCTGCTCTCTGCCCCAAGAACTAGTACAGATACAGGAACATTTGTGGGCAATCGTCCAATGGCTCAGTTTGGAGTGCACTGTGGTGAGGGCATATCACACTCACTGGAGGAGCTGGCAGAGGCAGGGAATGACCAGGGTACGGATAGTCAGAGGACTTCTGGGGGGCAGGATCATCTGAGTCTGAGGCAGATGAGGAGTCTCTGAAGTTATCAGTCAGGCAGCAGATGCTGAATGTCCAGCTGAATGTGCAGGGAGATCTGACAAAGAGCTCTGAGGGTCTACATGCCATTGATGAGTGAATGCAGAGCTTGGGTTCTGCGTTGACCCTAAGCACCAAGCTCACAACCTCCTCCATTGAGGCAGTGGCAACTCTCATGGAGAGGTAGAGGAGCTTGTCCCGGAAGCCCACACCCTTTCAGTGACCTCAGGAGGTCATTGCCAGCATGTGTGAGAGATGGATAAGGCACCCAGCCTCTCTACTCTGTGCCCGTCCATTATTAGTAAGCTGGGAGGGACAGACGTGCCTCACGCTGGCCGGCGGGCTGCGTACCGTCACTGTGTTCTCCTCTCACGGCACTCCAGATGCTCCTCTGCCCCTCTGCCAGTGACTGTGGCATCTTCTGAGGCAGCAGCGACTGAGGAGTGCCAACTCGTATCGCTGGTCGCACCCTCCCAGACTGAGCCTGCTCAGGCTCTATCAACCAGAGGACGACCACCAAGGCCATCAGGGCCAACAGGATAGTCGTGGTAGAATCAGCAATCTGCCTACAATGACACTGCCAGCGAGGGTGGAGATGGGGGAGGTTATGGGAGGAGCGGGCTTACCAAAACGTAGCACTCGGCAGCGTAACTTTAAGGCACCATAAGCATAGGTTGGATTTTCCCGGGTGACCTTGGTACATTTCATCAAAGATTATTTTTCCAATGGAACTGTGCCAACCAGTTGATCTTCATTTCCTTGTTTGAAAGTCTGCTCAAGATATAAATAAGTATTGTTTTGCAATGGCCTTCATATTTTTCATAGGTACAGGCCTCATCAGTACCTTACCTTGGATGGCAGAGGCAGCAAACTTTTTAATGAGGTTGGGAAGCGACATTGGGGTCATGGCATTGTATTCTCAGAAATGTGCGTGAAGGAGGCAGTGCCCTTGGAATGAGATGGAAGCCAAGCCTTGGCAGCCGAACTGAAGGAGCACGGAATTAATACCTCCCTGGTGTCCCTTGCCTCCCTAAAGGTTCCTCAAGGCTGCCTCCTCGTTCTCACCTTCTTGCCTGCCCATGCTCCTCATCAGATTCATGTATGGCGTCTTCTTCAGAGGTGTGTGGAGCTACCTTGGTATCCTCATCCTCGAGTAGGTCCCCCCTTCCCAGTACCAGTTTGTGAAGGGAATAGCATACCAGGACAATAAGCAGCACACACTCTTGATGTTATTTCGGGGACCTCAGGGAACAACCCAGGCAGTGGAACCTCATCTTCAGCAACCCAATTGTCCTCTCAACCACCACCCGTGTGGAGGTATGACACCGATTCGACCTCTCTTCCACCGTGGTTCTAGGATGTCGGGTGGCATCATCAGCTACCTTTTCAACAGCTACGCTTTGTCACCTAGCAACCAATCATCCAGCCCAGCTTACGTCACGTACAGGCTGGGCACCTTGAAGTGTTGCACGATGAATACATAATAATAACAATCACTTATTGTCACAAGTAGGCTTCAATGAAGTTACTGTGAAAAGCCCCTCGTCGCCACATTCCGGCGCCTCTTCGGGGAGGCCGGTACGGGAATTGAACCCGCGCTGCTGGCATTGTTCTGCATTGCAAGCCAGCTATTTAGCCCACTGTGCTAAACCAGCCTCTACATCATGGGAGGTGCCTGGGAAACTTGCCCAGGTCCGCTGAAGTTGGGTTGCATACTATCTGGATGTTCACATGATTTTAATCCTTCATATTCACCCGGCTGACCCATTGATGCTTCGATGACCACATGAATGCAGACTCTGGAACCCTGGAAGAGGGGGAACCCAGCAATAATTGCAAAACCTCTGGCTGGCTTGGTCCATCCAGTAATGGATAAATGTGTGGATCTATCTGAAAAGAGATTGATGCAACCATGGACAGCTGATTGGGAAAATCCATTCAGATCCACATTAACCCCGGGAAAGATACAGAAACATAAAAATTGAAGGAAACAATGGCCTTCGGAGTCACCGGCATTGGGTATCCACCCACACGGTTGGAAGCAATTTCCAGCACAATCATGTGGCATAATGTTGTTATGGTTTCCCTTGAGAAGCAGAGCCTCTTGTGGCACTGGACCACAGACATGTTGAGGTAGCTGGAGCACTGCCTGTACGCTCAGGCAGAAAGACAGCGGTGCCTTATATGGGCCGGCCCTCCTCACCCTCCCTGCTGGCCCTGCACCCCCTGTTCCTGCGAGTCTTCCCCTGAAGATAGCTTACTGCGATGCTGCCTGCGGAAAACTGGTCTCCTCTCTCTTCTGCCCCTCTTTGCTCCTCAGAGGTAGTCATCGCAGCAGAGTACACAATCCCCATCTGCTGTGACACACATGGCAGTGCCCTGTGCACTGAAGGCTGCAATGGGCAGAAATGTTCCGACAGAATAAAAGAGTCAGCAGAACAAGGTTGGCATGCAAATACCTCACAAGAAAGCGAAGTAAAGGATCTGAAATCTCAACAGTTACACAATAGCACACTCTGACCTGAACTCCGAACAACTCAGGCAGTCAGTGCCCCTCCCTCTTTTATCCCACTCTTGGATGAGAAAAGTGATAAAACCCGATGGCCTGTCTAGCTTGCCCATGTGTTGACCTGAAAATTGTGCGTGATCTCAATCTTTGGCGGGTCTGGGCTGTCATGATATACATCAGCATATCATGGTGCAATCACACACACACTGACACACTGATGGACATATAGTAGGACCAACCAGCATACACAACATCGCAGCCAATCACCAGTGAGAGCACACGCACTATAAAGACAGGGGACACAAGAGTTCCTGCTCATTCTAGCAGCAGCCAGCTCAGAGCACAGAGCTCACATCCTGCCTCTCAGACATTCACCATGTGCTGAGTGCCTCACCTAGATAGTGATAGGACAGGGTCCACAGATAAGCTGGTAATGCACGTACCCAAGTTTACAGTATGTTATTACAGTTGAGTTGCTAATAAAATAGAGTTACACCATCTCCAGCCGTGTTGACCTGTTTGTAGACCAGAACACCCAACACGACATGGTTCCAGGAGTGGAAGCATACTAGCCCCTGTGAGACCTACCTGCAACTTATCAGCAATCCGCCATCCTGCAGCATGGATAACAACCTGTTCCAGCAGCGCCTGCAGGGTAAGGACGAGCCTTTCCAGTCTTATTTAACACACCTCCGCATCCTCGCGCAGTCCTGCGACTATGGGCCCACCTCTGACTCCATGATACTTGACCAGATAGTGTTCGGGGTCATGTCGGACACCTGCGCCAGCAGCTCCTTAAAATCAAGCAACTCACCCTAGCGACGGCCATCGAGACCTGCGTCCTGCATGAGAACGCCACCAGCCGGTACTCACACATCCAGGCAGCTGAAATGGCGCGGCAGGAGCCCCACGAGGCGGAGCGGGTCCAGACGATCGAGTACTTCCCGGCCCAGGGCCCGGAGGAGGGCGGCCATTTCGCGCGTTTCCGAGGCCTCTCGCGCTTGTACACGCCAAAAGAGGGGACGTAGACGCGGAGGAACGTGATGCGCAGGCGCGCACTACGCAAGACCGCACCCCGCATGCGTGGTGGTGCAATGAACGCACTGACATCATGACGTGCGGCAACTGTGACTCCGCCCATTTAAAGCGGCAATGTCCGGCCAAAGCGCGACAATGCCTACGCTGTGGCAGGCTAGGCCACTATGCTGCCTGCTGTCGAGCACCTCCGCCTGCCAACTCGCAACAGTTTAACCAGCCTCGCATAAACGTTCGGGCAATTCTACCCACGTTCACCGAGTCCGATCCTGACATCATACAGACCAGTGACACTGAGGACAGGGAGCCTTTCCGCATTGCTGTCATCAACAAGAACAAGCTGTCCCCGAGTCGAACGCACCAGCCGCTGTCGGTGCACAGCATTGATCCGGACGACGAGTGGTGTGCCACCCTGACGGTCAACCGATCCCAGATCACATTCCGCCTGGACACTGGTGCTTCCGCAAATCTCCTCGCATGGTCAGCATTTCAAACCCTGAGGGTCAAACCAGCAATTCTTCCATCCATCTGAAAACTGGTCGACTATAATGGCAACGTCATCCCCACCACGGGGTCATGCCAACTCGAAGTGACGCACAACTCGAGTAAAGCCATCCTACCCTTCGAGATCGTGGGCTCTTCAAAGGACTCTCTGCTAGGCGCACAGGTGTGCAAACTCCTCCACCTCGTTCAGCGAGTACACTCTCTCTCTCCAGAAGGCACGTCTGACTTCCAAGATGCGGAATTCAGGGCGCAACTAAACTCAATCCTCTCTCACAAACAGGATGTTTTCGAAGACATGGGTACACTGCCCCACAAATACAAAATCCTGCTCAAACAGGATGCCACCCCGATAATTCATGCAACTCGCTGAGTCCCAGCACCCCTCGAGGACAGCCTCAAGCAGCAGCTGCAGGACCTGCAGGACCAAGGAGTGCTTTCTTGGGTGACGGAGCCAACTCCATGGTGTGCGTCAAGAAGCCTTCCGGCGAGCTCCGGATCTGTATTGACCAGAAAGACTTAAATCGCAATATAATGAAGGAACATTACCCTATCCCCAAACATGAGGAGATCACGTGCGAGATGGCTCGGGCAAAAATATTCACCAAGCTTGATGCCTCAAAGGGCTTCTGGCAAATTGAATTGGATTAGTCCAGCAGGAAGCTGTGTACCTTCAACACTCCATTTGGCAGATACTGCTACAATAGGATGTCATTTGGAATCATATCGGTCTCTGAAGTTTTCCATCGCATCATGGAACAGATGATGGAGGGCATCGAAGGCGTGCGCGTCTATGTGGACGATATCATTATTTGGTCTACCACACCGCAGGAGCAGATTAGTCGCCTCCAACGTGTCTTTCAACGGATACGGGACCAGGGCCTGCGCCTTAACAGAGCCAAAAGTTATTTTGGCCAAACCCAGCTCAAGTTCTTGGGGGACCATATCTCCCGGTTGGGTGTGCGGCCAGATGCCGACAAGGTGGCAGCCATCACAGCTGCAGAAGCCGTCAGACAAGAAGGCGGTGCTACGCTTTCTAGGAATGGTCAACTTCCTTGGAAAATTCATCCCTAACCTCGCTTCCCACACCACAGCTCTACGGCACCTTGTCAGGAAGACAACTGAATTCCAGTGGCTTCCCAGCCACCAGCGTGAATGGGAGGAGCTCAAGGTCAAGCTCACCACCGCCCCGGTACTGCCGTTCTTCGATCCTGCAAGGGAGACGAAGATCTCGACTGACGCCAGCCAATCCGGCATTTGGACGGTCCTCCTGCAACGAGATGATGCCTCATCATGGGCCCCTGTCCCCTATGCGTCATGTGCCGTGACCCCCACAGAGCAGCGCTATGCGCAAATTGAGAAGGAGTGTCTAGGCCTGTTGACTGGCGTTGACAGGTTCCACGACTATGTGTATGGCCTTCCCCAGTTCACTGTGGAGACCGACCATCGCCCGCTGGTTGGCATCATCCAAAAGGACTTTAATGAAATGACCCCTCGCCTCCAGCGCATTCTTCTCAAACACCGGAGGTACGACTTCCAACTTGTATACACCTCGGGTAAGGACCTGATCATATCAGACGCTCTGTCCAAGGCAGTCGACACTCCGTCCAACCCAGAGGGGTTCATCGGCCAAGTCGACGCACATGTAGCCTTCACTTCTGCCAATCAGCCGCCCACTGACGAACGCCTTGCCCACATTCGCCGTGAGACTGCGGCTGACCCTCTTCTGCAACGTGTGATGCACCACATGATGGACAGGTGGCTCAAGGGACAATGCCCACAGTTTTACAACATTCGGGACGACTTGGCAGTCGTGGATGGTGTCCTCCTGAAGCTGGACCGCATTGTGATCCCACACAGCATGCACCGGCTTGTCTTAGAACAGCTGCATGAAGGCCATCTCGGCGTTGAGAAGTGCCGACGGAGGGCCCAAGAGGCTGCGCATTGGCCGGGAATAAATGAGGACATCACAAACACTGTGCTCAATTGCCCCACCTGTCAGCAGTTCCAGCAGGCTCAACCATGTGAGACTCTTCAGCCCCATGAGTTGGTCACGTCCCCCTGGTCGAAGGTGGGCGTGGACCTGTTCCATGCGCTCGGCAGGGACTACATCATCATCATCGACTACTTTTCCAGCTATTCTGAGGTCATACGTCTGCAGGACACTACGTTATTGGCTGTTATCCGGGCCCGTAAGGAGACCTTTGCTCGCCATGGCATTCTGCTCACCGTGCTGTCAGACAATGGCTCCTACTTCGCGAGTCAGGAATGGTCTTCCTTCGCTAGTGCATGCAACTTTGTACACGTGACGCCCAGTCCCCTGCACCTTCAGTCAAATGGCAAAGCAGAGAAGGGCGTCCACATTGTAAAAAGGCTACTCTGCAAGGCTGCTGATGCAGGATCTGACTTCTGCCTCGCCTTGCTGGCCTATCGCTCGGCCCTACTGTCCACGGGCCAACTGCTTATGGGTTGCACCCTCAGGACCACTGTGCCGTCCATTCACGTCTCAAACCTCGACCATGCTCCGGTACTTCGGCGGATGCAACAAGAGCGTGAGCAACACAAGGCGGCTCATGATGCTCGGGCGACTGATCTTCCTGCCCTGGTTCCTGGAGATCATGTCCGCATACATCTTCTGGAGGGTGGCTGGTCGGCAATCATTGATGTTCTAAGACAGATGGTGCCCCGCTCGTTTCTGGTTCATTTGCCTGATGGCTCCATTCGCCGCCTCAATCGGCGTGCCCTGCGTCTGGTTCCACACTCGCTACGAAATTCTGCACCGGTGCCACGCCCTCCTGTTGTCCCTGACATGGATTTTGTTGAGCTTCCGGATACCTTGCGTCCTCCTCACTCGACCGTGGCCCGGCCCATCCCTCAGCCGGTGGATCCTGAACCACCCTTGAGGCGGTCAGCACGGTAGCCTTGTGGATAGCACAATTGCTTCACAGCTCCAGGGTCCCAGGTTCAATTCCAGCTTGGGTCACTGTCTGTGCGGAGTCTGCACATCCTCCCCGTGTGTGCTTGGGTTTCCTCCGGGTGCTCCGGTTTCCTCCCACAGTCCAAAGATGTGCAGGTTAGGTGGATTGGCCATGATAAATTGCCCTTAGTGTCCAAAATTGCCCTTAGTGTTGGGTGGGGTTACTGGGTTATGGGGATAGGGTGGCGGTGTTGACCTTGGGTAGGGTGCTCTTTCCAAGAGCCGGTGCAGACTCGATGGGCCGAATGGCCTCCTTCTGCACTGTAAATTCTATGAACCCGAATTCGTCGCCCACCCCAAAGACTTGATTTATAAACCTTGCACTATTGGACTCACTGACTTGTTCTGCCATACTGTTTAAGAGTTTTTCATCGTTTGTTAATAGCATTTCTTTCGTTCTTGGTGGAACATAGTTTTCCTCTGCACCTGGCACTTTCCCATGTATATAGTATAGCCACAAGTACATATTGATGTAAATAATGCACACACATGATCAGACACACTCACAACACTTTATTTATTCTCATGTAGGCACATATTCTTTGCGAAAAGGGGGGATGTCATGATATACATCAGCATATCATGGTGCAATCACACACACACACTGACACACTGATGGACATACAGTAGGACCAACCAGCATACACAACATCACAGCCAACCACCAGTGAGAGCACACGCACTAAAAGACAGGGGACACCAGAGTACCAGGCTCATTCTAGCAGCAGCCAGCTCAGAGCACAGAGCTCACAGCCTGCCTCTCAGACATTCACCATGTGCTGAGTGCCTCACCTAGATAGTGATAGGACAGGGTCCACAGATAAGCTGGTAATGCATGTACCCAAGTTGACAGTATGTTATTACAGTTGAGCTGTTAGTAAAATAGAGTTGCACCATCTCCAGCCGTGTTGACCTGTTTGTGGACTAGAACACCCAACACAACAGGGGCAACTTTCCCTGGCACCTCCCATGATGTATTCATAATGCAACACTCCCAGGTGCCCAGCCTATATGAGCAATGTAAAATTCCAGTCAGTTGGACTTTTAGTCCCCTTAACTGGCTGGCTAATTGTCGGTAGGTGTGTAAGTTGACACCCACTCATGCCCACCGATGGAAATATTGCACGACTGTGCAATGATGTTGGGGTGCGCGTTTGATATCTTTTTGAGGTCGGGTGTGTGTGCCTGCCCAAACAACGTAAAATTCTGCCGATACATTACACATTAAATCACAGAAACAATGAAGATTGAGATCACGCACATACAGGTCGTCCACTCAGCATATATGACACTAATTTTAGTCACAAGATCCTTCCAAGCATTGAACTTTCTCTGGTAGAATTGCAGCTCCTTTTCTTCAAGGCTTTAGCCTGACTCGTAATTGAAAGCAGCACCCAAATTTAGGTTCTGCAGATCTTCACCAAAATGCCACATCTAGCTTAAAAACATGTTGCTGGAAACTGGCTTCACAAAACTGGCCACATCCCTCGATCAAAACAATCATCACTGTGAATTTCTGCTAATTGCTCTAATATGTGGGACATTAATGAAGCACTTAAAATTAAGCTGGGATTCCTAGGCACAAGGATATTAGGCATCTTTTAAAAACTTTTAAGTGAAAAAGATAAGTACTTAAAAACTAGCTATTGTATACCAATAACACGAACAAATGGTCTTGTGAAATTTTATGAAGGCATTTTCAGTTAATTAAAATTGAGGTAAGTACAGTTGATGGACTCGGCGCTCGTTAAACATATTTATTTTTGCAATGAACCATTTCCAGCTGTTTAATCAAACTGCACAAGATTACCAATTTTGAACATATCAAAGTAGAATTGCATTGTAAAATATTGCCCAATTGTGTTCGATAATGGCAGATTTTACATTCAGTGACATTCAAATTCATTTCAGGGGCAACTTGGGAAGATAAAACTAAAATGAAACTACAGCGTGCTGATTGCACCCACATGGAAATTCCCGGTCTTGAAGTGATGTTCTGGTTGCACTCCTTATTAACTAGCTAATTTATAATTGGGAAACTGACATTTTGTGAGCTGGAATTGGGTTTATCTCGTGTCTTCTGAAAGTCATCTCTCCAACCATAGGGGGCAGCATTGCATTTGAATAAGATCCAATTTGCTTCAAAGCCACAAATCTGGCCATCCACCTTGGAACCTGGTGATTCAGAATTCATTTATTCAGAATTTACTGTCATTTTCACATAATGCTCACACTGTAAAGGTATTACATTTAAAGCTAAGCAGATCCCAGCCCTGGTGTTACTTTGAAAGGCTCACAGCCCACTAAACAGAAGACACAAGTTGAGAGATAAATGATGACAAATTGACACGTGTCAGTTTTTGTTGAATATTTTAATTTCGTTTGATTCTTAATTATCCAAGCTTAATTGTGCAATTACCCAACTCCACAATGACTCAATAAAATATTTTAGTTCGGATAAGACTTAACCATAAGACATGACAGGACTTTCCAACAGCAAATAAATGTAGGAAGTTTATTTTAAAAGGAACAAATATACTTAACAATACAGGGCAGACTATTACGGCTTTGATCAGTTGGCCAGGACGGTGAAGTTGCAAGATTCCTCAAGTTCCTTCATTGTCATCAATTCTTTCAGGATTCTGCCTCAGGAATATCCAGTATGTGACAAGCGAGCAAAGATGTTGTTTGAAACTCTATTTTTAACCCCTGAATTGCCATTACCTCATCTTGAATCCGGTCCATTGTAGTTGATACAACAATTCCACTGTTGAATTATTTTCTTGGATTTTAGCTCCCAGAAAATGTGTCCACAAGAATGAATAATAAGGGCAGCACGGTGGCGCAGTGGTTAGCATTGCTGTCTCACGGCGCCAAGGTCCCAGGTTTGATCCCGGCTCTGGGTCGCTGTCCGTGTGGAATTTGCACATTCTCCCCGTGTTTGCATGGGTTTCACCCCCGCAACCCAAAGATGTGCAGGGTAGGTGGATTGGCCATGCTAAATTGCCACTTAATTGGAAAAACAATGAATTGGTACTCTAAATTTATACAAAAAAAGAATGAATTACAGATCTGTTCACAGTATCATTCTGACTTTGTAAATTTGTGAGGAGGAGTGGACCAATATATCCCGGAGGGAATGGTCCCTGCGAAATGCTGACAGGGGGAGTGAGGGGAAGATGTGTTTGGTGGTGGAATCATGCCTGTGTTGGCGGAACTGGCGGAGGATGATTCTTTCAAAGTGGGGGCTGGTGGGGTGAAAAGTGTCAAGGGGGACCCTATTCTGGTTCTGGGAAGGAGGAGAGGGGGTGAGGGCTGAGGCGCGGGAGATGGGTCGGACACGGTTGAGAGCCCTCTCGGCCACCCTGGATGGGAAACCATGATTAAGGAAGAATGAAGACATGGCAGCAGTATCATTTTGGAAAATGACATCGTCAGAACAGATGCGACGGAGATGAAGGAACTGGGAGAATGGAATGGAGCCCTTAGAGGGTGTGGGGTGCGAAAAACTGTAGTCGAGATAGCTGTGGGTGTCAGTGGGGACAGTGTATCTCCAGAAATTGAAATAGAAATGTCAAGGAAGGGAATGGAAGTGTCAGAGATGGAACATGTGAAGGTGATAGAGGGGTGGAAATTGGAAGAGAAATTAATACATTGCTCCAGGTCCAGACAGGAACATAAGCAGCTCTGAAACAGTCATCGCTTAACCGATAAAAGAGCTGTGGGATGGTGTTGGAGTAGGTCTGGAAAAAAGAATGTTCCACATACGCCATTAAGAGACAAGCAAAACTGGGAGCCATGCGGGTACCCAAAGCCATACCTTTGGCTTGGTGGAAATGAGACATGTTAAAGGCAAAATTGTTAAGTAAGTGGACAAGGTCAGCCAGACGGAAGAGAGTGGTGGTGGATGGGGATTGTTCAGGCCCCTGTACGAGGAAGATATGGAGAGCCTTCAGGCTATCCTAATGGAGGTATAGAGAGATTGGACATTCATGGTTAAAAGGAAGCGGTTAGGGCCAGGGAACTGGAAGTTGTTATGATGTAGGGCATTGGAGGAATCACAAATTCATGAATTAGGAATCCTATGAATAAGGCAACTGACTTACTATGGTAATGTATCCCAGAGAGACAAGTTAATTTGTTCAAAAAATAACATTTTGGGAGAAAAAAATTAAAAGAGACACTTATGGTAAATAGATGGTGCAGCATTTTAGAATTTACAAATTCTGGGTGTCTTCTCATATTTTCATGGCATTATTGGTCACACATAAACAGAGCTCATATCACTTGAGTTTCAGGAGTTTGCTTGCAGACGGAAGACCTATGCATGTAATAATAGAATCCCACGAGACTGTGGAATTAGCACAAGCCTGTACATGTGTACTTATAAACGTGTACACATCTTAAACTTCTGAGAGGCAGACTGATTCTGGGATGAGGTAGCTACAATTCTGAAGGCTGCTGTACTTTACAGTCAGCAAGAGAATACCCGAAATAGGTATAGAAAATCTTGAACACTTTAGTTTCATATCAGATCCTCACCATAAAGGCAATCATACTCTTTCCCTCTTCCTTTGTTCAGCCTCATCATTGAACCAGATCGGAATTTCTCCCGACCTGTTGTCCACTTTAGGCTCTTTTATGTATTTCTCAACAGTATGAACCAGATGACCTATTTGATGTCTTCTCCTCTGTTCATCTGTCTGGTGGTTGTACAGGAAGTGCATCCTCTAACCCTGTTTCTATCTAGGGATTGGCCAAGAGTATTCGTAATTAAAATTGGTCACAACCCCGGAGGCCTCGAGAAATGAATTCCTGCCATATTCAAGATTTTCAGGAACGGCTCAAAACTACCATTCTGTTTCAAATTGGAGCGATATGTTGACAGCAACATATGTACCAGGCTTATATGTGTCTCCCTTGCACAGCTTCATAAGGCAGAAGCCTTCTAAACGATTGTGAGCTCCAATTAGCGAAAATGTGAAACTTCAATATAATTCATCCTCTCGCCAAACATGACAAAATAGTCAAAAATCCTGAAATGCAGGTGACATTTTTGAATATACTCCACTTGAACATATGTGGGTTAATTAACAATAATCTGAAAAATTGTTTATTTTTATTATGTGGATTAAAATTCAAGGGATGATTAAACAACATCATGCTTCTTGTCGGCCTCCTCACCAATTGAGTGTAAAAGTGTGGGTAGCATCTGTTCAGCTTTCGAGTCTGTACTGCCGGCTAATACAGCTCCTCATTAGGTGCACATAGTTAGAAAGTGGTGCCTGCTCTATATTTCAAAATGTACTCTTTCGAAATGTCAACACTGACTAACTTGCCAGGAGTGTTAGGGGGAATCACTGCCGTGAGTGATATTAATATGTGAATTCCTAAATTTGCTTCAGTCGATAATTTAGCTTGTCCAATTAATTTTTAGAGGTGAACATGAAAAGATGATTTTAAAAACTATTGTGAATCTAAAATCGGATTTTGTGTCAAAGTTGTAGTGATTTTATGCAAGATACCAGGACAGGTTTTCATCTGACAGGTTTGATTCCTGCTGCCTGCAATCTTCCAGCACATTCTGTAGACAACCGCTATTAGACTGTAGAAATTAATATAACATTTAAATTAACCATCAAGTGATCATCTCACCAGGAGTGAACTGTGCACTCAATATCAGTGGTGCTCTATTTTTGCACGAAGTTTCAAGCCGAACAGTTAAACCTCTCATGGCATCGACCTGTATTTTTTAAATAGGTATCATACTGAATGCTCCTCTCTGAACTTTTTGTTCACTGGTGAAAGAAGTAAACAGAAGACTGGACAGCAGGCATTTTTTTTTGCTACACACAGCAGTGTGTACAAACCAAAGCAGTCAATCTGTAAATTGCCAAAGACAACTATTTTATCAAGCTCTCCTGTCTGAGGATGACATTGACTGAGTTATGGCATTTACTGTCATCTGATCTGCAGTTGACATCATTGACAGAGATGGCACTGCCAGTGGCCATGAGTTATGACTACTGTTCAGAACTGTTATGCGTCCGACTCCCTCCCAGATATCTCAAGGGATGTATGCTACATCAATCAATATACTGCATACAGATACAATTAAGCAATTCATTGATGTGTTATTCGCCAGGATAAACACTATAATCACAACCCCCCCACCGGGGGAATCTGCAGGAGAATCTAAAGGCATCGCAATTTTATTCCTCTGCAGGTTTGCCAAATGTGTATTACCAGCCTAGCTTTGAAGTAAAATGCCATTGTGTGCTCATGAACTGCAAGAGGCTTCACGCCCTCAATATCCACTTGTCAATGATGACAGAATTTTCAACCCAGCACTAAGCAGATACAAATATACAATTAGCCATTCATTTCAAAGCAATCCTCTGTGCTTGGGCCTTTTGAGAAAACAAAAAGTAGAAAAGATGTTTGTCAGCAGATGAGGGGGGAAAAAAAGAAGCCATTTATTAGAATATTTTCACAACCCCAAAAGGCAAGTTAAGTAATTTTGAATTGTGATCGCTGGTATTATATAAAAAATAAGCAAAAGCCAACATGCACATAGCAAAAATCTCACAGGATGAATTAAGTAAATGCACAGTTAGCGTTCTAAGTGAATTAATTGGCTGTTCAGCCTCTTTGAATTAAAGTGGGTCCTGTATCTACTTATTCTATGTCATGTTGTGATCCAGAAGTTGCGTCTGCCACATCTTGTGCTGTGGGGATATATGTTCCAAACTATTTTCCGGGCATGTCTTCCATAACTTCATTGAGGGGGTGAATGGGCAGGACACGACAATGCACTGACATGCAGTAGATTCATACACTCTCTACAGCAGGCTCTGGTTCACCATCTCCGATGCCTTGTAACCATTTGGGCAACAGGGATGCTTCAAAGTCTTATGTGTTAGCTGGGGATACTTGCCACAGGGCGCAGTGATGCTGAATGCTGTGAGGTGCTTTTTTCCTGGTTCAAGATGATTCTGAAAGAAACAGGAGTTTCTTACATTAGACTTGGTTTCTAAACACTCCTTGAACTAAGAATCCATAGAACCCCCACGGTGCACAAGGAGGCCATTCAGCCCATCGGGTCTGCACCGGTTCACCTAGGCCCACTCTCCCACCCTATCCCTGTAATCCTATAACTCCACCTAACCTGTAAATCTTTGGGCACTTAGGGGCAACTTTTAGCATGGTCTTTCCACCTAACCTGTACATCTTTAGACTATGGGAGAAAGCTGGAACGCTCGGTGGAAAACCCACGCAGACACAGGGAGAAAGTGCAAACTCCACACAGACAGTCGCCCAAGGCCGGAATTGAATCCAGGTCCCTAGTGGTGTGAGGTCACAATGCTACCCAATGTGACACCTTGCTGACACTTTAATGTATGGTGTACCATGGTATCATGCTTGAGGTTATGTTATATGTGGTATTATCAGGTATTGCAGCACCCAAGAGGCTGAAGTTCTATTGGTCAAACCTAGGGGTTTACCATTGGTTGTATAGTATGTAGCTCCGCCCAGATAGGCGGGATATAAGAGTCGGTGCCATCCCAGCAGCCCTCATTCTGTACCTGAGCTGCTGGGGAACAGTTCTAGTCTATTAAAGCCTTCAGTTATGCTTTAACCTCGTCTTTGCAGTAATTGATTGTGCATCAATATAGGAGTTAATTAGGGAGTAGGTAAGAGAGAGTAATAGGAAAGGAATGATGCTAACAGTTTGAAGTCTCCCTCTTGACCTTCCCCATTATTGTATTTGTTATGGGAGAAGACTTGCATTTACAGCCAATGAAGTACTTTAGAAGGGTAGCCACTATTGCAATGCAGGAAACACAGCAACCAAATTGTGAACAATGAGCTCCCACAGACAGAGGTATGAGACTGACCAGATAATCTGTACATTTTGATCATGTTGATTGGGGAATAAATGTTGGCCAGTGCACCTGGGATAGCCTCCCTTCTTTCCTCTGAAATAGTGGTATAGAATCATTGACTTCCTTCTGTAAGGATCTTGGGCCTCACCCAAAAAACAGCAACCTCAGAAGTGCCGTGCTCCTTACTGCACTGTCAGCCTTAAGCGTTTGGTCAAGCCATGGAGTGGGATTGGACCCCGAGACACAAAGGCGATCAACTGAGGTGTCTTAACACATACTCCTACAATATGTTCTCATTATCTATCTGGAGAATGTCCTCCTCAACTGGATGAATGGGCTGTACCAACCATGCTGGCTTTCTCCCCCTGGTTGTGGAATAATTTTTATTATATTTCAAACTAACTCAATGCCGTGTGGGTAAAGTAAGCAACAATCATTAATCAGTTGGACAATTGGACATGGAGTGTACTGCACAATATTTACCCGAGTTTCGACTGACAAGGTAATGACTTTTGTACCTTTAGCACTGGCAATGCAAAACATCCCGCGGAAGGGGTGCGTAGCTGGAATTCCTAAATGTGCCGAATTCCTGATGTACGCTCCTGATGTGGAAAACATAGGCTGGAAATGCCGAAGAAAAGAACAATTGCCTCCCTGACATGCTGTTTGGTGGCTCCTTTTATAGTACCACCAACATCAGCAGCCCCTTCCCACCACCTCCCCAATTCAATGGACCAGAATGCTGACAAAACGAGAATGAATATTACATACTTAAGAGTAGTGTTTGATTCCAATATACAGACAGGGCATAATCAAAATAGGAGTTTGCTGCTTTGATTAGAGAGAGGGGGAAGCATTCTGAACAATTCTGGGGGAGATGCGGTGGTGGAGTGATAATACCATTGGACTGGTAATCCCAAGATCCAGGGGATGTGGGTTTATATCCCACTGTGAGATCTGATGGAATTTGAGTTCAGTTAGTAGACCTGGAATGTGGTGTTGGGTGTTCTGAGGTACAGATGAACCAACACGGTTGTATTTGGTACAACGCTGTTTTATTTCAACTTATTTACAGATCTGTCCTGGTACTCAGCACGTGGTGACTCTCTGAGTGTGTTGTTAATCAGGTCCTGTCCTTGTCCTGGTCTCCAGATCTACTGGCCACCAGGTGTCGTGTTTCTTCTCTTGTACTGTCTCTGTTCTTGTCTGTGATTGGCTGTCGTGTTATGTGTGCTGATTTGTCTGTTGGTCTGTCTATCATGATGTGTGTGTTTGAATATCATGACATCCCCCCTTTTTTACAAGATTGTGTGCCTACGTGGTTATAAATATGAATGTGTCCTGAGTGCAGCTAAAAGTGTGTGTGCGTGATATTTACAGCAGGTACATGTGGCGTAACTATATACATGAGGCGATGTCGGGTGTGTCATGCTAACGAGGTTGTACCATAACAAAACAAGAAGAAAAAACGTTTGAAGTGTGGTCCGGTCAAACGAGATCTGGAATGATAAAACAGTAACATGTTACAATACAATAGTTTCTAAACTTTAACGTGTGAACAGTCTCATAGGCCCAATCTAGTAGGTGGGCGACGAATTCGGGTTGACCGCCTCAAGGGTGGGTCGAGAACCACCGGCTGAGGTGCGAGCCTGGCCACGGGTGGCGACAGAAGTGGCATGGTATATGGCAGCTCCACGAAGGCACTATCAGGAACCATTGGAGGATGCAGCGTCTGTGTGTGGTTCCGTTGCGAGCGTGGAAGTAGGCGAAAGGCTCGCCGATTGCGCCTACGCACCGATCCATCCGTTATGCGTACCAGGAACGAGGTAGAGTCTTTTTCTTTTTATGTTTGTGGTGGTGCCGTCGGATGGCATCTTGTAGCTGATGGGTCGTTGACATTGAAGTGGTACCATCAACGATATCATTCAAGGTGATGAATGTGCCAGATGTTGAAGTCGGATGAGACTGTGCATGCTGGTTCTGGCCACGTGCTGTGCTGGAAGGGTGATTCTGCTGAGAAGCGTTGAAGCACGTCGCTTTGGAGACAGAATTGCTGCTCGCATCAATGTCTGGTGATGGTGTGAAACTAGAACCTTGCATCTGATAGGAAAACGCTATCTGGCCAGGCTGTGGTGCAGCAAATCCTGGGCAGTAACTAAGGCATCCAGTCTGTAGTGCAGATTGCGCTGGCGGTAGTCCTCCTTCGGTCTTGATTCCATTTGTGTGCAATCCGCAGTGCTGGCCCGTTTGAGAATATGCTGCATAGACTGCTGGCTGCTGCAGGCTTGAATACTGGGTCTGTCCAGCATGAGCTGTCATTGGCCGCACTGTCGGTGTGGCACAAATGTGTGGACATATCTGTGGTGAAAATTGGTGTATTCCTCTTGGACTGTCGCTGCTGCTTGTTATTGCTGACCCAGTGTGATTGTCACGTGATCCATCACCTGTCGTTGTGGCATCTGCTGTCACCCTGAGCGTGCCATCACTGAGGTTGCGACACTGCCTGTCTGGAGTAAAGTCTGGCTTACGTGAATCAGAGTCGGCGTTTGGTTGCTCCCCATCTGGAGTCTGGTCTGTTTTTTGTTGATGCTCCCCGTCCGGAGTCTTAGCAGGTTCACTGGAGTCAGCTGAGATTTCTTGAAGCTGCACTTCTGGAGTCGGAACATGCAGGAATGCATTGACTAGTGGAGAGGTTCGAGCAATTGAGGGTGGAAGTAGTGTGGTGTCACCGTAGTTACCAGTGGTCTCACCATGATCATCGAGTGCCTCTGTACGCACTAGCTGAGGTCTGTCACTTTGCACCTTTTGCATGGGAAGTGGGATGCTGTCGTCACTCGTTTCACATACCGTGCATAGATCCTCAGTGGCTGCTTTCTGTTCACTAGGGTTGGATAAATTGTCAGAGTTTTCATCTGGTGGTGCAAACCATGTCGGTGGACTGTCATTGTCTTGCCATTGTCCTTCATTTGGGCTTTTCTTCTTTGGAATTTTTAATCTTCCCCCAGACATTGCAGAACCTTGTTCATTTCCCTCAATTTCTCCCATATGTAGGGCATCAAATGTTGGATCCAATGTTTCTTTCGTCATTGTACCAGTTTCCAAAGAACAGTCCGTTTCAATTTTCTTCTCAGTTACTTCATATGTATCTTTTTCTAATGTACATGCCTTCATAGTCTCTGGGTCTGATTTTGCTGGGACTGGCATAGTCACAGTCTCTCTTTTACTGTTCTCAATTGCCCACATTCTACTCCCCAGACATAAATGCTTACTCTCTGGAGTTAATGTGGTACAATGGATAATCGGGTCGACCTTATCTGCATGTTCACCATCACTGGAAAGCACATTTGGTTCACTTGAAACTGCTGCGGGTTTTGAGTGCTTTGTCTGGCTACTCGATGTCAGTGTCCTCAGGATTCTTGCTCCAATGTTCTGCTCATTTATCAGTGGAGTGTGCATAGGTTCAATGCGTTTAATATTCCCCTCAGGGTTTGAAGAGTCATTACTGACTAACTGCTGGTCTCTGAAGTTGGGATTTTGCGGTTTTGTGTTGAAGGGAGACAGTTGTCCCTGCTGTAGATATGATTCAGGTTGTGTTATTTCCATTAAATGAGGATCAATGTCTTGTCCATTTTTTCGATCCGTGCTAAAACAATGGCAATTCTCAGTCTGCTCCTTGCAAGTTAGACATACAAGTAATTTCTTTAGCAAATCCTCAGCATCCTTCTGTGACTGTGCAGCATTATTAATATCTCTTCGGCTATAATGATCCTGAAGGTCAGCGCATAATCCTTTTTTCTTCGGGCTTGGAAGAGGCGATTCCTTTGGCTTGTCTTCATTTGGGCTTGAACAGTCATCAGCACTGTGCCCTTCATTGTAGCATGATAGACCGTCATGGTCGTCCTGCTGTGCAGTGGAGCATGGTAGACTGTTATAGCCTTCTTGCTGTTTACGTGAGCATGGCAGACTTGCATCATCTGCCGCTAGTTGGTCAGAGGAGGTTGCTAGACCCTATTGGTCTTGTTCCTGCAAGGACTGCGCATCGGAGTCATGCGTTTCTGCCATTGTGGAGTCTGTCCACAAGCTTGCTGTGGAGTCTTGTGATACTGGAGTCACTTCTTGTGCATGCAAGGACTGGGGTGTGGAGTCTTGCATGTCTTCTTTCATAGAGTCGGGAATGCTGAGCGGGACGTGGACCATGCTCTGTGTGGCAGCAGGCCGCTCTCTGTGGGCTTGTACCGCTCTCTGTCTCTTAATTTCAGGCTGCAGCATCATCCTGCACTGAGTTGGGACGTCATATCTGCTGGGTTGAAGATCCTCAGATCCAAAAAGTGAATCCGCATCTGTGTTGGATTCAATGTGGGGGTCGCCAATGTTCAACACGAAAGGTTCGTCTGAGTCGTAGTCGTCTAGGGCCATGGAGCTGTCATTGGGCTTGCGAGGTCCAGAAAAAATGTAAAGATCGGTATCGAAGTATTCGAGGTCGGAATCATCGGTTTGTGCATAGGTAACTGCTTGTTGCAGGGTTCTTTGGAGGTTAAATTCATTTCCTGGTTCAATTTGAGGCACTGTGCTGTCATTCCAGGTGAAGGAAGGTTGTTTTACAGCTTTAAAAGATTTTTGTTTTTTTGATTTGGGACGTTTCCCCATTAAATTGGTGCGGTCTGGGGCCTCTGACGTCATGATGCGCGTGACGTAGCACATAGGAAGCGATTGAGCATGCGCAGATCGCTGTTCCTTTACCGATGGCCATTTTCTTGATTGCGCATGCGCGGCGTCAGACGAAACTTCCGGTTCTGCGCACTTCTCGCGCAACTGCGCTAGTGTAATACCTTTAGCAAGATGGCCACCGACCTCGACCCAAATCTCTCTCAGGTGCGGGATTTCGGCCTCTGGGAATTCGGCCTCTGGGATCCCGGCCTCGAGGTGAGTACTACCACTTTTCATACCTTTCCTTGCTGATTGGAGTGTGTTTTCCTCACAGTATTTGGCGAATTTGTCCAGGACTGCCTGGAAATCGTACCTGTTTTGCCCCTTGGAGAACTTGAATTTTTAAAAGATTTCTTCTGCTCCTGCACCGGCGATGGGGAGGAGAAACTCTATTTTTTCATCATCGGCCAGGTCTTTGAGTTCGGCTGCCACCAGGAAGAATTCAAACATTTGCTGGATTTGCTGCCAGTTTTCGCGGAGATCGCCGTGGCACTGGAGCGTCTGCGGAACCGGGAGTTCGTACATCTTGTCTGGGTATTGCTGGTTGTCTCTGTACGCTGAGGTATGGCGGCGGGTATCGATCCACTCACTGGGTACCATGTGGTGTTGGGTGTTCTGAGGTACAGATGAACCAACACGGTTGTATTTGGTACAACGCTGTTTTATTTCAACTTCTTATTTACAGATCTGTCCTGGTACTCAGCACGTGGTGACTCCCTGTGTGTGATGTTAATCAGGTCCTGTCCTTGTCCTGGTCTCCAGATCTACTGGCCACCAGGTGTCGTGTTTCTTCTCTTATACTGTCTCTGTCCTTGTCTGTGATTGGCTGCCGTGTTATGTGTGCTGATTTGTCTGTTGGTCTGTCTATCATGATGTGTGTGTTTGAATATCATGACATGGAATATAAAGCTAGTCTCAGTAATGGTGGTATATTCGACTCCCGTAAAAAAAAATATCCAGTTCACTAATGCCATTCCTACCTGGTCTGGCCTACATGTGACTCCAGACCCACAACAATTAGCGTTGATTCTTAACTGCTCTCTGAAATGACCTAGCATGCCAGTTCAAGGGGCAATTCGGGATCAGCAACAAATGCTGGTCTTGCCAGTGATGCACACATTCTATCAAATAATAAAAAGAAACTTTAAGCTGGTCAATTCTTCCATCTCGTAGCAAACTCTGTAGTATAGCCGAGTAGCCAGCACCAGAACTATACTGTCACAATATGGGAGATGCAGCATTTTAGTAGGCAAATACTCACCATTATCTTATTTCAGAATCTGAGCTGCAGGTTGCAACAACATTCCACCCCTTCTTCAAGGAAGTTGAAAGGGACCAGACTTTACAGAAATCTTTGGTATTGCATGAAACAGAAATGTTGCATTTAAAGTAGTATTTTAAATTACACTGCAACTCAGTTTATTCAGCTTGGAACTGAATTTACTTAACTATAAACTGTAACTCGTCACAAATAAGCGATTGAGCACTTGAGACGGTCTAAAACATGAGACACTTGCATTGCTGTTTATGGCAAATACAAAGTAGTTCTATCTGTATTAAGATGTGTTCATTTTTTGACACTGTCGCTCAAGCTGTCAGCTCCTTCACATCACTGTTTCTTTAAGGGAACAAAATAAAATCACCATTGATATTGGGACAGAGTGTAACCACCATCGGGATGGGCTGACTGTAGCTCTGAATTACTTTTTTATGCTCTGTGAACTTTAGGAAACTGTCAGCTAATGCTGCACATTTGTCAATGCCTATAAAGCTTGGGAGATGGAAGATTTTGGGAAGTATTTCTATGCCTGTTAACTGTGGTACTGTATATTATGCAAAAGCAGCATCTTTCAATTACATTGGGTTCACAGTCGACTGACTGCGTGTAAAGATTCTTTTTCACCATCATGGACATAGTTTCATTTTGTTACCAATGTGTTAGTAAAGATGATGGAAGCTATGATAATGTGCTCACTAAATGGACATAACCAGCGTGACTTCAGAAAACAGAAATCTTGGGCGAGATTCTCCGACCCTCCGCCGGGTCGGAGAATCGCCGGGGGCTGGCGTGAATCCCGCCCCCGCCGGTTGCCGAAGTCTCCGGCACCGGAGATTCGGCGGGGGCAGGAATCGCGCCGCGCCGGTTGGCGAGCCCCCCCGCGCGATTCTCCGGCCCGGATGGGCCTAAGTCCTGCCGCTAAAATGCCTGTCCCGCCGGCGTAAATGAAACCACCTACCTTACCGGTGGCACAAGGCGGCACGGGCGGGCTCCGGGGTCCTGGGGGGGGCACGGGGTGATCGGACCCCGTGGGGGTGCCCCCACGGTGGCCTGGCCCGCGATCGGGGCCCACCGATCCGCCGGCGGGCCTGTGCCGTGGGGGCACTCTTTCCCTTCCGTCTCTGCCACGGTCTCCACCATGGCAGAGGCAGAAGAGACTCCCTCCACTGCACATGCGCGGGAAGCTGTCAGCGGCCGCTGACGCTCCCGCGCATGCGCCGCCCGGAGATGTCATTTCTGCGCCAGCTGGTGGGGCACCAAAGGCCTTTTCCGCCAGCTGGCGGGGGGGAAATTCATCCGGCGCCGACCTAGCCCCTCAATGTTGGGGCTTGGCCCCCCAAGATGCGGAGCATTCCGCACCTTTGGGGCGGCGCGATGCCCGTCTGATTTGCGCCGTTCTGGGCGCCAGTTGGTGGACATCGCGCCGTTTCCGGAGAATTGCGCCCCATGTTTATAAACCTAATTTATTTTTTAAGGAGTGATTAGAATGTGTGATTAATAGAGGAATTTCAGATATATTGTATTCTATGTATTTGGTGCATAAAGGGATAAAAGACTGGGTTAATGTGTGACTGCTGCAGTCAGTCATGTTTTTAAAAATCCTGGTTTGAAAGGCAACTAAACCTTTTGGAGACAAAAGTGCAATTAAAGCATGGGAAAAGTTTTGGCTAATGGATTTTTGCCTATATAAAGAAATTCCCTGGTGAGCAGATAATTAGAGACAGGGAGCGTAATTCAGCAGACTTAAAACTAAGTCCCCTTTCGGGCAGGTTTTGCCGCCAAGCATCAACCCGCTATTCAATGGCACTTTGCCGTTTTGATTTGGCCTTGGGGAGTTTTTCTCTGCCGAGGCCGCACTTCGGGAGATTTCTTCGTCAGCAGGAGTGGCTGTTCACAGAGCGGGGTGCCATTTTGATTGGCAACACCGATCTTTCTCCCCACTCCTTTCAGGCCCACTTGCTTTCTGTCAGCTCTCAGCCCTCAACCTTCTTGAGGCCCCTAGGAAACCCCTCACCCCCCTCCAGTTTGCAAGCTCCCTGGTCCCAACCGCTGGCAGTGCCAAACTGTCACCTTGAAGTTTGACACCCTGGCAGTGCCCCTGGAAATGTGGCTGTGCCATCTGCACATCCTGGATGTGCACGGGTGGCAGCAACAGGGGGCCAGGCTGGCAGTGCTAATGTGACTAGGTGCCAGGGGGAGTGCCAGGGTACCACCAAGCCCTGTCTCTGACCACCTGAGGGTCTCTAAATCCCTGCGATACTCCCCAAAATGGCATTATGCCTGGTCCACACTTGTGTGGACAAGTACTAAATAGTGCCTGGTGGGGTCGTACAGACACGACAGTTGAGTACAGGAAGCTGGGTGAACCCAGTGTCTGGGTATTTAAATGAGCCAACAGATTGCGCTGGGCGGAGCGAGTTGGGTGACTCACGATTGACCTAGCACTCGGTTCAGAGACCAATTTGAGGTTCTTGCGCGATTCTCCCATTGCGCCGGGATCCGTGCCAGGCACAAGGCTGAATCACCCTGTTGTGTTTCTTTTCAGTATGGTGATGTGGTTAATGCGAGGGGCCTGAGGCTGAGGCAGTCAGGTGTTGTTTATTTCAGTTTAGTTTATAGATTGGGATGTGAACAGAAAATAAGCTGTGCTCTCAATACTGTTAGTTAAAGATCTGTCTGTGAATCGATCAGCAGATTCTGGAAAGGCTGGCAGATTAACCAGTAGTCTGACTCAGGCAAGAATCTGCAGCTGGTTCATGAAGGATCTCTCTTTCTCAAAGTGGTTTATCCAAGGCATCTCTTTCCAGTAATTATTCTTGAGTCTGCTAATTGTATTTAAAAGTGGATTTTGGTTTGGATAGGTGTTATTTGAGTGGAGATAAAGATAGCAATTAATGGTTATTGTGTAATTGCATTGATAAGCATTGTTCAACTGGTAATTGAAAGTTATTTGTCTTTATGATGTTAAAGTTATTGATACTGTGTTGGTAATAAAGTTTGTTTTAATATACCATATCCCGATTTGTGTGTGAAATTACTCCTGGAGCAAAGTATCCATTCCTCACAGTCTTACAAATTTTAAAAAATTAGGGTTTCTGTCAGTATCCTAGCAACTGTTAGGGTCTGGGCTGGGATTGTAATAAATGCTTGATATAAATCGAACCTGGGACCCTGGAGCTGTGATGCAACTTGTGCTAACCACTATGCTACTGTGCTGCCGGTATCAATGGGTGAAACAGTGTCCAGTGATAAATGGGTGGATAGCAGTTGAAAATCGTTTCCAGTGGCTCTTGATCATTTTGAGATGTCTATTCTCATTCAGTGCCAGAGAAAGCCTGTCTTATAGTGGCCAGGATACTTTTGAGATATCATCTAATGATCTGTTTAAACTGGCATTCACACATCATGGGGGTTTCAGCAAGTTTACTGTTTCAGACTCCTTTGGGAAAATAACTTCTAACAGTCACAAACAAGACTTTACATTTTTCAAGTTTCCAGGCCACTTCCCTTGCCTAGTCCTCACTGGTGGGACCCACAATCACCCATGTAAAAGCCAGTGTGGTTAACCTCTGTCATCTCTTTCATGATACGCTGAGTCCCAAATGAACCCAACGAATGGGAACTCTGGCAATGGAGACATTTCAACTCTATTTCCATTCCCTTTCAGGACCACTTGTTTGATTTCAGCCCCAAATGCAGGTCTGAAGGATAAAAATTACTGTTTAACAACTTGGGGAAAACCACACTTTCTGTTTGTGTTTAGTTTCCTGTTACTCTTCAGCATCATTTCTTAACCTCTTTTGCAATCGCTTTTTCCTGCTCTTCATTCACAAACACTTGCTTGTCTCTTGTTTTGTACCAAGCTGCTTAATGATATCACCCTGTCAACTCTCTGTGGGGCACATGGTAGATGACACCCAATGTGATTCAAACATTAGAATCAATACACGAACAAAACAAATATTTGATGAAATATTATGTTTTATTCATTCATGGGATATAAACGTCACTCGCAAGAGCAGCATTTATTGTCCATCCACAATTGTCCCTGAGAAGGTGGCGGTATGAATTGCCATTCGAACCGCTGTAGCCCATGTGGTGTATGGGCACACACCATGCTGTTTGGGAGGGAGTAGCAGGACTTTGACCCAGCAACCATGAAAGAACAGCAAAATGGTGTCCGTCTTGGAGGGCAAATTGCAGGTGATGATGTCCCAGTTCATCTGTTGCACTTGTCCATCCAGGTGGAAGAGGTCACAGGTTTGGAAGGTTCTATCGAAGGTATATCGGTGATTTGCTGCAGTGCTCCTTGTGGATGGATTTGGATTTGTTTTATTTTCTCGTGTACTGAGGTTCAGTGAAAAGGATTGTTCTGCGTACAGTCCAGACAGATTATTCCATACATGATTAAAAAAATGAAGGGAATAAATGTTTAAGGTGGCAGACGGGGTGCCAATCAAGTGGGTCACTTTGGTGTGGTTGCAGTCAAATGTCTTGAGTGCTGTTCAAACTCTACTCACTAGGGCAAGTGGAGAATATTCCATCACACTCCTGACTTGTGACTTGTAAATGGAAGACAAACTTTGGGAGTCAGGAGGTGTGTTATTCACCACAGAATTCCCAGCTTCTGATCTGCTCTTGTAGGCACAATGTTTACATGGCCGGTCCGTGTTTTTGTGAATGATAACCCTCGGATATTAATGATGGAGGATTGGGTGAGTCAATACCATTGAATGTCAAGCGAGATACCACACTCGGTCAAATGCTGCCTTGGCATGCAGGGCAAACACTCTCACTTCATGTGTCATGGCTGGATGAGGAGGGATGAACTGGCTCCCATTTATTCAGACCCCTTCGGTGGTAGCAGCAAAAGATTTCCCTGGAGATGCCTTTTTCAACCAAACTTTTGAATCAAGAACCAATCAAACCAACATTCCTTGCATCGAATAAACATGTTTCTGAGTTACTAATCCGATGAAAAATAATAAAAGATGTGACAACACACCGAGAGCAGGATTTTCCACGCAACCCGCCATGTATTGCACAGAAACAGCCCACCATTTGCCAGTTGCAGGATATTCTGGTCCCATCATTGCCAATGGGATTTCATTTTGAATGCACCCTCATCACTGGGAAACCCATGGCAGGGGTGCACCTGGGGCCAAAAGATCCAGCTAGCAAATTCTGTCCAGAGATCTCATAATTAAGAAAAGTTAGAGTCCAGCTAAAAGTTGAATCAATGCATAGAACATAGAACATACAGTGCAGAAGGAGGCCTTTTGGCCCATCGAGTCTGCACCGACCCACTTAAGCCCTCACTTCCATCCTATCCCCGTTAACCAATAACCCCTCCTAACCGTTTTGGTCACTAAGGGCAATTATCATGGCCAATCCACCTAATCTGCATGTCGGACTGTGGGAGGAAACCAGAGCACCCGGAGGAAACCCACGCAGATGCAGGGAGAATGTGCAGACTCCGCACAGGCAGTGACCCAGCGGGGAACCGAACCTGGGACATGATTAAATCATTTTGCCCTTGAGCCATGGATTGTTGAATGTTGCAGCCGTTTGAAATTAGTTGGTTCACTTCAAAATTCTGGAGTCAAATGAAAGTCCAGGCAACTGTGCCATGTTGGAAACAATTTTATTCCTTTTAATCCTGTTATCTGTCTCCCACAAATTGATGGGTTTATTCCGAAGTTCATTCCCATGGACAGCCGCAATCACTTGGGTTGGATTTTCCTATTGTCAAGATGGGGCTTTTCTTAACTTGAGAGAGAAACAGAGAGATTTCTGACACTCTTCAGCAGTTTTTCCAGGTGACTTTGATTACTTTTTTATGCATCAAGCTTGGCAAAAAACAGTTCTTAAAACCTCCTGTCTGTATATTTCCAAAAATAAATTCAATTAACAGGTCTCACAGCCATTGTTGTAGAACACATCATCACATTTTGATCTTTCATCTCACAAACGTTTGACACATTTCAAGATCGAACAAACCAACAGGCTTTAGGGTTATTCTGTCCTCAACAGGGGGTTCTGAGAGTCAGTTGGATCTTTCTGGCTGGTTAACAGTTTCCATTGTCTTTATTCAGCACTTTGCATTTTTAATCTCTTCCTTAGTTGGAGTCCTTGATTTTGGTGTCTGTAGATTTCCTTCAAATGTTCCTGCAAAAACGTTTCTCTTCACATTTCCTTTATGAAGTGAGGGGAACATTTTCATAGAATCAGGGAATCCCTACAATGTAGAAGGAGACCATTTGTCCCATCGAGGCTGGACTGACCCTCCAAAAGTGCACCCTACCTAGGCCCACTCCCCTGCCCTCTCCATATAACCCCACGTAACCTTATGGAAACTAGGGTGCAATTTATCATGGCCATTCCACCTTACCTGCACATCTTTGGACTGTGGGAGGAAGCCAGAGCTCCCGGAGAAAACCTACCCAGTCACAGAGAGAATGCACAAACTCCATACAGTCACCCAAGGGCAGAATTGAACCCGGGTCCCCGGCGCTGTGAGGCAGCAATGCTAACCAATGTGCCACCATGTCTTTGCTTTTCTTACCCTGACCTTGGAAGGTGGCCTAAAATTTTAAAGCACTTTGCTGTCTATCTTTTAAAAAAAATACCATATTTTCAGTCAGTTGAAATTAAAAAAAAACATTCTTGAAAATAAAGAGGCATTTGTGACATGTGCAGACCAAGGCTGCAATAAGGTTTTGAACAAAATGGCTCTGATAGGACCCAAACTGCACAGCAGTGAGCAGATTATTGCTGAAAGTGCCACTTGATAGCATTGTTGACAACACTTTCAATCACTTTGCTAATGATGGTGAGTAGACCCGATGGAGCAGCATTTGATCAGATTAAATTTGTCCTTCTTTATACGTACACAATATAGCTTGGTAATTTTCCACATTGACAGGTAGATGTCTGTGTTTCAGCTCTACTGAAACAGCTTGGTTGAGGATGCAGCTGGTTCTGGAACATAAATCTTCAGGACGACAGCTGGAATGTTTTGAGCGCAATATCCAGGGCCTTCAGTTGTATCTTGATATCATGATTGTTGAATATGTTTTGTTTTGTATTGTTGTCAGAAGATGGAAGAGTTAGATTGTTCTCTTGAATAGTTACATTGGTACAGTCATATATACTTTGTGTAATCTCAACTCAGGAAGACTCATCTGTTCCTTTGACTACATCTTCAGAATTATTTTCTTTTCGGCTTCTAAACATCTGCTGTTTCACACTCTGTATCAAAATCACATGTGCTACATTCCAAAAAGCAGTTGGTGAAGGATAGAACTGCAGCCAATCTTCACAGACGTTTATAAGCATTTACTTGCAGGTCCACATTGTAGCCTAATCTTACCACCACAGTTTTAGTCTGTGTCTATTTTCAGGGGCACAAGTAAACCCCCTGTTAATGCCCATTCTCTGCATACAATTAGATGCAATTAATATAGAATTGCCAACTTTGTGTTGCTTCCTTTATTCCCTCCCTTAAAACATCTTTACTCTTCTACCATGTAATGAACCTCCATCCATCTCTCCTTTCTAATTTCCTGCTTAGTCTTCTTCTCGAATAGGGACAGGTTGTGAAAGGATCCATGGAAATAAACACAATAACATGTGTTGCAAGGAAATTAGCCTTTAGCATTGCATTATTAGTTTCAAGTTAATGAAAAATAACAATTTTTATTAGTGTCACAAGTAGGCTTGCATTAACGCTGCAATGAAGTTACTGTGAAAATCCACTGGTCGCCACACTCCGGCCCCTGTTCGGGAACACAGAGGGAGAATTCAGACTGCCCAATTCACCTAACAAGCACGTCTTTCGGGACTTATGGGAGGAAACCAGAGCACCCGAAGGAAACCCACGCAGACACGGGGAGAACGTGCAGACTCCGCACAGACAGTGACCCAAGCTGGGAATCAAACCTGCGACCCTGGCGCTGTGAAGCAACAGTGCTAACCACTGTGCTTTGTAGTGGGAATATGTGGAATTGTGCATGTTCCCATGGCTTTCTTCACTCAGATCTTGTGTTCTGTACAAGCCATTGCATTATTAGAAGACAAAGGTACAAGTCATTCATTGGGAACATGGTCTATTCATGGTTGCAATGTTGGTTGGAGGTCTGCTGCTGAGTGGATTATGTAAATGATGTAACCAGTTGCTCAGGGACAATATTCAATGGCACAGCGATTGAGATCTGCAAGGATTTCACTGATGCACACACACGAAGCCTTAGCAATCTGGAGTCAGGTCCTCTCTCTCGGAATGTGACACAACTCTCAGATGATCTCTCTGATAATCTGGAGCCTCCAGAGGCATCAATTTTCCCTACGAGCCAGGTATGGGCCTATAATCCTTTTCAGCAGAGTAGGTCTTAGCTGGTGCACACTTGCTCTGCTACTGCTTTAATGCACGTTCAGCCAAAAGAGCTCTCTGCTTATCTTCCTTCTCCATCTATGAGTGAATTTGTAGAGGAATCACAAAAGGAAAAGTTGTATTTCAACATAGACGCTTGGCCCAGATTATTGCCCAGTTGAGCTGACCTGGGGCAGGGGGACCTTTAAAAATGGCCAGTAGGAAATTATCCTTGTTTTCCCACCTCCACTCCCAGCCATTTTTGTCAATGTGGGGTAAGAGTGTGGATAATGAGCATCACTCGCCCCTCTTACCAGCTCCATTATGGGGTGAGGCAATCCATCTACCCACTGCTATCTACCACATCCACACCAGCTCAGCCCCATAATTAATTGATGTGGAGATGCCGGTCATGTGTGCGGAACTTGGCTATAAGTTTCTGCTCGGCGATTCTGCGTTGTCGCGGGTCGCACATGAGTGCGGCCTCAACCGGGACCTGGGATTCATGTCGCATTACATTCATCCCCCACCATCTGGCCTGCGAAATCCTACCAACTGTCCTGGCTTGGTACAATTCACACCTCTTTAACCTGGGGGTACCCCATCTCTGGATCTGTAAAGATTTAATCACCTGCTAATGCTCGCATTCCAAGCATTGTTTGGCATCTTTGAATTTGTCTATATACGTGTTTCTGAAACAGACCTCTTCATTCACCTGAGGAAGGAGCAGCGCTCCGAAAGCTAGTGACATCGAAACAAACCTGTTGGACTTTAACCTGGTGTTGTAAGACTTCGTACCATAATTAATTGTGGAGTCAGGCCCCTTTCATAAACAAAATTGTTTCACAGCCCCTCAGCCAAAACATGAACCATGGGAGAATCCCACACCCAATGTGGAACCAAAGCAAAAAATAGTCACCTGCTCCTTGAAATCCTTCATTGACATGTTTTGAAATAAAATTAAAATAATATATACTTTTCTTTCAGTTTTAATAGGTCAGGGTAGTTGTATTTTTATAGGAGTGATTGATAATATGGCTCTGTCCCACAGGTTTAAGTTGACCATTATATTTACCAGCATTGGATGAGTGTTGAGATGCATTAAAGTCCTTTTTTCATTGGGAAAAGGTTATCGCGCAAACAATACTGAAGAAAATACTTCATGGGAATTCCCAAGTATAATAATTTGAAGTGATTCAAATCCCCTAGACTTTAAAATAAAATATTAGAAATTTTCAATTGGAGAAAAAATAACACAGACACCTGCAGTTGGGGTCCTCAGCAGGCCATCTGGTTTAGTTCAGAAAAAATAGTCATCTGTTTTTGTAATTTCAATAGGCTTCAATTTTTGTGAGCTCCAATGGTTCGTTATTACAGCTGAATACATTGTGAATACTTGTTTGCATTTAAAAACTCCAGAACCACTTATCCCAGCAGGCAACTGTGTAGATAGTTTGATAGGCGGTTTTAAAAGGTTATGAAGGATAATTGCACCCTCAAAATTCCAATTGTCTCGCCGTTGGCCCTCCATTCACTACCATATTTCTGCAGCCACCAGCCTGTTTAACCACACCCTCACCTCAATCAATGCTCTCAACTTGATTAAAACCGTTACTCTTTCTTACCCTGGCCATTCCCCTGGTGTAGCCCCTGTAGCCACCTGAGGTGGCCACTTCCTGACTTAAAATGGAGAACCTCAAAGGCTGAAGGGAAATTCAGCCAACACAGGCAAAGACGAGCAAATACAGACATCATGTATATTGGAACCTGCAAAACAACCAGACAGCACTAAAACCAGCAGCCATCTGCATAGTAATGTAGCAGCCATCTGCATAGTAATGTGCAATTCCCAGGCACAATCATAGTATCATAGAATTTACAGTGCAGAAGGAGGCCATTCGGCCCATCGAGTCTGCACCGGCTCTTGGAGAAGAGCACCCTACCCAAGGTCAACACCTCCACACCCTATCCCCATAACCCAGCAACCCCACCCAACACTAAGGGCAATTCTGGACATTAAGGGCAATTTATCATGGCCAATCCACCTAACCTGCACATCTTTGGACTGTGGGAGGAAACCGGAGCACCCGGAGGAAACCCACGCACACACGGGGAGGACGTGCAGACTCCGCACAGACAGTGACCCAAGCCGGAATCGAACCTGGGACCCTGGAGCTGTGAAGCAATTGTGCTATCCACTATGCTACCGTGCTGCCCCTAATGGCAACAGTTAAGGTAAATAAAGCCAAGCCATACTCCTCGGCGCCAGCAGGAGCCAAGACAAAGGAAGGCCAATGAAAATTTAGGGACCGCCTAGCGATCAGGGAGCCGCTCCTGCATTGGAGAAATCGATCCAAGTGATCGGAAAGTAGTCCAATCACTTGGAACCAGGTACGGGGTGCGCCCCAAAGAGCGGAAAGCCCCTGGGGACTATAAAGTAAAGCCCCCAAGTTCAAATCGTCCTTCTTTGGCAGGGTCACTCAGCAACTTGAACCAACACTTGACAGTGACCTGTCTTCTTGCCTCCAAGCAAGTAAGTCTCAAGTCAACACTTGCTCCGAGATAGGCGCTCCTAGCTACCAGTCCATACCAGCTTTGAATCCCGCAGACTCAGGACCTGAACGAAAGGCCATTTGTTCCCCTGACCTGGTGGGCCAGTCTGAAGCTAAGTATAGGCCTGTTAGTTATAGAAATAGCCGAGAAAGTAGAGTTTGTGCATAAGTAGCGATTTACTGTGAATAATAAATGTGTTTTGATTTGAATCTTACTAATTGGTGTGTTGAGTTATTGATCATTACTTGAACTTGAACCTCATGGCGGTATCATAAAGATACCTGGCGATTCTAGAGCAAAGGTTATAAAACAGAGCCAATTGAACCAACCAAAAGTAAGCAACACCCCTCATCTCCATTCACTAAAGCTCAAGGGGCACAGACGTGAACAGGCAATTGCTTTAGTCATTAGCTCCCCGATCAGTCTTGGCCCAATACATTTGGTCAGGACCTTCTCTCACCTATGAAGACCACTAACCATTCGCGAATCATCCTGGAATGCAAAGGGTTTTTTTCTTTCTCTCAGCTTCCTAAACCCCTGTCTTTGGGCTAGCAGCTCTGAAGCTCTGACCATGGCCACTGTTGAGGAAGGCAGGTCATGCCAACACGTAGCTGTCAGCATCAAACACAGGGACAGCCATGGTCACCCATCCACTTACTGGTTGATGAAATGGTACTTAGTAGGACTTTTGCATGTGCAAATTGGCATCCTGCCACACCTGTCCAATCCCATTCCCACTGCCAGTAAAATTCCCTGATGGTGGGACACAGTCAGGTTGCTGATCCACCACATTCCTCATGATTTTACTTGCTTTGATCGTGCAGGCTGGTATCATTCTGTTCAATGTCTGCACGTGTGGCTGGGTATCATACTTAGTTTTATAATCCCACTCTGAAGCGCCTTGGGATGTTTACCCTGCTGAAAGCGCAATGTAAAGTTATTGTTATAGTTGTTGTTGCTGTCCAGGTCATTACACTTCTTCCCATACAACAAATTGCCTTGGGGTCGAGGCATCAGCATTCACATTCTCAGCCAACTCCCTTCACAGAGTCTGGACTAGATCCTTGGTGGTTTACTGACCACCCAAACGCCAAAACAATCCACCCCTTCTGCATTTCATCCTAGTCAGCAGTATGCACAAGTCCAATTGCCTGCCGTTACACTTCTCTCCGTTTAGCTGCCAAATCCTCAGCTCCCACCAGCAGCCCCTACTCTGCAACTTACTGACTACGGGCAGCACGGCAGCACGGTAGCACAGTGGTTAGCACTGCTGATTCACAGCACCAGGGTCCCTGGTTCGATTCACAGCTTGTGTCGCCGTCTGTACGTTCTCACCGTGTCTGAGCTGGTTTCCTCCAGGTGCTCCGGTTTCCTCCCACAATTCTCGAAAGGTGTTGGCTGAGAATGTGAATGCTGATGCCTCGATCCCAAGACATTTTGTTGTATAGGAAGAAGTGCAATGACCTGGACAGCAACAACAACTGTTAGGTAATTTGGACATTCTGAATTCTACCTCCATGTACCCGAACAGGCGCTGGAATATGGCGACGAGGGGCTTTTCACAGTAACTTCATTGCAGTGTTAATGTAAGCCTACGTGTGGCAATAAAGAGTATTATTATTATTATTACCTGCAGCTTGCATCCAATTTGCCAGCCATTTACGGCCCACTTATGTCCTGATTTTGCAGGAGTTTTCTCATCTCACCAACATACCTGAATTTAGGTCAGGTCGATGGCATGTCTCTTTTTATGTTGATTACCTGACCCTGCACTTTGTGATGGAGTCAGGACTGATTGCCATGGCAGGCTGCATTTCACTCCACTTCAAAAGTGCAAAATCATAATTTGGAAACCTCAGAGTTCATATTTCAGCTACTGCTGAGAAATTCCAGCTGCAGTACATTGCATTTTGTAGCTTGCAGTTCAAGAAAACTAACCTTCCTGCCTGAGGCATGGTGGCACAGCGACCCGGGTTCAATTCTAGCCTTGGCTGACTGTCTGTGCGGAGTTTCCACTTTCTCCGCATGTCTACATGGGTTTTGGTTGCTCTGGTTTCCTCCCACAGTCCAAAGATTTGCAGGTTAGGTAGCTAAGCCATGCAAAATTGCCTCTTGGCATCCAGGGATGTGCAGACGGAGTGGGCCTGGGTAGAATGTTTTTTTGGAAGGGCTGAATGGCCACCTTCTGCACTGTAGCGATTCAATGAATACTTCTGCTCTAGCCATAAAATATCTCTTGCATTGTCAATTGTCGCAATTTAATAGCACGACAATATCCCTCTGGCATGACAATATTTTATTGTTGCTTTTACTTACACGGAATCCTCCAGTTTGCAAGTGAAAGTGACGCATTCTCACAGAGTCGCCTCATGAGGCTGAGTGAGAGTTGGTGGAAGAAGTGTTAATAATGGGATGGAAGGAGTCTGGAGGAGAGCCTTATTTTTAACTAATTCTGATGTGTAAACCTTCTGCCAGTAATATTTAACCGGACAGGTGACAGCTGATCTATGAAAGGTACCCTGAGCAAAACTGCAGAGTTTTAGAAAACTGACCCAATAGTTCTGGGCAGGTTGGGAAAAATATATGGCATGTGTTATCCCACAGCCCGAAAAGTTGATAGGTAACTGCCGCTGTGTGAAAGAGAACACTTCATAAATATTTACTTCTCCTTCCTGAATAGTAACAGCGAGCGAACAGTAAATTTATTGGGATTTATAAACTGGAGGCACATGTACCTCTGTCCAATTTTAAGAGAGGATTATAATCATGAAGGACAGGTGCACTGCATGATTGCTGGTCATTGAATTTCCAGGATCTTGTTACAAATCCTTCATCTTTGCCACTCATTTTAAGCAGTGGCTGAGCAGGGAGGGGGAGCAAAACATAGTTGTGAAGTATTACATGCTTATTAAAGAACCAGCCTAACTTTCCTCCTACGAATGTGAAGGGAAGTAACATCAACACGTTCCATTATCAGTACACAATGGAATCTTTCCTTTCCTGCTCTGTTCAGGCGATTTTTTTTGTCTAGCTTGTAAAGTTGCAAATCCACCATCTTCAGGCAACTAATCCCCAGGTGAAAACGTTGATAAAAAGACTGAATTTCGATTCTGTTCAATGGGCAAATCAGCACAAGAACTTTAGCTTTGTTCGATGCATCTGTTCTTCCAGGCAAGTCTGTTTGGCCCAAACACTTCAGGGGAAGTCCAGAAAACAGCAGGGAAACATATTTGTACCAGATGCCTGAGGTGCACCTCAGGTTGGACCTTTGGCCCCATTATCTTCAAACCGATGAACTGGTTGTTAAATCTTTCACTTGATATTTGGAGCGTCAGACGGCTCCACAGTCTCAGGAGGATTCAGGACATCCAGCAGAAAACAGCAGTAAAGTGACTTTAAAGGGTTAATATTGATAAGTTTGATCATGTTTTCTGCAGATTTTGCAACTTTATTTTGTTACAAAGTTAGGAACCAAGAGTGACAGAAAATAACAGGGAAATAAAAATGGAACTACAATCGATGACCCAGAAAAATCAACTGAATTGGAGGAGTTGCAAAATAGAGCTAGAATCCAAGCTATCAGTTTCTTTTAACTTGTCAGCTCGACCAGATCAAATCACAGGATTTCCATTCAGCCAGTCACAATTTATCATCATGATCTAAAATTCGGCAGCGGGATTCTCCGTCGGCGGGATCGTCCAGTTCGTCGGCAGTGCACCCATGCCCGCAGGTTTTCCAGGGGTGGCCACAATGGGAAACCCCATTGGCCGGCTGCGGGAATGGAGAATCCTGCTGCCGGTGGGGGAGGGCCACGCAGGAAAACAGGGCTGGTGGGACAGAGAATCCCGCCTGGGGTGTTCACAATTTATCCAAATAATTTGGACTTTGGAATCAAAAGCACAATTTCTAAATTTGCAGCTGACATTAAACTGGAGGTGGCAGTCAATGATGAGAAAAACATCAACAAATCACAAGAAGATATTAAGAAACTGGTCGAATGGGATGTAATTGGCAAATGAATTTCAACACAGATTAATGTGAGGCATTACATTTTGGCAAGAATCACAGGAAAGTTGTATGTTACTCAGGGAATAAGAACCGGAGTGGAGTAGGATCTGTGAGTACAACTATGAAAGTCACTGAACCCATCAGTAGCAAGACTGGTTAAAAAGGCCAAAAAAACCCAGAGCAAGCACATAGGTTTATTTCTAGGGGGGGTGGAATTGTAAAGTAAAACAGTTATGATGAATTTCTATTGAGCCTGGGCTAGATCACACTTGTAGTACTGCATTCAATTCTGGTTTCTATATTATAAAAGAAGTTACAAAGGAATGGGAGAGTGTGCCAAAAGCAATTTGCAATGTCATATCAGAAATGTGGCTGGACATCAGTTAGCAGAGTGTGAACAGGCTAGGCTTCTTATCATTTTAAAGAGAAGTCTGGGGGGGTGACCGAATAGAGATCTTGAAAATTATGAGAGGTTTTGATAGAGTTATCACAGAAAGAATGACCCAAATCTTCCAGTCTCTGGATCGTTGGAGATTGGATATTTGATCCAAAATGAATATGGAATCCCGCAGAAGTCTTAATGCACTGGTCTCTGTGGGAATTACCTTGAAAGGTTCAACTTCCAATTGGAAATTCCCCACGTCTCTGGGACCCTCCGCAAATTTCTTTGATACCGCGTTAGAAACATAGAATCATAGAGTTTACAGTGTAGAACGAGGCCATTCGGCCCATCGAGTCTACACCGACCCTCGGAAAGAGCACCCTGCTTAAGCCCATGCCTCCAACCTGTCCCCATAACTCAGTACCTCCACCTAACCTTGTGGACTCTAAGGGGCAATTTATCATGGCCAATCCATCTAACCTGCACATCTTTGGACTGTGGGAGGAAACCAGAGCACCCGGAGGAAACCCACACAGGCACGGGGAGGAAGTGTAAACTCCATTCAGACAGTCACCCAAGGCTGGAATTGAACCTGGGATCCTGGAACTGTGAGGCAGCAGTTCTAACCACTGTGCCACTGTGTCGTTAGAGTTGGAGACTTCAGGCAGTTCCAAAGTATTTCGCTAAAATGTTACCCAGGAAATGTTAGACAGAACAAAAAAATTCTATAACCTGAGAAAATACACATTGACTACCCAATCACTCACATTATCTATCCCCCCATAATCCCCCTTCGACCCCATGATTACTCACCTGACCCCATAACTACCCCCATGCCCTGACCATCACCTACGACCCCACCCACCTACCACCTCACCCACTTGCCCCGTACATGCTTAGCACCCTACCCACCTACCATCCTATCCAATTACGACCTGATCCACCTACCACCTCACCCACCTGACATACCTACCACCTCACTCACTACTACCTGACCCGCCTACCACCTCACCCATGATAGCCATGTACCAACTACCACTCACCTTCCACCCTATGCACCCGTCTCTCCAACCTACCCACACTACCAATCTACCCATTCACTCATTCATCCATTCTCCCATTCATTAGCACTAACACTGGATTCTTAAACTTACAGTATGACAGCTGGTGCCATAAGAAGGGGTGTGTCCTGTCTTCCCCTGACCCTGCTGTGATCCAGCAGAGATCTCCTGTGGACACTGTGCTCTACACTTCTGGCAGATCAGAGCTCAGAAAAAACTGCAAGAAATTTGGGGCAGCATTGAGGCAGTTTCAGCGGAACGACAATCTGACAATAATTGCCACTCTTCGGAAAATTCGGGTGAATGTTATGATTTATGCTGAAAAGCAAAACTACAGGGCTTCAACAGAATACAGTAACCAAGAAATGAAGTCGGAAATCCAGAAGAAATGTCTTTACTCAGAGAGAGATGATAATGTGGAACTTGTCATTACAAGAAGTGGTTAAATTGAGAGTAGGATCCAGTTAAGGAGGGGTTAGACAAACATATGAGGGAGACAGGAATAGAAAGTTATGCTCATGTAGATAGGCAAGACAAATCAAGAAGTTGCTCAAGTGGAGCATAAATGCCAGCATGCAATAGTTGAACTGAATGGCCTATCTCTGTGCTGTATATCCTGTGCATTACAACTAACATGGGATCGATGGGAGTACTCCTGAAATTCACTGTCAGGACAACTTCATTTGTTTTTGTATAATGTTACCTCAGCATTTGGAAATGGAAATTTGACCTGATTTGTTGTTGGCTTTTAAGATGTCACTTATAGCTGCAGGCCACAAGGATTAAGACCATAAGACCATAAGACATAGGAGCGGAAGTAAGGCCATTCGGCCCATCGAGTCCACTCCACCATTCAATCATGGCTGATTTCAACTCCATTTACCCGCTCTCTCCATAGCCCTTAATTCCTCGAGAAATCAAGAATTTATCAACTTCTGTCTTAAAGACACTCAACGTCCCAGCCTCCACCACCCTCTGTGGCAATGAATTCCACAGACCCACCACTCCCTGGCTGAAGAAATTTCTCCTCATCTCTGTTCTAAAGTGACTCACTTTTATTCTAAGGCTGTGCCCCCGGGTCCTAGTCTCCCCTGCTAATGAAACAACTTCCCTACGTCCACCCTATCTAAGCCATTCATTATCTTGTAGGTTTCTATTAGATCTCCCCTCAACCTCGTAAACTTCAATGAATATAATCCCAGGATCCTCAGACGTTCATCGTATGTTAGGCCTACCATTCCTGGGATCATCCATGTGAATCTCCGCTGGACCCGCTCCAGTGCCAGTCTGTCATTCCTGAGGTGTGGGGCCCAAAATTGCTCACAGTATTCTAAATGGGGCCTAACTAATGCTTTATGACACTTCAGATGTACATCCCTGCTTTTATATTCCAAGCCTCTTGAGATAAATGACAACATTGCATTTGCTTTCTTAATTACGGACTCAACCTGCAAGTTTACCTTTAGAGAATCCTGGACTAGGACTCCCAAGTCCCTTTGCACTTCAGCATTATGAATTTTGTCACCGTTTAGAAAATAGTCCATGCCTCTATTCTTTTTTCCAAAGTGCAAGACCTCGCACTTGCCCACGTTGAATTTCATCAGCCATTTCTTGGACCACTCTCCTAAACTGTCTAAATCTTTCTGCAGCCTCCCCACTTCCTCCATACTACCTGCCCCTCCACCTATCTTTGTATCATCGGCAAACTTAGCCAGAATGCCCCCAGTCCCGTCATCTAGATCGTTAATATATAAAGAGAACAGCTGTGGCCCCAACACTGAACCCTGCGGGACACCACTCGTCACCGGTTGCCATTCCGAAAAAGAACCTTTTATCCCAACTCTCTGCCTTCTGCCTGACAGCCAATCATCAATCCATGAGAGTACCTTGCCTCTATTTTACTCAGCAGTCTCCCGTGAGGCACCTTATCAAAGGCCTTTTGGAAGTCAAGATAGATAACATCCATTGGCTCTCCTTGGTCTAACCTATTTGTTATCTCTTCAATGAACTCTAACAGGTTTGTCAGGCACGACCTTCCCTTACTAAATCCATGCTGACTTGTCCTAATCCGACCCTGCACTTCCAAGAATTTAGAAATCTCATCCTTAACAATGGATTCTAGAATCTTGCCAACAACCGAGGTTAGGCTAATTGGCCTATAATTTTCCATCATTTTCCTTGTTCCCTTCTTGAACAGGGGGGTTATAACAACGATTTTCCAATCCTCTGGGACTTTCCCTGACTCCAGTGACTTTTGAAAGATCATAACTAACGCTTCCACTATTTCTTCAGCTATCTCCTTTAGAACTCTAGGATGTAGCCCATTTGGGCCCGGAGATTTATCAATTTTTGACTTTCTCCCCTGCAGTTTGAGATGTGTTAAGTGTAGGTATTAATCACCATTTATTCATAATCTGCATTCTGCTGATATGACCACCATATTACATTCTTCCATCTGTTGCTTTCTTTAATTATACCATACCATCGCAAAAGCTTTCGAGGTTTCTGGACGAAATACATAATGGGACCCAAATGAGTTTAGAGAGTAAGAAAATTGGGATCTCAGCACCGGACCTGTTAATATAATGCTTCAAGTTTTCATGGCAACTACCAAGAATGTAACTTTCATTTATTTTCTGTCAGGTGCCAAGATATATACAACTGAACATTTAGACCAATAAAGTTGTTGTCATGGCCGGGACATTCATGACTGTGTTCTTAAACTCATCACCTCTGAAGAAGAGACATACGGACTCAGAACGTTAACTCTGTTTCTCTCTCCACAGATGCTACCAGAATTGCTGAGTTTTATTCTAAATTTAACAACCGGGACTGCCCTTCCGGTTTATTTTTGTGAACACAATAGGCTGGATTCTCCGCCGGCATGTTGCTCCGTTTTACCGGCAGCCCAGGGGTTTCCGACGGCGTGGGGCTGCCCCACAATGGGAAAAGCCCATTGACCAGCCAGCGTAACGGAGCATCCAGCCGGCGGGGTGAACCAGAAATGTTGCGTGCGGGACGGAGAATCCAGCCCAATGATTTTTCTGCAATTCTGTGCCATTTTTGAATCTGCTGCGGAATAAAGATTTGAAAAGAAAATTCTGACCAGATGTATTGTCGGAATAAGATTTTAATAATACTTGGTGCAATTTGGATAATCATTATGTTATGGCGGACCAGTTATATAAATTAAACAACTGCATTGCGGCCCTCAAAAAATAATTTTGTTGGAGAAAATATTTTGAATCCGTATTGTTGCAATGTTTTGTGGCTCCAAGAATTGAGCCCAATTGTTTTAGTTATGTGACATTTGAGCATTTCCAAACTGAGCATCTAATTTGTCCAGCAGACGAACATCTCCCATTTTTCAGAGGAGCAGCAAGCTGTGTCTCCACTCTGATGGATGGTGGAGATATTGCTGAAACAAAATTGAGAGAGGAAGGACATGTTATTTGGCAACAGTGGGTACTGTGTCCCATGGTGAGTTGGGAAAAGAGACTTCTCCAGAGTTTGCCAATCATGGCACTGCAGATTAATAATAATAATCATCGTTATTAGTGTCACAAGTAGGCTTACATTAACACTGCAATGAAGTTACTGTGAAAATCCCCCAATCGCCACATTGTGGCCCCTGTTCGGGTATACGGGGAATTCAGAATATCTAATTCACCGAACAAGCACGTGTTTTGGGACTTGTGTGAGGAAGCGGAGAACCCGGAGAAAACCACGCAGATACGGGGAGAATGTGCAGACTCCACCCAGACAGTGACCCAAAACGGGAATCGAACCCAGGTCCCTGGCGCTGTGAAGCAACAGTGCTAACCATTGTGCTACCATGCCACCAAGCATTGTCTGCATTTTGTAAAAGGCATTGTAGGTGTTTCCTTAGGTTAGATGCAGTTTTTAAAAAATGCTCATAATGTAGCATGGGCCCTTTAAGGGGGCGAGCTCCACTGATCCAGTGACCAGCCCGGGGCCAATCATGCGGGAACACATGAACCCCAGCCAATGGGGAGCTTGCAAGGGGCCTTGAGAGTAGACCACGGGCAGTGCGGATCAGGGAGCTGAAGAGCAAAGACCTGTGATTGTGTTCTGTGCCTGTTATCTATCTGCCTTTGCATTGCATCGAAAACCCCTTTGTTTACTACTGGAAGCATCCAGTGTATGTCTTGATGTATCACAACTCAGTTACTTCAACATGTGAGTTGGGTTGAGAAGGCCCATTCATACCTCTAAATATTTGAAAATGACTTGCATAGCAGCCCTCCGCATCCCCAATTGCTTGGAAACAGCTTGGGGTTTCCCATGAGGGGACATAGCTCAATAGTTGCACTTTCATCTGTGAGTGAGAAGGTTTAAGTCCCAATCCATAGATGTAAGGATCAACTCTCAGCTGGCAGTCCATTGTAGTACTGATCGACCTCAGCGGTGCTGTCTTTTGGCGAAGACATTAACCTGACTCCCAGTTTCTCTCACAACCTGGCATAAAGGGCACAATTTTTCAAAGAACAGAAGTTCTGCCCAGTGACTTCTTAATCAGGATGACTTTAAAATGTGGTCATAATCACATTAATACTTGTATGACCTTGATGTGAACACATTGGTTGTCATATACCCTACATTACGGCAGTGATTACACATCAGAATTACTTGATTGGCGATGAAATACTTTGAGATACCCCGAGGTTGTGAAAAGTGCTCAATAAATGCAAGTTATTTTTAAGAAGTAACCAAGACTATCTGCTCTCGAATGAATGCCCACTTTTATTTCTTTACCTCTTCTTACAGAAATGAAATGCAATAACAAGAGGAGTGAAACTGAATTCTTTCATCTTTTTGAAAAAGTAGCTTAAGAAACTATTTGGATAAGCCCTTTGGACAAAATAGGTTTGGGGAAGTCGGAGTCTGCGAGTCAGTTTTGCCTATCGTTTTTCACAAATCTCTCCTTCAGGAACTGTCTCATTCATCACTTTCATGCACCCTGCCGTGGTGTTTAAAGTGACATTTATAAATGCCTTTATCATTGCAACCATATCCCTTGCCTCCACACCTCTTTCTTTCCCCAGTTCTGTCAGATGACCTGAAATTATGCTTTGGGGAACTTGGTGTGCAAAGCACCCCTGAAGATCTACCATCACTGATCTTTGCACTGCATGGCTCTTGCTGAGCAATATCCATCCAGCACGATATTTGAAGTCATTCTGTGAGGAGATGACTGGATTATATACAAGAGTACACCTGAACAGAAGCAGATAATAGTGACAAAGGAGGACAAACAATTATGACCGTTGGGCTGCACCAGTGCTGCAAAATGCACACCACACCATCCAACATGACTGGTGAGGTATACGCATTCATTGTTCACCAGAAATAATTCACTGGCCATATTCTTAAAGGCAGAAAAGTGCTGTCCATTACCAACAGGTATTGCCAACTGTTACGACACCCTGGACTAGTGCGTGGTCAATTCCAGCCCCACGGAGTAATGACACAAGTGAATTAACCAATAATTCTTATAAAAATACCCGCAGTCTGTGGCCCTTGACTGCCCAGTAATCACAGTCACCAGGTTTGTAAATGTAAACACAATTACGGTTTATTTCTAACAAGAAGTTGAATGTAATATGCAGCAAGTACAACTGGTTAACTATGAAGTATTACCTAATTCCCACATTAACCTGTTCCCACCCTCTACACACACACAAGAGGTAGACAAACACTGAGGGGTGGAAAGGGGTAAAATTCATAAGTAAAAGGAAGAAAGAGTTTTTGTTTCAGATGATGGTTCTTAGCACACTTGACTTCACAGCAAACTTGAAAATTAAAAATTGATTTAAGGCCTGTAATGATCTTACCTGTAGATTCATTCATTCAGGTTCTCTGTAGTTTCGAAATTCATTACTCTCAGCCTTTTCTGGAGAGGCCCACTTACTTCTGTTCAGATGTTCCTTTCGGTTTGTGGTTTATATTCAGGCTTCTGTAGTTTCAGGAAAACAGCACTCGAAGGGTGTCTGGCGAGATACAGCACTCACAGCAGGCTTTCTGCAATTTGCCTGCACAGCCTGTCAATGTTCACCTAAAAATAGATTCTTCCAGGCTCTCTGCCAGTTCAGAAACACAGCCTTACTGGAGGAAAATGGAGAAGAGAGAGTAGCAGGATGTTTGCTCGGGCTGCCAAGATCAAAACCGAAGTCTTAAAACTCTGTAAAGAATACTCGTCGAATTAAGACCAATCCCCACCTGTTACTGGGCTTGGCACAGCCTTTTGGACCAATTCATCGACCACCAGCCAAATCAATCAAATCGAGCCCCAATCCATCTCACTCCTTGGTGCCGGCCTGTCTCCAACTCCAGCACAGCCTTCTGGGTGCTCCTGCTTGAATTAAAGATACAGACTGATTGCCTTAAAGTGACATGCCCAATAATCATCCATGGATCAAAAATGTAACGGCAAAGCTAAAGGAAAGGGGAAATAAGAGAATAACGGGGAATTAACAGGAAGGACCCTTACACAATGTGAACAGGAGGCCGATGGTAGAATTGGCTGCCCTCGGGGTAGCTGAAATGAGGTTGACATGCAGTGCATCCAGTATTCCTCAAGCGAACTATTGGAGGCTGGCACCATAAGGAAGGTTTTAAAAATATATTCTTCTCTTATATGCAGTGCAATGCTGATGACCAAGCCCGCTAGGTTCTCACTGTTGCCTTTTTTAACTAATCCCTCTTCCCTCCCTCTACCTTTCACTTACCCGTCCTCTCCCATTTGTGCCTCATCCCACATGGTCATTTCCACATCTCCAAAAATCTGTCCTGGTCCACCCACATCGGCGCTACCACCAAGAAAGCACTACAACACCTATGCTTCCTCAGGAAACTAAGGAAATTCAGCATGTCCACATTAACTCTTACCAACTTTTACAGATGCACCGTAGAAAGCATCCTATCTGGCTACATACAGCCTGGTATGGTAACTGCTCGGCCCAAGACCGCAAGAAACTTCAGAGAGTCGTGAACACAGCCCAGTCCACCACACAAATCTACCTCCCAGCCATTGACTCTACATATACCACCCGCTGCCTGGGGAAAGCGGGCAGCATAATCAAAGACCCCTCCCACCCGGTTTACTCACTCTTCCAACTTCTTTCATCGGGCTGGGGATACAAAAGTCTGAGAACAGACTGAAAAACAGCTTTTTCCCCGCTGTTACCAGACTCCTAAACGACCCTCTTATGGACTGACCTCATTAACACTACACCCTTGCATGCTTCACCCGATGCCGGTGCTTATGTAGTTACATTGTGTATCTTGTGTTGCCCTATTATGTATTTTCTTTTATTTCCTTTTCTTTTCATGTACTTAATAATCTGTGTAGCTGCTCGCAGAAAAATACTTTTCACTGTACCTCGGTACACGTGACAATAAATAAATCCAAATCCAAATCCCCACTCCAATGGCGCTCTCTGAGGTCCACTGCTGTCAATTCAGCTGCCTGACATTGAAATCTTCCTTACTGGCAACCAATTCATTCACTTTGTAAGATTTCCTGGGTTTGGGGGCCACAGACACCTAAATAGGTAGTCGACTGGTTATAAGTAATTTTAAGGTGGTTCATTAAGAAACAATGGTTCAGACTTAATATATTATCTAATTAGACAGAAAAAGTACACCAGCTTGTGATAACAGCATTTTGCTCTCTCGTTAAAGTGTTAAGAAACGTGTCCCTTGAACCCTTGACCTTCCTCCTCCTCCTCCGTTTAGCTCAGTTGGCTGGACAGCTGGTCATGAAGCAGGTTCAATTATTGTACCAGCTGAGGTTATTCATGAAGGCCCTGCCTTCTCATCCTTGCCCCTCACCTGAAGTATGGAGATCCTCAGGTTAAATCACCACCAGTCAGCTCTCCCCCTCAAAGGGAATAGCAGCCTATGGTCATTTAGGACGATGGCGACTTTACTTTTACACAAAACTGGCTGGACAAAATGTATTTTGCTTATCTAAGCTTTTCTTACAGCTGAAATTCTCCATTCCTGGCAATATTGTAAATTTCCTCTGTGCCCACTGCAGTGTTATCGCATCCTTCCTGTAAATATTGTACTTTATTCTTTGGAGCTCAGATTAAGATAATCAACACCAGCAGCAGCAGGGGCAACAGAGACAATGACAGCTTGCTTCTCAAAGCAAGCTTCTCGGAGACATGCAGCTCATTAAGAGAGAGAGAGATTGAGCAGAGAGGTGCAACCCACACCTCGAACACTGGATGTACAGGTAGAGAGTAAGCTTCTATGACATGTCAGACCACCAGTTTGCAGCCTGCTGGAACAGAACCTGTAGCCCAAATGGGCCTGGCAGCCACGACCTACCAGCGGTTGCAGAGTCACAAATATCGACAGCTTCTTTACCACTGGATTCTCTCGGGTTTTAGCAGAGGTGTTTGTAAGATCACACACCCAGCGGCACACAAATTCTTGATACAATACATCGTCATCTAATTGCTTCTTTGCCAACCAGGCTCACAAGTGCAGAGCCTCTCCATATGTGTTACCCCCACAACCAAAATCGTAGGGGTATTGAAAAAAGTGCGCTGTTTAATGTTCTTAATGTTGAGCATTTTATTAGATACGAAAAAGAAAATCGATGATGAGGATAAAAGGCTTTATGATTGAATAGGGTGAGTAAAGTGAGAGGTCATGTTATGGAACCTTCAGGAATACTTCCAACTGGATCTGGCACCACGTCTAATCCCATCATGAATTTAATAAATCTGATAATCTTCAACCCAACAGCAGGAAGAATGAAAGCTGCTGAGTAGTTGCGAAAAACCAACCTGTTACGAGTAATATCCTTGAGGGAAAGACGTGACTCTAGTTCAGCAATATCCTCTGGAGTGGCCCGGCAAGTCTTTCAGCAGTTACAATCAAGCAATCAATCACTTGTCCAACTAGGGAAGGATAACTAAAGCAGCCTTGCAAGCATCATGCTCGGAGAGCTATTAACGTCAGCCGCGAGTTGTTTATCAGGTAGCTGCTTATGTAATAAATGAGATATAAAGGTACAACATTCAAATAAAGGTACTCTCAGTGAATTCTCTCTAATAAGGAGAGGCTGGGTTCTGCAGAATCACAACAGGCCAAAGCAAACTTCTGGCACCATTGGCCTCTGTAGATAATTGCAAGCTGTTCTTCTCAGCAAGCCAATTATTATGAAAGGCAAGTGAATCGAAACAAGAAAGACAAGGCACCCTTTCTGCTAATTGCTTGTTCTAATGCCTAGTTGGCAATTTAGGATCCTTCCCATTAATTAACAGAAAAAAATAAGGTTGGAGCCACTTTTTCTAACCTCTCCCACCTGTACATCAGGTAGCACCTGATCAGAACAGGACACCGATATTTCTGAATTCAGTTCATTATCCTCGGCTTGGTATTCTCACAGTGTGGGCCTATCTCTATCTCATAAGGGCTCTGCGCCTGTGATGCGCTAAGCGTCAAGAACCACAAAGACATGTGAGACTTTAACTAAGGCTTTAATATACTACATGGGAGGCTTACCCGACACAGACGACCCCAGACAGAATGGGGCCTGTCCCAGAAGAGGTTCTTATACTGACTCCCGGGGGAGTGGCTAAGGCGGAGCTCTCCGTGGCCAGGTCGGGTTACCTACCAGTGACCGAACTTCTGCAGAGTTACAGTACAATACACAGTATTACTGGGCCACGTTACGCACAACTATTATATACTATGTACAATGGTAGGGAGGTACAGTGGTGTATCACCACAGCCTGCAAGTGTGGGAGGAAAGTTTATTGCTGCTGTAGGACAGCAGTGAATATACCATCGGCTTCGGGGCTGTCAGACTGCCCTCCAGTATAGCAGCTAGAAGACCTCCACCTCTTAAATCTGGCCTGATGGAAGGCAAACAAAATACTTATCAGCTAGCTGCACATTTATAAACAGAAGCGATTCAAATCAGAAGATTTAAAGAGGGATTTGCATCTGTTTGATAAAGTAAACGTGGACCAAACGTTCCCCCTTGTGGGGCAATCTAGAACGAGAGGTCACAGATATAGATTTAGAGACGGTAGTTTTAGAACTGAGATGAGGAAGAACTACTTCTTGCAGAGTGTGCTGAATCCGAGTCATTAAATGGTTTCAAGAAGGAGATAGATACATTTCTGATGAAAAATGGGTTGAAGGGATAAGGGGAACAAGTAGGGAGGTGGATTTGAGACCAGGAACAGATCAGCCATGATCTGATTAAAAACCGGAGCTGGCTCGAAGGGCTGATTTGCATACTTATGTTCTTAATTCCTATGTTCCTGTGTCATCATCGTGCCTGCTATGTCCAGGGGCTCCCTTGTATAAGATGCTAGCCGTACCTCAGTGTCTCACAAACCCAGCTGTTGAATTCCAGTCGTGATTTTCTCGAAGGTCTGCCTCCCATTGTTGAAAATGCACCACTCCCCCCAACCCCATCTCTAATGGGTGGCCGTTCACCTGGACAGTAATCCTGATGGGGCAACTCTTTGTGCAGCAATGCAATTGCATACTCTCAATATCAGGCTGTCCTAAATGGAGGGTCCTGTCTCTGGGCTGGCGTCTCTGTCAGGTGGGGTGTTGAGTTTGCTGACTGGCCTGAGGTTTCCTATCCCTGCAGTTTCGCCACCCACGTGTGCCTCATCACATTTGATCATCCTCCATCGATTCCGGGGAAGTGTCGCCCCTGCTTGCAGTGGCCCTTGGCCATCGGGCCTGATCCCGAAGGTGTTCAGGCCAGGGTGGGGCTCCAGGTGTCCCACTCCCAGGGGGTGCTGTTCTTCTGAATGCGAGGCGTCCTACACTGTTTACTTCCAGCCCTGAAATCCCTTGGAGTTCCTGGACTCCCTTCTCTTCTCTCTCCCATGAAAGGGAGATCGCAACGGCCATTTTGAGGCCATGCAATGGTTCGGCCAGCAATTTCTGCTGGGTCGCCATATTATTTACTCCGCATACGAGGCTGTTCCCTCGCATTTCGGGTCGTGATGGCCCATGGAAAAAGTCTGCCAGTTTGTGCAACCACGCCAAAAACCTCGGTAACAGACTCTCTCAGCCGTATTAAATTGGTACCTCTGTACGATGAACAACAGCTTGGGTTGTAGATGTTTCTCACGAACGGCATTCGTTCTTCAAACATCTTGGAGTCTGGGGCCACAGTGTATGTTAGGCTCTTTATGATGCTGAATGTCAGGGCAGTCAGAAGAAATACCATTGGTGATCATCCCCAACGATGGCGTTCACCTTTAAAAATTAATGTATGCACTTTGCGTACTGGGGTCCAGTCCTCTGCGGCCACACCGAATGTAGCGAGTGCCAAAGAGTGGCATTTTCAAAACAGTGCAAACCTTATTACTTCATGAAGAGAAGAGGGTTCCAAATGGCAAGCAGCACTGACTGTAGTTCCGTGTTATCCTCATCGCCAATTTAGTCATCAAGGAGCAGTCCGGAAAGGAGAGTCAAACCATGGTTTACTTCCAAAAGGAAAGTATTTACACGCGGCAGTCGAAGCCTCAGCTGGGACTTCTCTGCAGCTTGCCTCCTATATGGGCTGCCCTTTTTACCAACGAATTAACAAGCCCACTGCTGAGCCTCCACCCCTCAGCAAAGGAGCTCATACTCCACGAGGCTCAAAGGGAGATTAATTGGGCCATCTCCATGGGCATTCTGGGGGTTATAACACTGTCATTTTTTTAGGTTGGTATGTATGGCAGATAAATAAGTCTTAATATTTGTTTTCCATTGGTTTGACCCAGGATGCAATGAATAGCAAATGTTTCTCAATAATTTACATGACACAGCAGCTGGTAAAGATAAAAATCATCGAATGGTTATTATAGTGTTTAATTGTTCTGTATTTGATTCTGAGTCTGTTTACTATTGGTGCTCACTAAGCTTAATTAGTTAAGCCGGGTGTGGACTCAAAAGTAAACTCACTGGACAGTTGCTGGAAATTAGATCTGCAGGCATGGAACAGACATGTTGGGTGCAATTCAGGTATAGTTAAAGTCCGCTGACCGCCACTTCTCGGTGGCTGCAGCGCTAAGAAACATCCCACTAACCAACATCACTTTGCCTTTTATTTAGGCCTCAGGAGATTCTCCCCACTGAGGCCTCACTTAGAGTGGTTTCCAGCTGGTGGGTTGAAGGTCACTGGCAGCAAAGGCTCCTTGCAGATCGGGGCAATATTTTGTCCGGCAGCGCTGAGCCCCCATCTCCTGACTTCAGGCTCCCCACCTTTTTGACACCCCTCAACCTTCCCAACTTGGGGAGGACCCAAGAAACCTCCCCGCACCACCACCCCCAGGTGCCAAGTCCCCCCCCAGGCCCGACCCCTAGTAATGTCAACGTGACAACTGGGCACCCTGGACGTGCTGCATGGGCACCCTGGAGGTGCCAGGTAGCACTGCTGGGGCACCTGGCTGGCAGTGCCAGAGTGTCTAGAGTGGAGGGAGTTCCAGAGTGCCACCCTCCCCTGTCCCTGACCACCTGGGGGATTCCAATGTCCTGGGAGATCACCCTCAAGGTGCCACTGCGCCTGGTCCATGTTTGTGTGGACCTGTATTAAACAGCACCCTGGGCATCACGGGTATTGGGTGAATCCAATATCCGTGTATTCAAAAGATCCGTCAAGCTAATTCAAATATTCAGATCTGAATCTCACCCAGCGAGGATGTGATCCAGATCGCACCAGGTGGAGCGAGTCGGGTGTGGTAGTCACCACTGATGTATATATTGTATATATAGGATGTTGATACAGGTGCTTTACGGTAAGCCCCCTGTATTACTGGTACGGGGGTAGGTCCCTGCCTGCTGGCTCCGCCCAGTAGGCAGAGTATAAATATGTGTGCTCCCAGTACAGCAGCCATTTTGTCAGCTGCTGTAGGAGGCCACACATCTCAGTGTAATAAAGCCTCGATTACATCCTACTCTCGTCTTTGTGTAATTGATTGTGCATCAATTTATTACACTGAGTTTTTCAGAAGATGGACCTCCGCATCAAGCCGGATCGCCTGCAGCTGCATCCGCAAGCAGACAACGCCAAAAGGACTTTGAACATTGGCTAGCCTGTTTTAAAGCGTGCATCGGGTCTGCACCAGACGAAATTCCAGAAGCACAGAAGCTCCAGATCCTTTACACGCGGCTGAGCTCCAACGTCTTTCCACTTGTCCAGGACGCACCGACCGAAGCAGAGGCCATGGCGCTACTGAAGGGAAACTACACTCAGTGGACTAACAAACTCTATGCCAGGCACCTCCCCTCCACACAGCGCCAACTTACTGGTGAGTCGGTGGAAGATTTCTGGCGTGCCCCGCTCCCTCTAGTTAGAGACGGTGACTGTCAGGCTGTTTCGGCCACGGAACACTCAAATTTGCTAATGAGAGATGCATTTGTTATGGGCAAAGGGTCTGACTACATCCGCCAGCACCTCTTAGAGGGGGCCACGTTCGACCTCGCGGCGACCAAAAACTAGCGCTTTCACTTACAGTCGCATCACGCAACATTCAGGCCTATGCCCCCGACCGCGCGGCCCACCCCCCTGTGCATCGTGGTCTCCGCAGACGGCCGCACCATCATGGAGCCCATCAGCGGCCGCCCTCAGCCAATCCCACGCCTGTGCCACGCGGCAGCCAACCAATCCCGGAGGGCCCAAATGCTACTTCTGTGGGCAGTCAAAACACCCCCGACAGCGCTGCCTGGTGCGGAGCGCCCTCTGCAAGGCCTGTGGCAAGAAGGGACATTTTGCTGCAGCGTGCCAGGCCTGCTCAATCGCCGCTATTGTCCCGGTACCCCCCATGTGCAGCCAATGGGCGCCGCCATCTTCCCCTCCTAGGACCACGTGCGGCCAGTGGATGCCGCCACCTTGCTCGACTCGCAACACGTGCGGCCCGTGGGCGTCGCCATCTTGTTCCTCCCAGGACCAACGGGCGCTGCCATCTTGCTTCCCCCACGACACGTGCGGCCCGTGGGCGCCGCCATCTTACCCGACTCAAGACCCATGCCCGTCGGGCACCTCATCTGGCCGCTCATCGCCTGCAACCGCCAACGACCAGTCGCGTCTTGCCTCGGTCACGATTGACCAGTCTCAACCACACAACCTCGCGACTGCTTCAACTAAAGTGAAGGTCAACGGGCACGAGATCTTCTGCATGCTGGACTCCCGGAGCACTGAGAACTTCATTCACCCCGATATGGTAAAGCGCTGCTCCCTCGAGGTATACCCCGCTAACCAGAGAATCTCCCTGGCCTCCGGGTCCCACTCCGTGGCGATCCGGGTGTACTGCATCGCCACTCTCACTGTCCAGGGCGTGGAGATCAGCGGCTTCCGCCTCTACGTCCTCCCCAACCTCTGCGCTGCCTTGCTACTCGGCCTGGACTTCCATTGCAACCTCCAGAGCCTAACCATGAAATTTGGTGGGCCCCTACCACCCCTTACTGTGTGCGGCCTCGCGACCCTTAAGGTTGACCCACCTTCCCTTTTTGCAAACCTAACCCCGGATTGCAAACCCATCGCCACCATGAGCAGACGGTACAGCGCCCAGGACAGGACCTTCATCAGGTCTGAAGTTCAGCGGCTGCTTCGGGAAGGCATCATCGAGGCCAGCAACAGCCCCTGGGGAGCCCAAGTGGTAGTGGTCAAAACTGGGGAGAAAAACAGGATGGTCGTTGACTACAGTCAGACCATCAATCAGTACACGCAGCTCGACGCGTGTCCTCTCCCACGCATATCTGATATGGTCAATCAGATTGCACAGTACCAGGTCTTCTCTGCTAGACCTGAAATCTGCCTACCACCAGCTCCCCATCCGCAAGGCGGACCGCCAATACACTGCCTTCGAGGCAGACGGCCGCCTTTACCACTTTCTTAGGGTTCCCTTCGGCGTCACCAATGGGGTCTCGGTCTTCCAACGGGAGATGGACCAAATGGTTGACCGGGAGGGGCTGCGGGCCACTTTCCCGTACCTGGACAATGTCAACAACTGCGGCCACGATCAGCAGGGCCATGACGCCAACCTTGCCAAATTTCTCCACACCGCCACTCTCCTCAACCTGACGTATAAAAAGGAGAAGTGCGTGTTCAGCACGAATTGCTTAGCCATCCTCAGCTATGTGGTCCAGAAGGGAGTCACATGCGCCCCCTCATGGAACTCCCCTCCCCCACTGCCCCAAGGCCCTCAAACATAGCCTGGGGTTCTTTTCGTATTGTTGCTCGTTTTAGCTTTAGTTTACTTATTCTTATTCTGTCACCTTTGCTCTTGAGTCGCCAGGTATCTTTCTGATACCGCCACGTGGTTCAAGTCCGAGTAATGATTAATACTCCAACACACCGCTTAGTAAGAGTTAAATCAACGCTCATTTATTATATACAGTAATTAATACTTATACATTAAATCTACTTCTAAACTACTTCCTACAACTATCTTTACTTTGGAAATGGCCCACCAGGTCAGGGAAACGAATGGTCTTTCGAATGGGTTCTCAGCCTGCGGGATTCAAAAGCTGGTACAGGTCGATAGTCAGGAGTGTCTATCTGGTAGCGATCGCTGGAGTCAGACTTACGTTCAGCATTCAGCTAAATGAATATTTTTCGTCGGTATTCACACAGGAAAAAGACAATGTTTTGGTGGAGAATACTGAGATTCAGGCTACTAGACTAAAAGGGCTTGAGGTTCATAAGGAGGAGGTGTTAACAACTCTGGAAAGGGTGAAAATAGATAAGTCCCCTGGGCCAGATGGGATTTATCCTAGGATTCTTTGGGAAGCTAGGGAGGAGATTGCTGAGCCTTTGGCTTTGATCTTTAAGTCATCTTTGTCAACAGGAATAGTGCCAGAAGACTGGAGGATAGCAAATGTTGTCCCCTTGTTCAAGAAGGGGAGTAGAGACAACCCCGGTATCTATAGACCAGTGAGCCTTACTGCTGTTGTGGGCAAAATCTTGGAAAGGTTTATAAGAGATAGGGTGTATAATCATCTGGAAAGGAATAATTTGATTAGACATAGTCAACACGGTTTTGTGAAGGGTAGGTCGTGCCTCACAAACCTTATTGTGTTCTTTGAGAAGGTGACCAAACAAGTGGATGAGGGAAAAGCAGTTGATGTGGTGTATATGGATTTCAGTCAAGCGTTTGATAAGGTTCCCCATGGTAGGCTAGTGCAGAAAATACGGAAGCATGGGATTCAGGGAGATTTAGCAGTTTGGATCAGAAATTGGCTAGCTGGAAGAAGACAAAGGGTAGTGGTTGATGGGAAGTGTTCAGACTGGAGTCCAGTTACTAGTGGTGTACCACAAGGATCTGTTTTGGGGCCACTGCTGTTTGTCATTTTTATAAATGACCTGGAGGAGGGCATAGAAGGATCGGTGAGTACATTTGCAGATGACCTAAAGTCGGTGGAGTTGTGGACAGTGCGGAAGGATGTTAAAAGTTACTGAGGGACATAAATAAGCTGTAGCACTGGGCTGAGAGGTGGCAAATGGAGTTTAATGCAGAAAAGTGTGAGGTGATTCATTTTGGAAGGAATAACAGGAAGACAGAGTACTGGGCTAATGATAAGATTCTTGGCAGTGTGGATGAGCAGAGAGATCTCGGTGTCCATGTACATAGATCCCTGAAAGTTGCCACTCAGGTTGAGAGGGTTGTTAAGAAGGCGTACGGTGTGTTAGCTTTTATTGGTAGAGGGATTGAGTTTCGGAGCCATGAGGTCATGTTGCAGCTGTATAAAACTCTGGTGCGGCCGCATTTAGAGTATTGAGTGCAATTCTGGTCGCCGCATTATAGGAAGGATGTGGAAGCATTGGAAAGGGTGCAGAGGAGATTTACCATAATGTTGCCTGGTATGGAGGGAAGATCTTATGAGGAAAGGCTGAGGGACTTGAGGCTGTTTTCGTTAGAGAGAAGAAGGTTAAGAGGTGATTTAATTGAGGCATATAAGATGATCAGAGGATTGGATAGGGTGGACAGTGAGAGCCTTTTTCCTCGGATGGTGATGTCTAGCATGAGGGGACATAGCTTTAAATTGAGGGGAGATGGATATAAGACAGATGTCAGAGGTAGGTTCTTTACTCAGAGAGTAGTAAGGGTGTGGAATGCCCTGCCTGCAACAGTCGTGGACTCGCCAACACTAAGGGCATTCAAATGGTCATTGGATAGACATATGGACGATAAGGGAATAGTGTAAATAGGCTTTAGAGTGGTTTCACAGGTCGGCGCAACATCGAGGGCTGAAGGGCCTGTACTGCGCTGTAATGTTCTATGTTCTACGTTATCTTGCAGAAGGGTCTCAAAGGGTGCGGACAGGAGAAGAAGGGTCGAGTTGAACTTGGCCCCTATTCTTATAGTCCCCAGGGGCTTCCCGCCTCTCGGGGCGGACCCTGTACCTGGTTCCAAGTGATTGGACTTGGTCCCAATCACTTGGTTCGATATTCTCCAATGCTGGAGCGATTCCTTGATCGAGGGGTGGTTGTTTACCTCACTTTGTGTCAGCTCCTGCTGGCGCCGAACGGTCTGGGTCGGCTTTGTGTTGCTAATTTGTAGCAATTGTTCCCGGGGATGGCTGCTTAATATGCAGATGGCTGGGGTATTGTGATGTTGATGGCTGCAGGTATCGATTCTGTCTGGCTTCCCCAGAGGCGAATACACTGTTTTACCTGCAGCCTTCTGTTTGAGTCCTGTTGGCTGATTTTCCCATCAGCCTCTTCCGTTCGCCATTTTAAATCGGGGTTTGGCCATTCTAATCGGGAGTTAGCCATTTTAAGTGGCTACAGTATTATACCCAGTGGGTCCCAAACTATGCGCGCAAGGCCCGCCCGCACATTCAATCCACTGTTTTTCCTCTGACAGCCGAGGCTCACCAGGCCTTTAACCGTATCAAGGCCGACATCGCCAAGGCCGCGATGCACGCAGTCGACGAGACTCTCCCCTTCCAAGTCGAGAGCGATGCATCAGACGTCGCTCTGGCTTCCACCCTCAACCAGGCAGGCAGGCCTCTTGGCATTCTTTCCCGCACCCTCCATGCCTCCAAAATTTGGCATTCCTCCGTCGAAAAAGAGGCCCGAGCCATCGTTGAAGCTGTGCGGCATTGGAGGCATTACATGGCTTGCAGGAGATTCACTCTCCTCACTGACCAACGGTTGTTTGCCATCATGTTTAATAACACACAGCGGGGGTAAGATCAAAAACGATAAAATCTTGAGATGGAGGATCGAGCTCTCCACCTACAATTACGAGGTTTTGTATCGCCCCGGTAAGCTCAACGAGTCCCCCGATGCTCTATCCCGAGGTACATGTGACAGCACACAAGTGGGCCAACTCTGGACCCTGCACGAGAACCTCTGTCACCCAGGGGTCACACGATTTTACCATTTCATCAAGGCCCGCAACCTGGCGTACTCCATCGAGGAAGTCAGGGCGATCACCAGAGACTGCCAGGTCTGCGCGGAGTGTAAACCGCACTTCTACCGGCCAGACTGTGCGTGCCTGGTGAAGGCTTCCCGCCCCTTTGAACGCCTCAGCGTGGACTTCAAAGGGCCCCTCCCCTCCACCGACCGAAACACGTACTTTCCCAGTGTGGTCGATGAATATTCCCGATTCCCCTTTGCCATCCCATGCCCCGACATGTCATCTGCCACCATCATCAAAGCCCTCAACAGCATCTTCGCTCTGTTCAGCTTCCCCGCCTATGTCCACAGCGACCGGGGATCCTCATTTATGAGCGATGAGCTGCGCCAGTATCTGCTCAACAGAGGCATTGCCTCGAGCAGGACGGCCAGCTACAACCCCAGTGGAAATGGGCAGGTGGAAAGGGAGAATGGGAGGGTCTGGAGAGCCGTCCAGCTGGCCCTACGGTCCAGAAACCTCCCTGCCTCCCGCTGGCAGCACGTCCTCTCCGACGCATTTCACTCCATCCGGTCGCTCCTGTGCACCGCGACTAATGAAACCCCCCATGAACGTCTCTTTGCCTTCCCTAGGAAGTCCACGTCCGGGGTTTCGCTCCCAACACGGCTGGCAGCTCCAGGACCCGTTCTCCTCCGTAGACACGTTCGACTCCACAAGGTGGACCCGTTGGTTGAGAGGGTACAGGTACTTCACGCTAACCTGCAGCACGCCTACATAGCGTACCCCGACGGCCCCCAAGACACAGTCTCCCTCAGGGACCTGGCACCAGCTGGTTCCACACACACACACCCCTCCGACCTGGCGCCACCCCCCCCCCCCCCCCCCCCCCCCCCCAGCGCACCGCACCGCAGCCCCCACGCCGGGACAATCCGTCCTTCCCTTGCTCACACCCGGGGAGGACGAGGATTTCGACACGCTCCCGGAGTCACCGAAGACCAAGCCGCCGCCGGAGTCGCCACCAGCACTGCGGCGCTCTCAACGACAGATCAAGGCTCCGGACCGCCTGAATTTGTAATATTATCTGTACTTTTAAAACACAACTTTCTGTATATAGTTCTCCACCACCCCCGCCGGACTCACTTTTTAACAGGGGATAATGTGGTAGTCACCACTGATGCATATATTGTATATATAGGATGTTGACATAGGTGCTTTATGGTAAGGCCCCTGTACTACAGGTACGGGGGTAGATCCCTGCCTGCTGGCTCCACCCAGTAGGCGGAGAATAAATATGTGTGCTCCCCATACAGCAGCCATTTCATCAGCTGCTGTAGGAGGCCACACATCTCAGTGTAATAAAGCCTCGACTACACCCTACTCTCGTCTTTGTGTAATTGATCATGCATCATCGGGTTACCCAAACCCGGCGTGGATCCCGATATCGGGCTTGCACGCCATTGATCCATTGCGCCTGGATCTGCACTGGGCACAATGGGGTTGCTGAATTCCGTCCTGTAAAGCACTTTGAATAAATTTGTGCTATGCACATATAAACTGGTGTGTTTTCTCTGCAGTGCTCTGAGGTATAAAAGTACAACAGTTACAGCACAGATGTAGGCCATTCAGCCTCCTTGTTTGTGGGATAGCTCTCTGCAGGAGCAAATCAGTCAGTCCCACTCCCCACCCACTTCCCTGCAATTCACCATTTATTTTTCTCTTCCGCTGCTTATCCAATTACATTTGTAGAAAGCCATGACTGAATCTGTTTCCACCACACTCTCAAACACTGCATTCTCGATCCTAATCACTCATCATGTAAACAAAGTTTTCCCGCATGTTGTCATAGATTTCATCATAGAATTTACAGTGCAGAAGGAGCCCATTCGGCCCATCAAGTCTGCACCGGCTCTTGGAAAGAGCACCCTACCCAAGGTCAACACCTCCACCCTATCCCCATAACCCAGTAACCCCACCCAACACTGAGGGCAATTTGGGACACTAAGGGAAATTTATCATGGTCAATCCACCTAACCTGCACATCTTTGGACTGTGGGAGGAAACGGAGCACCCGGAGGAAACCCACGTACACACGAGGGGAGAATGTGCAGACTCCACACAGACAGTGACCCAGCGGGGAATCGAACCTGGAACCCTGGAGCTGTGAAGCAATTGTGCTATCCACAAGGCTACCGTCACAATACCAATATCAGTACGGAAGTTGCTTTGTGCAAGTATTGATGAGACTATCCCGAGTTGGCTGACTAAATAAGGATATTCACTGACCCAAATACCGCAAATAAAATTTGGATCAACTTAATTTAACTATTCTATTGTAAATGAACTTTTGTTTACCTTGAATAAATGAAGTTTCAATATTCCTGTGGCTTGACATGTTTTCAAACAAATAAATCAAAACCAATGAAAAGAGAGATGGAAAATTAATTTTAAGTGACAGAGTAAACCTGAGATATATTGTTAAGGTACCAATAAGCAACAGTAGAAATACATCACCAGTTCCAATTTGCCGCAAACCTTTTTTAAAAAATTTAGAGTACCCAATTCATTTTTTCGAATTAAGGGGCAATTTAGTGTGGCCTATCCTGCACATCTTTGGGTTGTGGGGGCGAAACTCATGCAAACACGGGGAGAAATGTGCAAACTCCACATGGACAGTGACCCAGAGCCGGGATCGAACCTGGGACCTCAGCGCCGTGAAGCAGCAGTGCTAACCACTGTTCCACCGTGCTGCCCTAGAATTTGCTGCAAACCTAACTGGTGTTCAGTGAGCTCAATGAAAGTTATACTTCTAGTATTTATTCTCTGCCACAGTAATAAATCATCTCAGCTCAAAGTTGGTTCAGTTATATTTTCTTCTCTTTTGAACTGTAGCAGACAGGATTAGGGTGTTAGCACAGTCGGGTGTTGAGCTCAAATGGAGAAGAAGCCAAATTAAGGAAAAACTATGCTAAGATACACCACGCAAATTAAATTGGCCTCAAACCATGTCACATTACAATCAGTTATGTGAACAACAAATACAAGGAATGGAAAATGCTGAACGTGATGCTGAATCAACTCATGATAATATTTCAATCCTGACCACTTAAGGATTACAGATGATGTGAAAGCAAAAGTGGAGTAATAAATACAGAGACATATGGAGACATAACCGCAAAACCATCGGTTCAATCATTCTGTTATGGATATCTTAAACAGCAACAATGTCACAAAGAAGAAATGAATTGCCAGAACGTCTGTCATTAAAAAGGTGAATATAAATTTTTAAAAACCATATAACTAGAGATGGTTAAAGAAATGCATTATGACATGGAGCATATGAACTTTTAAACTTGCAGAAAATTTGGATCCATTAGCGTTGAAATAATTTTAGTTCAGACGAAGAAGCCATGGATCAAGATGTGGATGGAGAAGATTTGTTTATGTTCTGTAAAATAGCCTGAAAAGCGTCTGATATATATCTTCAAAAGAAGGCAGTGAAAGAGCTGGCCAGATAGTTATTACTGAATTCGAAGAGCTGTCTCAGTTTGATGCTGTAAACAATTATTATATTCAGACTTTTTTTTTAAAGCAACACTTAAAGAGTGCTGGTCAGAGCATGAATGTTGACTGAGTATATCACCGGGCCATAAATTGGGCCTTTCCAATTGCTTCAATCTAATTTGGACTGATTGATAGAGCAACCCAAATCAAACCTTTAAAAAATCCAAAATAAAGCTCATTTCCAGCCTGAGGAATTAAAACTTGCCAACACTGTTACAATCAGAAAGAGGATCAAAGTAATTTCATTCAAGTACTTTATCCTGGGCTTTATTATTAGAGGCATAGAGTACAGGAGCAAGGAGATTATGCTGAACCCATACAAGACACTAGTTAGGTCTCGCTCGACTGTTCTGGGCATCACACTATAGGAAGGATGTGAACACATTGGAGCGAGTGCAGAAGAGGTTTGAAAGAATGGTTCCAGGGATGAGAAACTTCAGTTGTAAGGATAAATTGGAGAAGTTGGGATTGGCCTTCTTGCAGAGAAGAAGGCAAGTATCACAGAATCACAGAATAATACATCAGAGAAGATGCCATTCGGCCCATCGAGTCTGCACTGAAGCATGACAAACACCTGACCTGCCTACCTAATCCCATTTGCCAGCACTTGGCCCAGTGTAAAGGATTTGATGGAGGTGTTCAAAATCATGAGAGGGTTGGACACAGTAGCTAGTGAGAAAATGCTCCCACTCGTCAAAGGGTTGAGAATGAGAGGACACAGATTTAAAGTGATTTGCAAAAGAAGCAAATGTGATGTGCGAAAAACACGTTTTCACACTGCGAGAGGTTCGAGCCTGGAATGCCCTGCCTGGAAGAGTGGTGGGGGCAGGTTCAACTGAGGCACTCAAGGGGCATTAAATGATTATTTGAATAGGAACAATGTGCCGGGTTACAGAGAAAAGGCAGGAGGATGGCAGGGAATATATCACTTGCCACCTTGTGCACAAATGTCACAGAAAGACATAACACCAGAAGGACCATTTTGCAAGAGTTCCACAGGACCCAACTTCTTTGCCCCGATGCTGTGGAATTCTAGTGTGCCAAGTCCTGGCTGAAGTAGGGCCCATTATTATTTCAGGTTTGAAGAATTCCTTTTGGCACTTTCATTCCCGTCGCTGGCTGGCACAGCCACTAAGTGTTCCCTCCTTCCTTGCTGAAGGAGGCACAACAACAGCATCGAAAACGTCACTGGGTTACATGCAAAATGCAAATACTGATGTTTTATGGGACCAGAAGCACTTGCATGAATAGACAGAAGTTCTGCCCAGTGTCAATCTGTCTCCCAGAGTTACAAGAGAAATATTAAAGGCATATTTGATGTAGTTCAGTCTGCTTGTCCATTTTTCCAATCGATAGAATTACCTTTTGAAGCTGCCCGTCACTCCATCCAACAGGATAGAGTCAAATACTTGAATGAAAGTTCAATAATAGCAAAGTATGAATCAGGTATAGAATATAAAAGGACATAATGTTAGATTTGCATAAAACACTGGTGAGGCCACAACTGGAATATTGTGTGCAGTTCTGGTCACCACATTACAGGAAGGGCGTTATTACTCTGGTGAGAGTGCAGAGGAGGTTTACAAGAATGTTGCCAGGGCTAAAAAAAGTATGGCTAAGAGGAGAGATTGGATTAGTTGGGGTTGTTTTCCTTGGAACAAAGAAGACTGAGGGGTGACTTAATTGAAGTGTGCAAAATTATGAGGGGAAGAGATAGGGTAGACAGGTTTAAATTGTTTCCCTTGCGGGAGATTTCTAGAGCCAGGGGTTATATATTCAAGATAAGTGGCAGAAGGTACAGAGGGGACATGAAGAAGAACTATGTTATGCAGAGGGCAGTGGGTGTCTGGAATTTGGTGCCTTAGTTGGTGGTGGAGGCAGAGACCCTAAACTCTTTTAAAAGGTACCTGGATCTGGACCTTAAGTGCTCCAAGCTACAGGGCTATGAACCGGGTGCAGGAAGGTGGGATCAGAAAGGGCACCGAGATGTCCTCGGGCTGGCATGGGCAAAATGGCCCGAATGACCTCATTCTGTGCTGTAACTTTTCTATGATTCTCATCTTCTTTGATGTTTGGTTGCTGTTGACTTGTATTAGTCAATAATGTACAGCATTAAAATTTGATAAATAGTCTCCGGCTACTGTAAGTTAAAATAATCCTTTAGAAATTAAAGTTAATTTCAGTAACTGAATGTAAATATGGTCAGGGTATTTTAAAATCATTGCACATTTATAAACTGTGACTGGAGCGTATTTCATCCTCAACTCATCACTGCTTATTTAAATATATGCTAATAGCTAATAAGCATGTTGTTGTTCATACTGGAAATGTTAGAACAGATTCACACATCACTGTGGCACATGAGGAAGATTTCTCCTGGAGACCAAACAAGTTGGTGTTGAATGACCAAGCTATGAAATGGTAATAATGAACATTGATTACTGCGGAGATCTTCTTTGGGCTGGGCAATTCCATCCACAACATTTTAAAATGCATCAAGATGAATCGACAAACATTTATTTCATGAACATCGAGAGAGAGCCTCATTTCAGTTATTGTTTCTGGTCAACATTTTTCATGTCAAGTTTTCATTAAATCTTGGAGTCTACACAAATATGAAAATTTGAAACAACACTCGAGTAGTAGGGATATAACATTCTTATGCACAAGTCATTAGTTAGATCTGCATGGAGATTTCTATGACTATTATTACGCAAAAGGAATTATTATCAATTGAAAAGGAATCGTGAAACATCTCATGCATATGTTTATTATGACAGTCTTCCATTCACATGTTTTGTAGCAAAAGGCACCCATCTGTAACCTAACAGATGCCTAAACCAATTATCAAATATTAAAAACTTTAATGGTACAGCATGTGGTCGACAGAATGAATGCCTCAAATCTTGTGCACTTTTAGGATTGCTAGAAATGGTGCATGCAAGAAACAGCTGAAGTATAAAAAGATGTAAATATTATCCACTGAACTGGATGCAAGACAAAAAGGAACATAAGTCATATATAATTGCTGAAACAGAATGCCTGCAGAAAGTAGAACTGCAGAGAGACTACCAACATATACCCAACGCTGCAGCTCCTGGTAAAAATGACTGCACGAAGTTCCAACTGAACCTAATGGCTGTAAGATGCAAAATAGGTCCAATCCTTTTTTGTTCCCCCTTGTTATCTATTTATTTTAATTCTAAAATCATAAATAGGTTCACGATGATAGATATTGTGAGCAGATAGTTCTGGCTGGTTCAGTAGATGAATCTGGCGGATGTATGTGCCGCAAATTCTTGAATTGTAAAAATAGGACTGGAAATAGCCAGTTTCAAGTTAGAGAAAGAACTTTGCCCTTAATTCAATCCTCGCCCAATAAAATTGAGTGAAATGGAGATGAATCTGTGACGTTTTCTTGCTCGGTCTTCTGAAAGGGAAAGGACGTGCTCTTTTCATTTTTCATTTTGCGGCCAGAATTCTCTGGCCGTTCGCTGGCGGTGGGATTCTCTGCTCCTACTGGCAGCGCACCCCTCCCACTCCATGGGTTTCCCGGCAGCGTGGAGTGGCTTTAATGGGAATTCCCATTCACAGCGGCAGGAGCGGAGAATCCCGCCGCCAGCGAACGACGAGCTCACTCCCTGGTGCCGAGAAACACACAGTTGGGAGGCCGGAGAATCCCTCCCTGTGTTTCAGGGGATCCTGGCTGCATTTTCCCCGATGCATTAGTTTTGTTCGTGTGTCCTTCACTATTGCATCTGTCTTCTGACCAGTAGCTAATTTATTACTTTAGCTTCCATTGGCTTAAACCTTATCATTTACAAAGAGGTAAGAATGAATATCCCTTTGCCTATTTGATTCACTCCGCATAATATGAAGAAATAACCAGAGGCACTGGATCTTGCAAAGACTCGGGGTCCTGACTACATCCCAGCTGTAGTATTGAATATGTGTGCTTAGGAACTACCGGTTCCCCGAGCAAAAGCTGTTCCAGTGTAGCATCTATCCAACAATGTGGAAAATTTTCCAGGTATGTCTTGTCCTCAAAAAGCAGGACAAATCCGATCCAGCCAATTACTGCCTGTCGGTTCACTGTTGATCATTGGCAAATGACCGAAAGTGTCATTGACAAGTAACACCTGCTCACTGATGCTCAGTTTGAGCTTAGCCCAGGTTAGTTGACTCCTGACCTCATTACAGCCTTGATCCAAAAATGGACAAGAGACCTGAATTCAAAGAGGTAGGGTGTGATTCACTGCCCTTGGCATCAAGGCAGAATTTGACTGAGTGTGGCTTCAAAGAGCCCTGGCAAAATTGAAATGACAAGGAATTGGATGAAGTGAGGCATGTGTGGTGGGGGGGTGAGGGTTATGGCTGCTGGGCAAATCGCCATTAGTTGGAATCAGACCCGGTCCCAAGGAAAATGGTTGTGGTTGTTGACAGTCAATCAGTCCAGTCCCAGCACATTCCTGCAGGAGTTCCTCAAGATGGTGTCCAAGCCCAACCATATTCAAATGCTTCATCGATAGTTTCTACCCAACAAAAGGTTAAAAGAAGGGATGTTTGTTGATGATTGCATATTGTTCAGGGCCATTCGCAACTCCTCAGATATTAAAGTAGTTTGTGTCCATATGTGACATAAGCTGGATAATATTGATGTTCGTGCTGAAAAGTGGCAAGGAACATTCACACCACAAAAGTGCCAGGCAATGGCCATCTCCAACAAGATTGAATCCAACCTTCCCTTCTTGATATTCAAATTGTTACCATTGTCATGTGAGAGTGCCTTTAGGAAATGGGTGTTTATCAAATAGCTACAGTGATGTCAGTGTGTGGGTGGAGCTGGGCTCTGCTCTGCTTTTACTTTTGTTTTGAGCTGTGAGCTGGTTTTGGCTCTGTGTTTAGGTTCGCTTTGAGTTGGAGAGCTGCAGTCAAAGCAAGTAGATGTATACTGGTCTCTCTCTACAAGCAAAAGAATGTCTTCAGCTCATGTGATGATTTCAAGGTAAAACCTGTTTCTGTAGAGAATTCAAACCTACTGCCTTTGTTAAAAAGTGTTTTGGCTTATGGATGTTGTTAGGAAAGTTACTAAGGGTTACCGATAGAATATTGTATTTGGGAAAGTATCAATGTTTGTAGTTGATAAGATGTTTACTGTGTGTTTATAAAGTGTTAACTGAATTTGTAGAATAAACATTGTTTTGTTTTTAAAATACTTTTAGTTCTCTGTTGCATCACACCTGTAAAGTGAGCCCTTATGCTCCCCATAACCAAAATCTGTTAAAAGTTGTGGGACAGGTGAACCCCATGATATACTTTGGAGTTTTCTAAACCCTGGGCCATAACACCTTCACCAAATCCAGTGGGACCTGGGTGTCCTTGTGCACCAGTCGCTGAAGGTAAGCATGCAGGTGCAGCAGGTGTAAAGAAGGTTAATGGTATGTTGGCCTTCATTGCGAGAGATTTCGAGTACAGAAGCAGGGATGTGTTGTTGCAATTATACATGGCCTTGGTGAGTCCACACCTAGAATATTATGTGCAGTTTTGGTCTCCTTTACTGAGGAATAATGTTCTTGCTCTCGACGGAGTGCAGCAAAGGTTTACTCGACTGATTCCAGGAATAGCGGGACTGTCATATAAGGAGAGATTTACTAGGTTAGGATTGTTCTGACTGGAGTTCAGAAGAATGAGGGGGGATCTCATAGAGACTTATAAAATTCTAACAGAACTAGACAGGGTAGATGCAGGGAAGATGTTGCCAATGGAGGTTGTCCAGAACTCAGCCTGAGGATTCAGGGTAAACCTTTTTGGACAGAAATGAGGAGTAATTTCTTCACCCAAAGAGCGGTGAGCCTGTGAACTTCATTACCACAGGAAGTAGTTGATGCTAAAACATTAAATATATTCAGGGGACGTCTAGATATAGCTCTTGGGGCGAATGGGATCAAAGGTTATGGGGAGAAAGCAAGATTAGGCTATTGAGTTGGATGATCAGCCATGATCGTGATAAATGGCGGAGCAGGCTCGAAGGGCCAAAAGGCCTCCTCCTGCTCTTCTATGTATCTATGTATCTCTGTACAAGGCTGCAGAAGGGCTGTTTAGCACAGGGCTAAATTGCTGGCTTTGAAAGCAGACGAAGGCAGGCCAGCAGCATGGTTCAATTTGGTTCGTCGATTTCGGCGGGAGAAGAGCTGGTGAGTCAATTTCAGCGGGGGCAGTGTGGAAGTGATTGCTGGGAGGTAAGTCTGTCCTTTAAAAACACTTGTCTTTGCAGGGGCAGGCCAGTCGATTTCGGCGGGAGAAGAGCTGCTGAGTCAATTTCAGCGGGGGCAGTGCGGAAGTGATTGCTGGGAGGTAAGTCTGTCCTTTAAAAACACTTGTCTTTGCAGGGGCAGGCCAGTTGATTTCGGCGGGAGAAGAGCTGGTGAGTCAATTTCAGCGGGGGCAGTGCGGAAGTGATTGCTGGGAGGGGCAGGCCAGTCGATTTCAGCGGGAGAAGAGCTGGTGAGTCAATTTCAGCGGGGGCAGTGCGGAAGTGATTGCTGGGAGGTAAGTCTGTCCTTTAAAAACACTTACCTGGTCCTGTTTTCGGTCCCTGTTTTCTGTTTTTTTTAACATTTTTATATTTTAGTATTTAAGGCGGGAACAGGAAGTTCGACCCGCGGACTTCTGGGAAGACCCTCACCAATAAATTCTGGTGGAGAGGAATCCCGAGACACTACACGTGTAGTGTCTCCCACCCGCCCTCCTCCTCTAACCTAATAATAAAACCCATTGGTTTGAGGTAAGTACCATATTTTATTATTAACACTAAGAAGGTAAGTAAGTGATTTTTACTCATTTTTACTTTTGGACCTTTTTAAAAATGTGTGTGTGTCGGGGGGAAACTGAAGTGACATCACAGAAAAGCTGTGGCCTGAGTGGCTGGTTGGGATTCTACACTAAATTTAAAAAAATTGAGCATTGGTAACTAATTAAACATAATTACTTAATTATAATTTAGAGGGATATCTAAGCCAGAGATCGGAGAGTACTATATATAGCTTTCGCATTTCTATTCGAAATCTAGTGCTAGGAAACAGATAGTTAACAGTAACTTTGAATTTTTTTTTTAAAATATTCAAAAAAAATAAAAAAATTTAATTTTAATTTTAATTAATTGACGCAATGTCAGTTAGAGGGGTGCTGTGCTCTGACTGTGAGATGTGGCAGGTCCGGGATGGCTTCATCTGAAGAAAGTGCACCCAACTGGAGCTCCTCACAGACCGCATGGTTCGGTTGGAGCAGCAATTGGATGCACTTAGGAGCATGCAGGTGGCGGAAAGCGTCATAGATCGCAGTTATGTAAATGTGGTCACACCCAAGGTGCAGGCAGAGAAATGGGTGACCACCAGAAAGGGCAGGCAGTCAGTGCAGGAATCCCCTGTGGTTGTCCCCCTCTCGAACAGATATACCCCTTTGGATACTGTCGGGGGGGATAGCCTATCAGGGGAAAACTGCAGTAGCCAGAGCAGTGGCACCACGGCTGGCTCTGATGTTCAGAAGGGAGGGTCAAAGCGCAGAAGAGTAATAGCAATAGGGGACTCTATAGTCAGGGGCACAGATAGGCGCTTCTGTGGACGTGAAAGAGACTCCAGGATGGTATATTGCCTCCCTGGTGCCAGGGTCCAGGATGTCTCCGAACGGGTAGAGGGCATCCTGAAGGGGGAGGGCAAACAGGCAGAGGTCGTTGTACATATTGGTACTAACGACATAGGCAGGAAGGGGCATGAGGTCCTGCAGCAGGAGTTCAGGGAGCTAGGCAGAAAGTTAAAAGACAGGACCTCTAGGGTTGTAATCTCGGGATTACTCCCTGTGCCACGTGCCAGTGAGGCTAGAAATAGGAAGATAGAGCAGCTAAACACGTGGCTAAACAGCTGGTGTAGGAGGGAGGGTTTCCATTATCTGGACCACTGGGAGCTCTTCCGGGGCAAGTGTGACCTGTATAAGAAGGACGGGTTGCATCTAAACCGGAGAGGCATAAATATCCTGGCCGCGAGGTGTGCTAGTGTCACACGGGAGGGTTTAAACTAGTATGGCAGGGGGGTGGGCACGGGAGCAATAGGTCAGAAGATGAGAGCATTGAGGGAGAACTAGGGAATAGGGACAGTGTGGCTCTGAGGCAGAGCAGACAGGGAGAAGTTGCTGAACACAGCGGGTCTGGTGGCCTGAAGTGCATATGTTTTAATGCAAGAAGTATTACGGGTAAGGCAGATGAACTTAGTGCTTGGATTAGTACTTGGGACTATGATGTTGTTGCCATTACAGAGACCTGGTTGAGGGAAGGGCAGGATTGGCAGCTAAACGTTCCAGGATTTAGATGTTTCAGGCGAGATAGAGGGGGATGTAAAAGGGAAGGCGGAGTTGCGCTACTGGTTCGGGAGACTATCACAGCTGTACTGCGAGAGGACACCTCAGAGGGCAGTGAGGCTAGATGGGTAGAGATCAGGAATAAGAAGGGTGCAGTCACAATGTTGGGGGTTTACTACAGGCCTCCCAACAGCCAGCGGGAGATAGAGGAGCAGATAGGTAGACAGATTTTGGAAAAGAGTAAAAACAACAGGGTTGTAGTGATGGGAGACTTCAACTTCCCCAATATTGACTGGGACTCACTTAGTGCCAGTGGCTTAGACGGGGCGGAGTTTGTAAGGAGCATCCAGGAGGGCTTCTTAAAACAATATGTAGACAGTCCAACTAGGGAAGGGGCGGTACTGGACCTGGTATTGGGGAATGAGCCCGGCCAGGTGGTAGATGTTTCAGTAGGGGAGCATTTCGGTAACAGTGACCACAATTCGGTAAGTTTTAAAGTACTGGTGGACAGGGATAAGAGTGGTCCTAGGATGAATGTGCTAAATTGGGGGAAGGCTAATTATAACAATATTAGGCGGGAACTGAAGAACATAGATTGGGGGCGGATGTTTGAGGGCAAATCAACATCTGACATGTGGGAGGCTTTCAAGTGGCAGTTGAAAGGAATTCAGGACCGGCATGTTCCTGTGAGGAAGAAGGATAAATACGGCAATTTTCGGGAACCTTGGATGACGAGAGATATTGTAGGCCTCGTCAAAAAAAAAAAGGAGGCATTTGTCAGGGCTAAAAGGCTGGGAACAGACGAAGCCTGCGTGGAATATAAGGAAAGTAGGAAGGAACTTAAGCAAGGAGTCAGGAGGGCTAGAAGGGGTCACGAAAAGCCATCGGCAAACAGGGTTAAGGAAAATCCCAAGGCTTTTTACACGTACATAAAAAGCAAGAGGGTAGCCAGGGAAAGGGTTGGCCCACTGAAGGATAGGCAAGGGAATCTATGTGTGGAGCCAGAGGAAATGGGCAAGGTACTAAATGAATACTTTGCATCAGTATTCACCAAAGAGAAGAAAATGGTAGATGTTGAGTCTGGAGAAGGGTGTGTAGATAGCCTGGGTCACATTGAGATCCAAATAGACGAGGTGTTGGGCGTCTTAAAAAATATAAAGGTAGATAAGTCCCCAGGGCCTGATGGGATCTACCCCAGAATACTAAAGGAGGCTGGAGAGGAATTTCCGAGGCCTTGACAGAAATCTTTGGATCCTCGCTGTCTTCAGGGGATGTCCCGGAGGACTGGAGAATAGCCAATGTTGTTCCTCTGTTTAAGAAGGGTAGCAAGGATAATCCCGGGAACTACAGGCTGGTGAGCCTTACTTCAGTGGTAGGGAAATTACTGGAGAGAATTCTACGAGACAGGATCTACTCCCATTTGGAAGCAAATGGACGTATTAGTGAGAGGCAGCACGGTTTTGTGAAGGGGAGGTCGTGTCTCACTAACTTGATAGAGTTTTTCGAGGAGGTCACTAAGATGATTGATGCAGGTAGGGCAGTGGATGTTGTCTATATGGACTTCAGTATGGCCTTTGACAAGGTCCCTCATGGTAGACTAGTACAAAAGGTGAAGTCACACGGGATCAGGGGTGAGCTGGCAAGGTGGATACAGAACTGGCTAGGCCATAGAAGGCAGAGAGTAGCAATGGAAGGATGCTTTTCTCATTGGAGGGCTGTGACCAGTGGTGTTCCACAGGGATCAGTGCTGGGACCTTTGCTCTTTGTAGTATATATAAATGATTTGGAGGAAAATGTAACTGGTCTGATTAGTAAGTTTGCAGACGACACAAAGGTTGGTGGAATTGCGGATAGCGATGAGGACTGTCGGAGGATACAGCAGGATTTAGATTGTTTGGAGACTTGGGCGGAGAGATGGCAGATGGAGTTTAATCCGGACAAATGTGAGGTAATGCATTTTGGAAGGTCTAATGCAGGTAGGGAATATACAGTGAATGGTAGAACCCTCAAGAGTATTGAAAGTCAAAGAGATCTAGGAGTACAGGTCCACAGGTCATTGAAAGGGGCAACACAGGTGGAGAAGGTAGTCAAGAAGGCATATGGCATGCTTGCCTTCATTGGCCGGGGCATTGAGTATAAGAATTGGCAAGTCATGTTGCAGCTGTATAGAACCTTAGTTAGGCCACACTTGGAGTATAGTGTTCAATTCTGGTCGCCACACTACCAGAAGGATGTGGAGGCTTTCGAGAGGGTGCAGAAGAGATTTACCAGAATGTTGCCTGGTATGGAGGGCATTAGCTATGAGGAGCGGTTGAATAAACTCGTTTTGTTCTCACTGGAACGAAGGAGGTTGAGGGGAGACCTGATAGTGGTCTACAAAATTATGAGGGGCATAGACAGAGTGGATAGTCAGAGGCTTTTCCCCAGGGTAGAGGGGTCAATTACTAGGGGGCATAGGTTTAAGGTGAGAGAGGCAAGGTTTAGAGTAGATGTACGAGGCAAGTTTTTTACGCAGAGGGTAGTGGGTGCCTGGAACTCGCTACCGGAGGAGGTGGTGGAAGCAGGGACGATAGTGACATTTAAGGGGCATCTTGACAAATACATGAATAGGATGGGAATAGAGGGATACGAAACCAGGAAGTGTAGAAGATTGTAGTTTAGTCGGGCAGCATGGTCGGCACGGGCTTGGAGGGCCGAAGGGCCTGTTCCTGTGCTGTACATTTCTTTGTTCTTTGTTCTTTGTAATTCCTGTACCAGCCTCCCCGAACAGGGGCTGGAATGTGGCAACTAGGGGCTTTTTACAGTAACTTCATTTGAAGCCGACTTGTGACAATAAGCGATTTTCATTTTGTTTCATTTTCAAGAGACGTGAGCAAATGGATGTATACAATTACATTGCAGTGTTAATGTAAGCCTACTTGTGACAATAACGATTATTTATTTATTCATTTTTATTTACATTTCTCATGCCTGGTAGCTGGACATTTTTGTTTTGTAGCGAGGCAGAAGAGAGCTAGACAACTGTGTGGAGGCTGCCACGTTCAACACTGAACAATTAGATACCGGCGACCCCTTGAGCCATGACGCCCACAGTTTGGCTGTGCACTTCAGCACAATTTTGTCAGAATCTTTGTACTTTATAAAAATTCTGAATGTGAAGGACCTACACCAGAGCAGTAACCGATGTAGAGTCAGGTCTGTAGCCTGGCTACCTTGCTTTTAGACACACAAGCTTTGAGTGACAGCCTGGCAGTGCTGCATTGCACATTGCCAGGGAAATTGCATAATTTTACTCAGTTCCCAACATGGTCTTTCTGTACACACACTGTCAAACATGCGGATGTTATCTGCGAGGGTATTCCAATTTGGAACACCGATTTGTGTGCGTGTGTGGATTTGTTTTTGGAATGATGTGAGGAGACAAGTGAAACCTCAGCGAGAATAAGCAGTCCAGTCATCGTGTAACAATTACTAAAGGCTATTTACCAAAGTAAAGGAAAGACAAATACGTATATGAATGACTAAACACACACTCAGTTTATGTAGAACATGCCCTTTGTTCCAAAATGTATCAATGCTCCCTGAATTCCTTATAACTTGCCCATCTCCCCAAACAACATCCAAATTGAACAACTCGATTGGGTAAAACCAACTTGTAGTTACCACACAATACAGGGAATATAATCAAGTCTGGGAAACGTCTTTTCCTGGTCCAGCAAATATTTTTAAACTGCCTTTATGAAGGTTTGTGCCTTAAGACTTAGAGGCTGTTGGAATGTAAAATTTGTCCTCCGTGCTGCTCAGTGGAATCTGGCTTGTCTGCTTCTGAGGCTGCTTTGTGTCACTTGGCCTCCCTACTTCTGAGTCTCCTGGCAATTATACCTTTGTTGCACTTTGATCCTGTGTATTTGGCGTCTGCCCCATCAGATTCCTTGACTCTCGATATTAGCATGTTCATACCTCATTGATCTCCCAGTCGTCTGGTAAACTGTTTCTATTAATAATCTATTCACATCTGATTCTATCTAAATGCCTTCTAATCTCATTAGTGGGAGAAACGCATCTCATCAGGCCTTTTGAATATTGGCTACTGCTCTCGCTAGGCAGATTTCCAGCTAATACTGGGCAGATCACATCCGATCAAGTCTTGTTAAATTTGTTTTACTGCTGCTATTGGGCAAATCCAAGGCGCACACAGTACCGTGTTATCTTGGAAATAACATGGGAATGGTAGGGCAGGAGTTGTTGAGGAACTGCTGCACTCTTAAAGGGAAGCAGCATTTATCTTTTGAAGCTTGGCAACAGGAGTGAATGAATGGAGAACAGCCCTTAACCGAATCGTTCAGTGAAGAAATCAATGAGATTCTACTAAAGGACAAAGGAAATCTTTTGACAGAGAAAATTGTTCATTGAAGAATGTGGGACCAGTACAGTGTTTTTACATGAGGCACTCATAACCTACATTTTAGTTATCTCCCCATCCCCTTCCCCACCCGCAACCCCTGGACCACCTATAAACTTCCCATCCTCAGCTCACGAAGCGGAGGCAATGCTGAACTTGCTGGAGACATTAATGGTGTCACTTTTATGATATCAGAACAATGTGGGCGGAATTAACCGGATGGTCACGCCGACGGGAGATTCTGGTCCCGCTGGTGGCGCACCCCCGCCTCGGGTTTCCCAGCAACTAAGGGTGCAATCGACAGCAAATCCCGTTAGCAACAGCGGGAATGGAAGATCCCACTGGTGGGCTGCCTCCACCACCGAGAAATACCTGGCGGGTTGCTCACTAAATCCCACCCTGTGTATCCTGAATTCCTGACCCAGCACTGACCCTGCATCAGCTATTTTCTGTGCTCATTACAAAAGGGGAACGAGCGGATGTTTCATGGGGACTGTGTCAGCTAGAATTCTGAGGCCCAGGAACCTTTGTTACTGAGGAAAGTCATTGCTTTGTTTCTTGTCTAAAACGCAAAAGGGTTGTGAATGAAAAACTTTGATTGTACAAGGGAAATTGAATCATGGGAATTCGCCTTGGTATCCCTCTGTATTTGTACCATCTGGATGGCGAGGATAAATAGGAAACTCCTTTGGATGCAAGAACAATAAGGTAGCACCTAAAAAGGACACCAGCAACTGGGAGGTACTTCGCTGAGAAGGTTTACAGAGCCCAGCAGATATTATTGGATGTTTTTAAGCAGCCTTGCTCCCAGAGCCAGTTTAATAAGGAGGTCGTCAGATTTGTGTCACCTGTCATGAGAGGACCTTAAACTAGGGTGGGGGGGGCACAGTAGTGCAGTGGGTAACACTGTTGCTTCAGAGCACCAGGGTCCCAGGTTCGATTCCCGACTTGGGTCACTGTCTGTGCAGAGTCCGCACATTCTCCTTGCGTCTGCGTGGGTTTCCTCCAGTTTCCTCCCACAAGTCCCAAAAGACGTGCTGTTAGGTAAATTGGACTTTCTGAATTCTCCCTCTATGTACCCAAACAGGCGCCGGAATGTGGTGACTGGGGGCTTTTCACAGCAACTTAATTGCAGTGTTAATGTAAGTCTACTTCTGACAATAAAGATTATTATTATTAACTAAAGACCAGAGCTTCTGCCTCACTTACTGTGCAAGTGAATATCAATACAATACTCAATTTCTACAGTGCTGGATGCTTGCTTTCTCGGCACCTTGCTTGCATAAGCCAATCAGCAGCACTTTGATGCAACCATCAGATCATGGATGCCTTGCCTGACAAGGCAAACACTTCAATTATGTTATTCACAAATGCTCGGGAGCAGCAGGTATTGTGTCCTTGGCTTTTATTGATGTATTTGCTAATCCAGTGTTCAGGGTGTGATTGATTCGATCCAGAGACCTTACATGAATCAAAATGCCACTATTCTGTTCATGTCCAGCAAGTGTGTCACCACTGACACAAAACTAAATAGTCTCCTGACTGTTCAAATGATGCCTTGACTATCAGCCATTCTAACTTTCCAACTTTATATAAGAATGGCAAATATTAAAGTATTGGCTCTTTGGATTCCTTGAAACCAACACACATCATAGTCGATAGCTCTCATGTAATCTGTCTCTGATGGAGCAAAGTAAAGATATAATACAAGGACTTGCTTACACTGGAGAGATCAGCTAATGCGTTGCATGGCCAGAAATCTAATTTGCTGAAGGTATGCAAGTACATAATGCAAAATGCACTCTAATGACGGTGTCGTCCACCTGGAGATGTAAGACCTGGTACACACGGAGGAGGAGCAGAAGAATTTGGTAGGTGAGGAAGATAAGGCTGCAGACAGACTATTACTCCTGGTCCACTCTTGTTCCTGTTTCTTGTGTGTTCACAGGATGACCAAGTTGCCACAGGCCAAAACATCCAGAGAAATCTGCTCCTGGAAAGATAGAAGTGTAAGATCATCCACTTTGGGCCGAAGAAAGGTAGTTCAGTGTATTATCTAAACGGTCAGGATTCAGGAACTGAAGACAAATGGAAAAGATTTGGGATTTGTATACAGAAATCGCTACAAATATAATGGATAGGCTTAAAAATAACCACATGGTTAATTGAATGTTGCCCTTTACATCAAGGTGGCGGGAATCCAAAGGAACAGAAACTATGGGTGAGATTTCCCTGCCCTACCTGGCACCTTGATCATCCTGCATCGATAAAAGTCAATGGGCCTTTCGTCAGCTCATTGCAACACCCGCCATGAGGCCTGAAAATCTCAGCCTATGTTACAGCTGCAAAAACCTCTGGTTAGACCTTAGCTGGAATACTGTATACAGTTCTGTACACTGCATTTTAGCAAGGATATGTTGGCCTTGGTTGGGATGCTGTGCAGATTCACCAGAATGATATCGGGGCTGAGAGACTAAATTATGACTAAAAGCTCAGTAGATAATCTAATCAAGGTGTTTAAAATGAATAAAGGATTTGATAGGGTCGATCAAGATAAACTATTTTCTCTGACCGGGGAATCCAGAACAAAAGGGTAGCTCGGTCAAAAAGGAGTGCTCTAGGGAAGCACTTCTTTACATGCAGGCTGTTGGAAATCTGCAACACTCTGTCAAATAAACATTTATAACTGCGATTTTGTTTGGTAGGGGCATTAAATGGTACCGAACCAAGTGGATAAATTGTGTTAAGAGGTCAGCTATGATTTAATTGAATCAATTGGGCGGCACGGTGGCACTGTGGTTAGCACTGCTGCCCCGCAGGGTCAGGAACCTAGGTTTAATTCCGCCATGGTTGACTGTGTGGAGTTTTCACTTTCTCCCCGTGTTTGCAAGGGTTTCCTCCGGGTGCTCCGTTTTCCTCACACAGTCCAAAGATGTGCAGATTAGATGGATTGGCCGTGATAAATTTCCCCTTTCGGGGCCAAAAGGTTAGGTGGGGTTATTGAGTTACTGTGGGTGTATGGGTGGGGTCGTGGGCCTAGGTAAGGTGCTCTTTCAGGGTAGGTGCAGAATCGATGGGCTGAATAGCCTCCTTCTGCACTGTCGTGATTCTATGAAAACTTAAAGGACTGAATGACCTTCCAGAAGGAAAGACACAATTTAGATCTTATTTCCCCAATTTGCTGGTATTCCATTTTAAAGTATATACCTCTCAACAAAGAACCAACCCCATCTCCACTCCGCACCTTCCCCCTGGTGAACCCCCCCCCCCCACTTCAGTCCCGTTAACTAGCCCGCCCAGCTGGCATGCTGGCCCCTGCCCAAGGCCTCTAACCTCCCCATCCCTCTCCTGTCCACCCCTCCCCCTCTCCTCCCAACCACCAACAAACAAAGAAGGACAAAATGCACACTTACCAACACCTCTCCCCCATCGACACCCACCCCGAACAACCCACCCCAAACATTCTACCACAAGCTCAAAGCTCCTCTCCAAAGTTCAGTGTCCTCCCACTCCTCCCAGTCCATCATCTCTCACAAAGTCCACCGCCTCCTGCGGCGAATCAAAATAAAACTCCTGTTACCCGCAAGCGCTCAGGATACAACACCCCAAATTTCACTCCCTTCTTGAAGAGGGCAGCCTTTAACCGGGTTGAAACTGGCTCTCCTCTTCTCCAACTCCACCCCCAGGTCTTGGTGGACCCTCAACTCACTCCGTTCCCAGATGCACTTCCTGGTCTGCTTTGCCCACTGCAAAATCTTTTCCTTGTATAAGAAACTGTGTAATCTCACCACCATTGCTTTCGGCGGCTCCCCCACCTGCGACCTCCTCCTCAGCGTCCTGTGTGCCAGATCCACCTTGATGGGCTGACCAAAGGCCCCCTCCCCCATCAACTTCTCCAGCGTCCTTGCCACATACTTTGCAGCCTCTGCTCCCCCGATGCCCTCGGGCATCCTGACTATCCTCAAGTCCTGTCGCATTAAGCGATTCTCCAGGTCCTCCAACTTCTCTCTCAGCCTCTTCGGTCTATCCACCACATCCCCAACTCCACCGCCAGCGAGGTCACCCGCTGCTCGTTAACCCCCACTGCCTCCTCCATCTTCCGTATCACCAGGCCCTGAGCCTCCAGCCTCTGCCCACTTTCTCAATCACTGCTCTGAGCGACTCCACCGCCGTAGCCAGGTCTTTCGAGGCCTTCTTGCTCTGATGCTGGAATTTATTGTTTAAAATCTCCACCAGATGCTCCATTGACTACTGGGTGGGCAGCGCTGCCCCCTTGCCCTCTGCCATCTTTACCTGTGGCGCACCACAAAAACTGTCCTGCTTCAATTGCTTGCTCGTTCTCTCAGCACCCCTCACCCTCTGATCCATACACCAATTTCACCAGAGGAGCATGACCTTCCCTGGGCACTCACACACCTTTTGCCCTCCTCATACGCGTGGGTAGGACCAACAAAATCCACCTTGAGTGGGAGCCACTAAAGTACAACCACTTGGCTTCCACTGGAAGTCCCTTATTTCTCTGTTTTACTGTGTTATTTTACTTCTGGTCTCCTCCTCTTCATAGATTCCTATGTCTAACCCCCGCATTCCATCCTTCCTTTGCAACAAAAATTTCCCTGAATGAATACTCCGAATTCATTCACAGTCCCTCTTGCCATCTTTCAAATTACGACAAACATTTAACACCTGGTAAGATCAAACGATCTTTACACAAAGCAACCAGCACATTTGCTTCACATTTAATTGTGACTGTGAGCCTAAACATTTCCATCATGGTTCTCCTTTCCATGAGTGGCTACCTTTTGTGCAGAGTTAGCTTGTCTGATGATTGCCCTAAGTGGTTTGCCTGCTGCAGGAACAAGGCAGGAGGTTGGCAGCTGCCCCACTGCCAAGCACCAATTCCTAAGATGGTTCTTCAAGGCCAGAGCTGGCTATTGAACCTTGAAAATGGGGAGCTGGGCAAAAGGTTAGATTATAAATCAGTGGCATGCAATGTACCACCAGGTTGAATAGTAGGGTTAAATAGTAGGGGCAGCACGGTAGCACAAGTGGATAGCACTGTGGCTTCACAGCGCCAGGGTCCCAGGTTCGATTCCCCGCTGGGTCACTGTCTGTGTGGAGTCTGCACGTTCTCCCCGTGTCTGCGTGGGTTTCCTCCGGGTGCTCCGGTTTCCTCCCACAGTCCAAAGACGTGCAGGTTAGGTGGATTGGCCATGCTAAAAATTGCCCGTAGTGTCCACAAGGGTTGGGAGGGGTTATTGGGTTGCGGGGATAGGGTGGAAGTGAGGGATTAATGTGGGTCGGTGCAGACTCGATGGGCCGAATGGCCTCCTTCTGCACTGTATGTTCTATGTAATCTATGTAAATGGAGTTAAAATGGATCTCAGGTAGAATAATTGTGGCCTGCTCCACTTTATACGAGTGGTTTGGTCTAAACTGAGATGAGCTTTGCTCTTGCAACTTAGCAGATCAATATGGCTCACATCAGCTTCCCAAATGAGCCCATTTCTGCGATTTAGGATGGGTCTATATTTTGCAGTGATCGGGAGTACTGCTGCACTGCACTTGCACCGATAGAATGAACCCCAGGAATTTCAGGGCTTATACAGTGTTGCAGGAATTATTTCCAACTTCGATTCACTGGCTTTTGGATTTTATTTTTCACATGCTGTCAAATTCCTGCCAAGCTGTAATATAATAACGCGCTTTCAAAAATAAATGAGGCATGAAGAAGCCTTATTCACTTTTACAACTCACAGTTGAACAAAGCTCAATATAACCAATTTGAGCACATGCCCTTTGGGCAAGTATTCAATATTTCTTTACATGCTCACTTGACTGTCTTACTTTCCCTAATTAATGAGTCAATGACTTAATGTATCATTTTAAATGAGACAAATTTGTGACCGAGAATCTTGTTCTTGCCAGCTCACGTCTGTATTTTTGTTCCGTTTTGAAGTGTTCCGAAGGATAGCTGTGATAATCTTGAACTTATTTTTAAATGCAGTCCGTGTGGCAGGGGAGCACTTGTGCATCAGTATCGGGATTGCACTAAAGTAATAATAAAAAATATGGTGAGAGATATTTGAGCTGATAAATATTCTGCAGGATGATTGGTGCGATATTTCATCTGATTTTGTATGTTTAGAGCATCTCAATATGTAGATCCATGGAGGCATTTATACATTGGTAGCAAACATGGCTGACTCTGTGAAAAAGACAATGGGATGATTCCAGGGTTTCTTTTTTCAAGTCAACTCCAACATGGAACACAATCGATTCCAATAAGAAAAGGTGCTGGATTTATTGGATTTGCAATTGACACTCAGGAAGCTGACAAGCTGCAACTGCAAATACACACTTCACTCCCCACAAACACCATCCCAGCCAAAACATGGTATCAAGACACGCGGCACCAAGGTTCACGGACGCCGAGCTCGAGACCATCCTGGACTACCACGGTGGAGGAGAGGAGGGCCACCCTGTATCCCGGCCCGGGGAGCGGGCTGTCAGTTGCCTCCTTCCGCCATGCCTGGGCGCAGGTGGCAGAAGCCGTCAGCGCCATCAGCAACACCATCCGGACTGGCCTGCAATGCAGGAAAAAACTGCACAACCTCCTCAAGGCAGCTAGGGTGAGTATCCAGCACCGTGTCCCTGACACCAACCCCGTCCGCACATCCATGGCCACACAGCAGGCCCCCTCCACTCCTGATGTACCGTCTGGGGATCCACTTAGACGTAGCGTTTGGGCCCGTAAGGCCAGAAGGTTAGACACCAGTTAAGTTGGCAAGGGTGCCGGGCACAATTTAGTTATGGGGCTTGGGCATGTACATTTACGCACATTAAACACCTGTTACCATTGTTACAACCTGCCTCGGTGCTCTGTCAGATAGATGTGAGGGTGGGCTGGTCAGGCTGGCCAGAGATGGCCCAGGGATCCAATGGAGTGTGATGGAGTGACCAGCTCACATTTGGATTTGTTTATTGTCACGTGTACCAAGGTACAGTGAAAAGAATAGATCTGCGTGCAGCTCAGACAGATCATCCTGTACATGAAAAGAATAAGTGTGTCATTTAGGAGTCTGGTGACAGTGGGGAAGAAGCTGTTTTTGAATCTGTTGGTGCATCTGGGCAGTACGGTAGCATTGTGGATAGCACAATTGCTTCACAGCTCCAGGGTCCCAGGTTCGATTCCGGCTTGGTTCACTGTCTGTGCGGTCTGCACATCCTCCCCGTGTGTGCGTGGGTTTCCTCCGGGTGCTCCAGTTTCCTCCCACAGTCCAAAGATGTGCAGGTTAGGTGGATTGGCCATGATAAATTGCCCTTAAGTGTCCAAAATTGCCCTTAGTGTTGGGTGGGGGTACTGGGTTATGGGGATAGGGTGGAGGTGTTGACCGTGGGTAGTGTGCTCTTTCCAAGTGCCGGTGCAGACTCGATGGGCCGAATGGCCTCCTTCTGCACTGTAAATTCTATGATAATCTATGTTCTCAGACTTTAGCATTTCCTGACCAATGGAAGAAGTTGGAAAAGTGAGTAAGCTGGGGGGGTCTTTGATTATGTTGCCCGCTTTCCCCAGGCAGGGGGAGGTGCAGACAGAGTCATTGGATGGGAGACAGGTTTGTGTGATGGGCTGGGCTGTGTTCACGACTCTGTAGTTTCTTACGGTCTTGGGCCAAGCAGTTGCCATACCAGGCTGTGATGCAGCCAGATAGATGCGTTCTATGGTGCACCTGTAAACGTTGGTAAGAGTCAATGTGAACATGCCCAATTTCCTTAGTTTCTTGAGGATGTTTAGGTGTTGTTGTGCCTTCTTGGTTGTCGTGTCAACATGGGTGGACCAGGACAGATTAGTGATGATGTGCACACCTAGGAATTTGAACCATCTCCACTTCAGCCCCATTGATGCAGACAGGGGTGTGTACAATACTTTGCTTCCTGAAGTTAATGACCAGCTCTTTAGTTTTGCTGACATTGAGGGAGTGATTGTTGTTGTTACACCACTCCACTCGGTTCTCTATTACCCTCCTGGTATTCTGATTCATTGTTGATCCGACTCATTACATGTCGTCAGCAAACTTGTAGATGGAGTTGGAGCCACAGTTTGCCGTGCAGTCATGTGTGTACAGGGAGCACTGTGGGGGCTAAGTGTGCTTCCTTGCAGGGCCCCGGTATTGAGGACTATTGTGGAGGAGGTGTTGTTGTTTATCCTTACTGGCTGTGGTCTATGGGTCAGAAAGTCGAGGATCCAGTTGCAGAGTGAAGAGCCAAGTCCTAGGCTTTGGAGCTTTGATATGAGCTTGAGGGATTACCCAGGTGGACAGTGGAAAGTGCTACCGTGGGCAGGAATCAGGCATTCTCAAATGATGCAGAGCACTAGAGCTCATTGCAGAGCAGGTTGTCATCATCCTCCATCCCATGGACCAGACCCACATCCTGTCAAACCAGTGCCCGCATCCCTGTAGTGCAGCAGCAGGTATGTATCGTGGAGGGGGTTGCAGGCACTGGGGGTGGGTGGGGTGTGGCTGGTGGGGGGAGAGGGGTGTTATGGTGGGATGTGGTGCCTGTGCCCCTGGCCTGCACCCCCCCAAAGATGGTGAACCTGGAGGCGATCAGAGCGTCCCGTGCACGTTGGCCATGACACACGCGTCATGCGGCTTTCCTTACCTGCCTGGGCCCCATGTCCTACCCATCATCACTCTCCCACGCATCCTACTCATTAGACGAGGACTGGCGTTCATCCTGCTCCTCTGGCACATTACCCCTCTGCTGCGCGATGTGGTGTAGCATGCAGCAGGCAGCCACAAGATCGGGCGGCCCTCTCAGCGCCATTCTGGAGGTCCCCCCCCAGAGCGGTTCAGGCACCTGAACTGTGTTTTCAGGATGCGGAAGCACTGCACTGTCGCGGGTCTCTGCATCGGTCTTTGGCCTTTGGATACGCGTCATCATCCATTGACTCTATCAACACCTCCCGCTGCCTTGGGAAAGCGAGCAGCATAATCAAAGACTCCTCCCACCCGGCCTCTTCCGACTTCTTCCATCAGGCAGGTGATGCAAAAGTCTGAGAACACGCATGAACAGATTCAAAAACAGCTTCTTCCCTGCTGTTACCAGACTCCTAAAGGACCCTCTTATGGACTGACTGATTAATACCAGACTCCTGTATGTTTCACCCAATGCCAGGTGTGGTTCAATGCATTGTCTCAAGGAACGAACTTCGGCTAAGCCACTCCTTCATCATTTAGGTGCACAACCCTGAAACAGTCTGACTGAGAGCAAAATATTCTGCCCCATGTCCCTGAGGATAGCGTCATAGAATTTACAGTGCAGAAGGAGAACATTTGTTCCATCAAGTCCACGCCGGCCCTTGGAAAGAGCACCCCACTTAAGCCCACACCTCCAACCCATCCCCGTAACCTCACCTAACCTTTTTGGACACTAAGGGGCAATTTAGCATGGCCAATCCACCTAACCTGCATATCTTTGGACTGTAGGAGGAAATCGGAGCACCCGGAGGAAACCCACGCAGACACGGGGAGAACGTGCAGATTCCGCACAGACGGTGACCCAAGCCTGAATCGAACATGGGACCCTGGAGCTGTGAAGCAACTGTGCTAACCACTGTGCTACCATGCTGCCCAAACTTCCCTGTAAAATTCAATCAGAACATATGGACCAATTATGATCATTTACGGGGATCAGTGAGGAATATTCCAAATGTTTTTTTTATTTTCGTTCTTGGCCATGTTTCTTTTCTTTGTTATTATTTTCTTGCCTCTCCCCAAGAGATTAAATGGTTGTCTGGTGGGGAGGAGGGGTCGCAACAGGCAGGTGGGCAAGCAGTCCAGTCAGGATGCTGAAGGCTTCATGAGTGTGGGGCATACTGGATGGACCTTTCATTACCCATCTGTGGTGACTTGTGGTGATTGTCCCTTCAAGGGCAACACAGCAGAGTAAGGTTCACCAGGCTTGGGGGACCATTTGGGGGACACAGAGTGAATAATCACGCCAGAAGGTGGATCCCTTTCTTAGGCTGGAGACATGTGGGGAGCAAGCTGTAGCGTTGAGGCTGCTGTACAATTCTTAAATAATAAACGCCTTTTGTTTGGCGTTCGTCCATCATTGTTAAGCCTTAGCTTAATAAACAGAGCAGACACACAACCTGGTTAACACAGAGATACATAGATACATAGACGATAGGAGCAGGAGGAGGCCTTTTGGCCCTTCGAGCTTGCTCCGCCATTCATCACGATCATGGCTGATTAACCCCAACTCAATAGCCTAATCCTGCTTTCTCCCCGTAGCCTTTAATCCCATTCTCTCCAAGTGCTATATCCAGCCGCCTTTTGAATATATGCAAAGTTTTAGCATCAACTACTTCCTGTGGTAATGAATTCCACAGGTTCACCACTCTTTGTGTGAAGAAGTGTCTCCTTATCTCTGTCCGAATTGGTTTACCCTGAATCCTCAGGCTGTGACTCCTGGTCCTGGACACACCCATCATTGGTAACATCTTCCCTGCATCTACTCTGTCTAGTCCTGTTAGAATTTTATAAGTCTCTATGAGATCCCCCCTCATTCTTCTGAACTCCAGCGAGAAAATTCTCAACCTAGTCAATCTCTCCTCATATGGCAGTCCCGCCATCCCTGGAATCAGTCTGGTAAACCTTCGCTGCACTCCCTCGAGAGCAAGAACATCCTTCCTCAGAGAAGGAGACCAAAACTGCACACAATACTCCAAGTGTGGCCTCACCAAGGCACTGTACAATTGCAGCAACACATCCCTCCTTCGTTACTCGAAACCTCTTGCAATGAAGGCCAACATACCATTCGCATTCTTTACCGCCTGCTGCACCTGCATGCTTACCTTAAGATGGCTTTATTAACCCAAGCTTGATTTTGTGTACACGAGAGATGGACGTGGATAATGCCAAGATCGATCTGCTGAACACTGATAAAAACACATCAATTATATGGTTTCCAAAAATCAATAGCCCACCCCAGTTGGACTCGGTCCAATCCCTGAAGCTGTCATGTTAAAACTAGCTAATAAAATTGTGACCATCCCATGATTTAACCTCATCCTGTCACCTGTTGTATACTAAGGTTCTACATTCATTTTAAGTTGTTTTCCCCATCCTAAGATCGGCGTCAGATCCTGTCCACCCATTGTCCAGCTAGGGACAGGATGTCAGAACTGGCATCCTCTTTACTTCATGGATTGTTTCAGAGGATATTGGGGGCCACTGATAAAACTTGTTTACTCAGTCCACTATGTAATCTACTGACCACACATCTCGTGTGACTCAAAAATATGGGCAAATTAGCAAGCCTAAATCCCATCATGCATTGTGGCCACTGCTTGTAGCCAGAGCCTACATGATTATCACTGCTTTGTCCTAAAATACAGGTTTAATGGTTAATAATGATTACCCAGGGCACTTTCTATAATTAATCTCAATCCTTAATAAACTAACTTATGCAAAACTACTCTAGTAGCATCCTAGCTATTCAGTTTTAAGACGTCTCGTCGCTGGACCCCCCTTCAGGTGCCTGTCAGACTCATTTGTCTTTGGACACCTGCAGCCACTAGATAGATATTAGGTTGACATTGATCTTCACAATCCACATCACAAGATCATGTTTGGAGATATCTCTTGAAGAAGTGTGTGCAACACCATGAAATGGGAAGGAATGCTGCTGAAGAAAAAGACTGCAGTGTCATGACAGCAATATGTCAGATGTCCAGTTGCAGGCGACGCCCTAATTGCAGACTTCAATGTGTAGTGTTAAGCGCTATTCTCCAGTAAAAGCATTGTTGCCAGCTGTATGGAGGAAGGCCATTACCTGAGTCAGTACAGTCACCTATCCTCTCAGATCTCCATGTAAATGAGAAGGGAGCATGTTGCTATCAAGAGATGACTGTGTCCGTGTCCCCCACACAGTGCCGCAGTGGTTAGCACTGCTGTCTCACAGCGCCGGGGTCCCGGTTCGATTCCGACCTCGGGTCATGGTCTGTGTGGAGTTTGCACTTTCTCCCCGTGTCTGCGTGGATTTCCTCCAGGTGCTCTGGATTCCTCCTACTGTCCAAAGATACGCAGCGTAGGTCAATTGGCCATGCTAAATTGCCCCTTAGTGTCCAAAGCTGGTTAGGTTATGGGTTTGTGGGGATAGGGCGGGGCGTGGGCCTAGGTTAAGTGCTCTTTCTGAGGGTAGGAGCACACTCGATGGGCCAAAAGTCTTCCTTTAACACTGTAGGGATTCAGTGGTTCACACCTTCCTTGTGAACGCCATAGGGCTGGATTGTCAATGTGATTGGCCTATCGGAGAATCCCACCCATAATGTTCAAAGCCAAGTTGGAATTGTCTGCACCCTCTGAGGGATACCACTTGCCGCACTGTGCACAACTGCACATATTATTACATCCAGCCCAAGCCACATGTCACACTTTCTTGAAGATGCAGAGGCTTCCAAAAGGATTTACTTCTCTTATATTGGGAGCTTTCGCAATGGCATCTGAAGCCACGCAAGAGGATGGTTAGCGAACATTAAAGGCCGTTGTAATTTCCAAAAAACTTCAACATTTTCAGGGTTTATTTTCAGCATTTGTCGCTCGTAAAAAAAAAACCCCAACATGCTGGGCAAGAGTTGGAGAAATTTAGTGGAATCAAATTACTTTCAACAACTCCGGTAAACGAGTATTGAGCTTAAAATAATGCAGGTCGTTGACTGCTGCACATTAAAGACATCACTCCGACAACCTGGATTGCGACCAATGATATTAATTGTCTGGAATCTCTTTCACTTCATAACAAAATGGGGTTAATATGAAGAGCCCTGACACCAAATAGATTCCTTGTGTAACCCCTAGCAGCTGGTCTGACATTTCTTCCATTAGGCGAGCTGCCTACGGCGATACTGGCAGATTGGCCTGGTAATTCAAATGAGGCCTAAGGATTAGTTTATTTAAGACTCTGGGTCTTCAGGCACAGAAAACATCCAATTGTGTCTCTTTCAGCTCTTCTTACACTGCGGAAGGTAATGAGGCGCGATGAAAGCCTCAGACGAGGGCTCTTAGATTCACTCAAACTTTCGTTATGATAACAGGCTCCGGGAACTGGGCCATTTTACTTAAAAAAAGGCATGGATTTCAAAGAGACTTGACTGAAATATTTAAAATGATTAAGGGACTGGATTCTGTACTTGTGGACAGATTCTTTGAATAACATCAATTAGGAAGAGCATGGGGATACATAAAGTTGAGAAGTAGGTTAACCCTCAGGAGGCTTTTACTTTGTCCGAGGATCTTGAGCTTTGCAGTGGGTTGTCAACACATGCTCATGAAATGCAGATTCACTGCAAACAGTAAAAGGCAGCTGGCGGAGTGCCTGGAATAAACAGTTGTGTACTGTGATGTTGGGTACTTTTACCTTGCTGCCATTGTTAACTCCAGGAGTTATCTTAGTACATATTCCGTGGTTGAAAAATGATGGGCGGGATTCTCCTTCCAGCGACATCGGATTCGGCAAACACAATTGGGCGGATTATCTCGTGAGACGAAAAGCGTGGCTGGCGCCAGGCGCCCGACGGACTGCCATGCTGCGGTGCCCCGACAGCAACGCCAATGCATTCTATTCTGCACGTACAGTAAACACCGTAGGCATATCATTAACGGGCTCGACCCGGTATTCTCCGGGACCTCCGCCGTGTTCCGCCTCCACCAGGAAAAATTACCAATCGTGGGTTTCACTTGTGGTTTTAAAAATCGGGAAACATGCTCCGTGGCGGCTGTGGAATGGAGGGGAGGTGGGACATGTTCCCAGAGCCTGCCTCAGAGGACAGGAGGCAGCCAGTGAGGGTGGAGAGAAGGCCATACAACAGGCCGAGGAGGAGGTGGGAAGGAGGCGCCGCATCAGGTCTCGTGTGTACCAGCAGCGACTGCCCGTTGAGGGCCTGCTGGACCGAGCATGCCGTGGAAGACTCCGGCTGAGCAAGGAGAACCTTGCAGCATATCTGCCAGATCATGACGCACCTGGAACAGCAGGAGTATGGAGGAGGACACCCCCTCCCGGTGGCCGTCAAGGTGATGGTCGCCCGGACCTCTTCGCCTGGGGCTCATACAGGCACCGAGTGGAGACCTGTCTGGTATTTTGCAGACCTCGGTGCACAGGTGCACCCGCGCCCTAACCTGTGTGCCTGCTCAGCACAATATATCAGGTTAAATGTGGACCGAGCCACCAGGATGGGCAGCCAGTACGGTTGGCCGCCATTGCCGGGATGCCCCGGATCCAGGGGTTGATCAATGAGACGCATTTCCTCCTACGAGCATGAATGACTGGTCTTCCCAAACTGAGAGAGGTTGCACTTGCTGATCATATTGCTGGTATGTGACCATGAGCTGCACATCATGCACGTCTGCGCCTGATACCCAAGCAGCGTGCACAACACCTTCATCTTGGCACACTCAACTGTGCACCCATCTGTGAGGGGTTGGGTCCTGAGTGACAGGGTTTATTCGCTGTGGCCATGGCTGATGATGCCTAATCAGAGGACACAGACCAATGCGGAGACCCCCGACAATGACGCCAATGCAGCAACCGGGGCGTGACCGAGCGGATCATCGGCGTCCTGAAGATGCAGTTCAGGTGCGGGTTGGGGTGGTGGGTTGTGTGGTTGAGGTGGGGCAGTGAGGGGGTGTTGAGGGTGTGGTGCAGGGGTGGTGAGGGGGTGGTGAAGTGGTATTGTGGGGGTGGTGAAGGGGTGATGTAGGGGTGGTGAGGGGGTGGTGAAGCGGTGTTGTGGGGGTGGTGAAGGGGTGGTGTAGGGGTGGTGAGGGGGTGGTGTGGGGGTGGTGAGCAGGTTGTGTGGGGGTCATGTGAAGAGGTTGTGTGGGGATGATGGGGAGGAGTAGGGGTGGTGAGGGGGTGGTCTGGGGGTGATGTGGTGAACGGTTACTATGTGGGTGATGAGGGGGTGGTGTGGGAGTGGTGTAAATGTGGTGAGGGTGTGGTGAGGAGGTTGTGTGGGGGTGGTGTGGGGGAGGCGGGGCGTGGGTCTTGCCACGCATGCCATGGGAAGCCGCAATGCAGCGGGGTGTCACTTTGTTGTCGGATGCCGACCTCTGCCTCAGCGACTGCCCTCTCTATGGGCCCACCAACTAAGTCCAGTGCCCATCGCTCCACAGCGATGAGGGGCCACAGGTCTGGAGGTCCCCCGCTGGTCTTCTCTCTCTCCCTGCGGCTGTGAACTGCCTTCTCCTGGGGGGACGGGGGGGGGGGACAGAAAGCGCACACTGTTAGGTAGTCAGACGTGGACAGCACAGGGGATCAGCAGCTGCTGGCCTTCATGACCAGGGCACCCGGCTGTGGCGAGCGGTATGGGTGCTGGTTTGTGGTGCAGGGTGGGGAGCGCGCACACTGCCGACGGGCGGGCTTCAGTCGCCCTCCGGGTGGGTGTGGTTACGAGTGTGTGGGACGGGGGTTAGGGGCACTATGCTGCCTTCTCACCCTGACCTCCCTGAGGAGTTTGTTCTGCTTTTTTCAGCACTGCTTGCCGGTCTTCGCCGTGGGGCCCACGGCGCTCACAGCCTCTGCCACCTGCGCCCAGGTCCAGTGAGCGGCGGCAGCCTCCTTACCACCTCGGGGAACAGGGTGACCCACCTCTCTCCCACGGCATCCAGCAGGTTATCCAACTCGGCGTCCGTAAAACTAGGGTGCCACTGTCCATGCTGCCATCTTGAGGCTGGGATGAGTACGTGTGGAGGGAGTGCTAATATGCAGCTGCAGCTTGTCAGCCTCTCGAATGGCAATCCCGACCCCAGCGAATTTCTTGATTGGAATCGATCATGTTCCGCGTGGCACTGGTGCTCGCCCATTAACAGATCCAGAATTGCTGCCGGTTCAGCGTCGATTAAGTTGTTGTATAAGTCCACCAAATCAGTCCCTGCGTCAACGCTTAGTTCTGAAACGGAGAATCACACCTGATAATTTTCTATCACTGAAATGGCCTAGTTTTGTTTTTAATCTGTTTCTTGTTTACCTACCTCGGAATTTACATAATTGCTCATGGGGAGCGGGGCCATACTGTTTTCATGCCAACATAACTACGTGAGGCAGATTGGATGGGAGAGATGGGTCGGGACACTCCGTTGCCCAACGCTGAAATCGGGACCAGCGATAGGGCAGAGAATGACTCCCGATGTCGATGTTGCGACCAGGTCGCGATGCTCCGCCCCCTCCAAATCGGTGTCATCGAGCCACGTGCTGCGTGCAGTCACAACCCGGTTTGAATATAATTATCGGGCCCACCTGTGGTGCTCCACCTCCAATGGGCCAGGTTCCCGACGGCATGTGCCATGTGTGGTCTTAGCGGTCTTGAGGCTGGCATGACGGCTGCGGAGAGAGAGAGAGGGCATGCGGACAGTTTCTTGCACTGCCGCCCTGTGCCGAGAGCCATGCTGCTGGCTGGGGAGGTGGCTGCTGACAGGGCTGGGGGGAGCAGTGGGGGTTGGCCAGTAGGTGGGCTGTGGGGTCGTGGTGGACGGGTATGCAGTCCAGCAGAACCGGCACCATCTTTTCTGGCGTGATTGGTGCGTGTGTAGGGGGTATAGGTGTATGCGCGGCTGCAGCTTGTCAGCCCTGTGCACGGACCCGGTGATTCTCCCACCGTTTACCATGGCGCTGGTGCTAACCCCTCACCGGTAGCGGAATTGGTGCGGGTGTGGCGCCAATTTTTCCATCGTGAAGCACCATGGATCCTCCGTTGGCGTCAGCACTTCGGCAGGAACGGAGAATTCAGCCCGTGGTCTTTGTGTGTTTTGTATGAAGCAGACTCCCAGATTTATCAGCACCTGGAGATGTATATAATGATAAAAGCAAATAATCATGGATGCTGGAATCTGAAACAAAAATCAGAAAATGCTGGCCAATCTCAGCAGGTCTGACAGCATCTGTGGAGAGAGAAGGGAGCTATCATTTCGAGTCTTTAAGAGTCATCCAGACTTGATTGTCTGACGTTGACCTGGAGATGTATTGTTGCCTTCAAATTCCCAATTTCAGAAGCAAACTTCAACGTGGATATTTGTTATGTTCGAAGCATGTGTGTGCAGGTGTCAAGCCTGACTCTGGTGTGATTCATTCTGTGATTATATAGTACCCTGGAACTCAGGGCAGAATCTTCATATCTGTATAATAATATAAAGGCACCAATCGTTCATAAGGATATTTGTAAACAAGTCCTTTCATTTTTTTCGATGAATCACGTGGAAACATTTATACAAATGTATGAATGTATAAAAGCAGCAGTGTTATTCACACATGACTGTCCTGTTTCTGTGAAGACATCAACAGCAAAGCTGTGTGTGTTGTGTTCTGCTCACAGACCAAAGTGGAACTGACACTGGATCACATTCGAAACTTCCCTTTGAATGAGAGTATGCTGTTCTCCTTTAACACCATCTTACAACAGTAACCTGAAGGGCAATAGGAAAGGATGATGTATTCAGCCTGCAACCTCAGGAATCCAACTACCTTCTTTAATTGGATGGGGATCCCCAAGGCAGCACCTTACTTGCACAACTCTGGGAATGTTGCAAGGCAGCGCAACTCCCGTGACGTTGGGAACTAGACCTGCTTTCATCATCAATGGATGAATATTTTGAGAGGCGGTAATTCTCTGCCCTTAGTGTCTAAGCTAACAAGGTGCTGTAGGATTCCCAACAAAAGATGCCTTTGAGAGAGAGGAGAAAACTTGCAAGAAAAAGAATATCAAACTTTGTTATTGTTATTCAGGACTTCTCAGCATTGCACAGCAGTCCCTTGTGCTAGAATGTGTCCGTTATTGTTTAATAATTCACTTCAAATCATGCAATAAGTAGCAAAGCACATTCAGTCAAATAGGATTAAGTTTATTGCATATTCTACTTCAACCTGTGTCAGTCACAACCATGGCAATTGTTCTGATTGAATAAACAAAACAGCTCAAGTTAATTCAATGTTTGTTCGAAGTTAGAGCAATTTAAATAAGGATTCTTTATGTATTATTTACAATTCTTTCCCAATCTGTTTTTGGCTTAGAACAATGCCTCGGCATTGAAGAATGTCTGCAGTTCTCCAAGTATTTTAAATGATTCAAGCAAGACTGTGGTAATTTAATAGTTGGAAGTCTGCAGAAAATACTCACTGAACTTTGTTGCTTGTTCATCTTTTTTTTTTGTACATTAATTTGGCCAAGGATATCACTTATGCTGGTTCATGAATTTTCATAGATTTGTAAATGAACATTCAAGAATTTGCATGTGTTTGAACCATCTCATTATACTAGTAATAGTTATGAATAACCATGAAAATGAAAGGAGTCTTTTAACATTCAAAGTTTTTCCAACATATACACGGATCACTTGAATTTGATGGTCGTTAAGAGACTTTTTGTCAACTAATTAAAATTATGAAAACCATGGGTGATATTTTGGATGTGCAAATAGGAGTTTTTCGTGGGGTTGAAACTCATCTACATGTTGAGGGTGTTATTTTAAGCTTCACCAGAACCCTACCCATTGGAGAATTTTCCCAATTTTCATTGCTACATTTGGATTAAACTCAGGTGGGCATATAGAAAGGAGATGGCATCAGAAATAAGGAAGGCATGGGGGCTGGATTGCCCAGCCCTTCCAGCCAACTGGATCATACTGTCGCGCCAATGATGACCCCCTCGCGGCGGCATTGATGAGCCACACAAAATGCCATAGAGATCGGCAAGACCGGAAGATCCCACTGGCGGGCACTGATGAACTGACTCTACTGCCAGAAAGCATGCTGCGAAAGGGACGAAAAATCTCAATAGGCACCTTGCAGGTGTACCTTGCAGGTGCTCACCTGAAAAATACTATGGTTCATCCTCAAGTGATATGGGCAAGCCTGTCAGAGGGCGATGGTGGAAGGCGAAAGCCAGGTGTCATTGGCAGACATTAGGGTGGCACAGTGGTTAGCACTGCTGCCTCACAGCACCAGGGACACAGGTTCAATTCCCGCCTTGGGTCACTGTCTGTGTGAAGTTTGCACTTTCTCCCATGTATGTGTGGGGTTTCCTCCGGGTGCTCCGGTTTCCTCCCACAGTCCAAAGATGTGCGCGTTAGGTGGATTGGTCATGATAAATTGCCCTTTAGTGTAGGTTAGATGAGGGGATTATTTGGATTGGGTGGGGAAGTGGGCTTGGGTGGAGTGCTCTTTCAGAGTGTCGGTGCAGACATGGTGGGCCAAATGGCCTCCTTCTGCACCGTAGGGAATTCTATAATTCCATGCTAATAAAACTGGTCTCATGATTACAAATATCATAATGAATAGGCAAAATAAAGATGCAGAACAAGAGGATGTCAAGTCATGCTCTTTCAGACGAGAGTTAGCATTGCGGAAATGGTTGGAAAATTCAGTTTCAGAAATGTGGTGACTCGATTAGGCAAGATAGGGATGCAGCTATGGTGGACAGACAATGAAGTGGAGTGTTGTGGCCCAATGTGTAAAAAGCCATAGAGTTCAAGAAGATTGAAAGAGGCTAATGCCTCCTTGTCACAGTAACATTGAATGCTGTTGCCAACTTTGACCAAGGTATTCTCAATATTACAGGTGGAATGGTGACTAAAATAAAGGCATTGGGAATTGAATGCACCGGTGATAGGTGGTAAAGGTACAGAACTTTGGTGAGATAGTTGTAGAGGGCAGAAGAATCAGTAGTATATATTTCAAGCTATGGGGTAATTATAGCCGTAATAAACGCCCCTGGTGGGCATTTGATCAAAAAGAGATTAATGAATGCTTAAGATCTTCAGGAGTGAGTCAAAGAACCAGTATCTGAGAAAATGGGTGTTAAAGTAACATGATGACGGGGGGGATTTAAGGAGCTATAAAGTGGTGTGATGGCATGATGAAGGGTAAATTGGTGGTCATAATCTTAGACTGGATTGATGATCTCGGCAGGTGGGGGTTGAATGTGGTAGAGTTCGATTCGGTGTCATACCTTTTGAACTTCAGGGCATGTTACTATTTGCTTGTCATTTTGCTCTCCATGTGACTGGAGAGTACAAGTCTAAAAGGAATGAGTGTGCAAGGCCAATAGATAAAAATATGTCGAAGAAATTCAGTTAAGGCAGAGAGAGTGAGCTTAAAGGGAAAGTGTGCGACAGATCAAAGTCTGGAGTCAAAGTGCAAGGTGGTTTTGATGCACTGAAAATGTTAATCAAAAGTGACGCCCCTGTGGAAGGAACAGATTGGTGTGCAATAAGTAAATGTTAGCTTGTTTCATTGTTGATTTGTTTTTCTACATTTTAAAAATAATTCACTTCATAGTGGTGGTCACCATGTTTTAGATTGTTCGATATCTATTGTAGGTTTTATTGTTAACTTTTTCTTCCATAAGTATTTCAGTCCTTTCGAGATCAGTTGCTTAGAGATGCATCTCTCAGAACTTTAGAGGTCAATGTCTCATTGTCTAAGATTTTAGAATTCAGTGCTTTTGTCATTAGAAACATAGTGATTTAGAGGCTAGTAGATTGATAACTGTGGCAGGTCTTCGGGATCACAATTCATGTGCATTCTGTTCTACATAAGAATTCCAGGGCACTTTAAACATCCTGAACAATCAAATAAAGGCAAAATACTGTGGATGCCGGAAACCTGAAATAAAAACAGAAAAGGCTGGCTATACTCAATGGATCTGGCAGCATCTGTGGAGAGAAATAGAGCTAATGTTTCGAGTCCATATGGCCCTCCTACAGAACTGAAGAGGGGTAGATTTGTATAAATTATCGAGTAGGAGAGGTGGAAGATGTATCCTCCCATTAGCTCGCGGCGGGACAGATCTTCTGGTCCCATTGATGTCGATGGGGTTTACCGTTTTAGGAAAACCCAGTGTGGTAGTCACCACTGATGTGTACATTAGGTGATTTGTGGTAAGGCCCTGTACTACAGGTACGGGGGGTAGTTCCCTGCCTGCTGGCTCCGCCCAGGAGGCGGAGTATAAATATGTGTGCTCCCCATACAGCAGCCATTTCGCCAGCTGCTGGAGAAGGCCACACATCTTAGTGTAATAACACCTCAGTTGCATTCAACTCCCGTCTTTGTGTAATTGATCGTGAATCACCCAGCTGCCGGTGAACACCGGTGGTGGGGTTTGCCATCGGTAGGACTGGAAGATCCCGCTGACAGTAATGAAAATTCCGGCTGAAAAACGAAGCAGAAGAGAGGGTTTCAGTTTTCCTGGGCATTGTCTGAAGGAAGGTTCACCGGTTTATTTTGGGCAGGTTTTGCCTAATCAGAGCGGGGACAAATATGTGGGGATAACTCATTTTACAAGGAGAAGGGAACCAGAACATAGTAGAATAAAAATGCAGCAATGAGGTCAGGACACAGAGGTGTCGAAATAGTAGTCTAATTGTAATTATCTTAAAAATTGCAGGGACCTCATTGAGAAAAATAGTAAAGTATGACAAAGAAGTTGTTAAACTGCACCTTTATCAATGTCTGCAGCATAAGCTACAAGGTTGGAGAGCTAAGAGTGTATGCTGTCTCATGGGACCATGATGTGATTATATTAATGGAGACACGGTTCAAATAAGGCCAAGAATGGGTTCCTAATTGTTACAAGCTGAATGAGTGCAATGCTTCCAGTGCAATATCTTGATTAGAACCGAATGTAACATGGCTGCCCTCAGCCTGTGCCTCATGGCAGAGGTCATATGGTTATAGAAAGCCAAGTCGGATATTTAGTACACGATGCCATTTCAATCCCAAATACTAATATTCCTGATCAACAATCATAGAGAACTAAAAAGAGAAGGGGTAGGTTAAAAGTATTGATTAAAGATAATATTATAGTTCTTAATAGAAAAGATGATTCTAGGACTGATATGATTTGGCTTAAATTAAATAATAAAGTGGGAGCTAATACATTGCTGGGGGATCTTCAAACAGTGAGAAGGAAATAGATGAGCAAATGTGTTCACAAGTTACCGAGGCATTTAACAGGCACAAAGTGATTAAGTGATATTAATCACCCTAAAATAGCCTTGTGGGAACAAGATAATACTCCACCACCGATGAACATTGGCAACCTTGTGTACCATCTATAAGATGCACTGCAGTAACTCACCAAGGTTCTTTAGTCAGCACCTTCCAAACCCACAACCATTACCATCTAGAAGGACAGCAGCATCAGATACCTGGGAACCCCAATACCTGGAGGTTACCCTCCAAGTCACTCACCACTCTGACTTGGAAATATATCGCCGTTCCTTCGCTGCCGCTGTGGCAACATCCTGGAATTCACTCCCTAACAGCACAGTGAGTGTACCTACACATGAAGGACTGCAGCAGTTCAAGAAGGCAACTCACCACCACCTTCTGAAGGACAACTTGGGATGGGCAATAAATGCTGGACTAACCAGTGATGCCCACATCCCGTAAATGTATTTTTAAAAAACTCTACAATAAGGAACCAGAAGAATTTCTGATATGTGTACAGGAGAACTCCCATGACCAATGTCATCAGTCCATCAGTGAAATAAATAGTGGTGAATCTGATCTAGAAAATGAAGTAGCAGAATTGAAATGTGTTACAGTATGAATTCATCTTGCTCCCAGTGTCAAAAAAAATCATTCACTTTAAAGTAATTAAGGAAACGACACTAAGATCATTGACAATAAAAATGCTCAACTGTGGAAAAACCGATTTCAATGACTTAAAAAGTGACAGATCAAATATAGGTTTGACAAGTTGATTGAATGGTCAAGCAGCAGAGGAGCAATGGAACGCATTCAGAGGAAAGTTTGTTCAGGTTCAAACTCAGTATATTTCTTTGAAGGGATTAAACGCAAATATGGCCTGGATGCCAAAGAAAATAAGACACAGAAAAAGACGTATAACAAATGTTAGGAGCATAATTCTGTTAATAACCAGGCAGTAAATGAAGGAATTGAAAAAATTACGGAAGTCAAAGAGAAAGCACGAGGACGATTAACAGATAACATTAAATTAAACCCTAAAATATTTTGTAAATATATAGGGCTAGATTATATGGCTCCCTGACACAGGCTTGGTAGGGGTGGGGTCCTAATATTGGGTGTCAATACCATCACCTATTTGTCTGTCCCTGCCCTCACCACAGTTTACCCAGCAGCCGAGGACGTATTGGGAGGCCAGCCCACCTGTGTGCCAATTGATGCCCTCTGCTCAGCTCTGCTCAGAGAATATGCAAAACTAAGACTGGATCACATGACACATGTCCTTCCAGTGATGTTATGCTGAAATCCCTCAAAGGCATATTAAAATATTGCTCTTTCATTTTAACAATAATCCCCTCCCCCGCAAATAAATATAACAATTTAAAATACACATTCATGTTTCGTTGCCAACACACAGATGCATAGAACTGATGAATCTGTGAGTTTGAAAAGCATAACATTTATCTGTGAGTACATCCAGTTCTTGAGATGGTGACTTTGTCTGGGGGTTTCTTTAATTGTTCACAGTGATCTGTGGAATTCTCATTCTTGGATGTTATCTCTGGTTGCATTTGATTTCTTGTTCTCAGTGTGGACTGTACGACCATCGAGGAGATGGAATGGATCTCATTTGCCCTCCGTTACACCTCACCATCATGCCTTTGTTTGCAATGGCTTCAGATGACCTTGGATCTGAATAAGTCCTTGTCACCTCAGTTGGTTGCCACAAACCCTCTGTGGGATCCTGGCTGTGAACTATTTTCCCAAATGTTTCCCAACTGTAAAGCTGGCGGTTCTGTACCTGAATTTTTATCGTACCTGTGGGGAATCTATTGTAGTTTTAAAAGTTGTTCTCTAGTTTTTGAGAGAGTTGAATGGGTAAGAGTAGGTAAATTGGTATTCACTGGTCTGCCAAACATGAGCACTGCCAGTGATGGAATAGTTGCACTTAGAAGTGTCACTCGGAGATGTAACAATGCAATGTGAAGATCTTGCTTGATCTGTCCACTTTGGCGAATTTTGGATTTGACCATGGGAATAATTCATTCAATTGGCCTGCTAGATCTAGGGTAATGAGCTGAAAAGATAGTGTGCTGGATATTCCAATTAGAACACATACCCTGAAATGGCTTATCGATAAATTGCAGTCCGTTGTCCAAAACGATCTCTCTTGGCGCACCAAATAAACTGAAAATAGCTCTCAGAATGTGTGTGACAGTTGCGCTTGACATATTGTACAATTGTTGAATAATAGGGTAATTGGTAAAGTAGTCAACGGTGATGGTGAAGTCAGTGCCATCGCCAGGAACGAGATCACATGTGATTTTGGATCAGGGAGAAGTAGGAAGTTCATGTGGAATCAGTGGTTCTTTGTGCTGCCTTGCCATGTACTCTTGACATTCTCGTACTTCTCGATGATGACTTCAATGTCATTGTACATACCCGTCCAATGGACATGTCTCCCCGTGAGTCTTTTTATCCGGCCTATGCCCATGTGTGAGTGATTAAGTTGCTGAAAAATATCAGGGGCGTCATTCTCCGATCCCCGCCGGGTCGGAGAATGGCCGTTGGCCGCCGTGAATCCCGCCCCCGCCGAAGTCTCCGGTACTGGAGATTGGGCGGGGGCGGAAATCGGGCCGCGCCGGTTGGCGGGACCCCCCCCGCTCAATTCTCCGGCCCGGATGGGCCGAAGTCCCATCCAGAAATTGCCTGTCCCGTCGGCGTAAATCAAAGCTGGTATTTACCGGAGGGACCAGGTGGCGTGGGCAGGCTCCGGGGTCCTGAGGGGGGGGCGCGGGGCCATCTGACCCCGGGGGTGCCCCCACGGTGGCCTAGCCCGTGATCGGGGCCCACCGATCCGCGGGTGGGCCTGTGCCGTGGGGGCACTCTTTCCCTTCCGCCTCCGCCACGGCCTCCACCATGGCGGAGGTGGAAGAGACTCTCCCCACTGCGCATGCGCGGGAAACTGTCGGCGGCCGCTGACGCTCCCGCGCATGCGCCGCATTTCCGCGCCAGCTGGCGGGGCACCAAACGCCATTTCCGCCAGCTGGCGGGGCAACAAACGCCATTTCCGCCAGCTGGCGGGGCGGAAATCCCTCCGGCGCCGGCCTAGCCCCTCAATGTTGGGGCTCAGCCCCCAAAGATGCGGAGCATTCCGCACCTTTGGGCCGGCGCGATGCCCGTCTGATTGGCACCGTTTCTGGCGCCAGTCGGCGGACATCGCGCCGTTGGGGGAGAATTTCGCCCCAGGTACTTGATTTAATGTTTGATCTACTGTTTTGAGCCATTCCACATGATCAGTTAGTATTGTAACACCAGCTCTGGTGTCAGTGTTGAAGTCTTTAACTGCTATAGTCACTGATCAAAACTCTTGTTCATGACCATTTACTTCTCCAAGGAACTCTGTAATTTCATGGCTTTCATTATTTCCAATTCTTTGAATTGGCTGCATTCGGCTTATGTTCTCTTGCCTTCATAATTTACTGGGATTGTTAGATTCACAGAACTGCTCGAAGAGTCCTGCCTTTGCACAGAGCTCCCTGCTTGTCAGACTTGCCTTCTGGAATCCTTCTTTGTGCTTCGGCGCAAACACCACACGATGGCTGCTGTAAAGTTCCCATTGCTTTCGCCTGTTTCGGCAGGCGGTGAAGTGAGCGCAACTGTCTTTCTTGTGCCTACCCAAATAATAGAGCCAACTAATGCATTGGTGTCGGAACAGAAAAACCCAATTGTGTACTCCAACAATGCAGCCATGAATAAGTTCCTCCTTCAATGTACAATACCTAGAAGAACTGGCTAGCCAATGCAACTCAATAAGGGACAATTCAATGGCTTGCCCTTGTCTTCGGGATCTCTTATTGAATCGCGCTGTCTCGATTGCAAGGTTCCTTTTTGGACTGAGGTATGAGTATTGCTGCAAAAAGATCCACTTTGCCAAAGCTTCTCATCCACATCAGGACAATTTGCAAGAATACCAAATCTAAAGTGAACAACAATTAATTTTGCATGAGAAGAGAGTGCTGATTTGTTGGTAAGTGGACTTTGAATGGGAGACGCATTCTCATGCAAAATGCTTCAATTGACTGATGATTGGCAGTTAACTGCTGAGCTTTGCTTACAATCAAACCAGACAGATTCACTCGAGTCAAGGCATTGCTCTGGGGAATGAACCAGAGAAAGGCTGTCGCCTATTTTATTTAATTGAAAAAGGCATAATGTGTGTACATGTCCTTTCTACTTACACTGTCAGTTATCGGTTAACTGGTACATCCTGCATGGCAATGCGTCTACCATTCAGTGTCCACTTGCACTCTTGGCTCAAGAAGCATAAACTGCGACAAGGAAATTACTGTGGATGCTGGAATCTGGAACAAAATAGAAAATGTTGGAAAATGTCAACAGATCTGACAGCATCTGTGGAGAGAGATAAGAGCTAGTGCTGTGAGCCTGGATGACTCTTCATCAGAGAGAACTGGAATTAGGATGTGATTTATACTGTTGTGATGGAGTGAGGGTGGAGCAGGAGAGCTTGATAGAGGGCCAGCGAGACCATAAGACCATAAGAAATAGGAGCAGAATTAGGCCATTTGCCCATTGGGTCTGCTCCACCATTAAGTCATGGCTGAAATGTTTCTCATCCCCATTCTCCTGCCTTCTCTGTGTAACCCCTAATCCCCTATTAATCAAGAACCTATCTAGCTCTGTCCAAAGAAACTCAGTTACTTGCCCTCCGCAGCCTTCTGTGGCAATGAGTTCCACAGATTCATCATTCTCTGGCTGAAGAAATCCCTCCTCATCTCAATTTTAAATGATCGTCCCTTCAGTCTGAGGCTATGCCCTTGGGTTCCACTTTTTCCCACTAGTAGAAACATCTTCTCCGTGTTCACTCTATCCAGGCATCTGAGTATTCTGTAAGTTTCAATAAGATCCCCCTCATCCTTGTAAATGCATTGAGTACAGACCCAGAGTCCTCAACCGCTCCTCATATGATAAGCCCTTCATTCCAGGGATCATTCTTGTGAACCTCCTCTGGCTCCTCTCCAAAGTCAGCACAACCTTCCTTAGATACAGGGCACAAAACTGCTCTCAATATTCCAAATGCTGTCGGACCAGAGTTTTATACAACTTCAACAGTAGATCTCTTCTTGTATTTTGGTCCTCTTGAAATTAATGCGAACATTGCATTTGTCTTCCTAACTGCCGACTGAACCTGCATGTTAACCTTAAGAGAATCCTGTCTAGGACTCCTAAGTCCCTTTGCACTTCAGATTTCTGCATTTGGAAAATAGTCTATGCTTCCATTCTTCCTACCAAAGTGCACACTTCTTCACATTGTATTCCATTGCTGACTCTCCTAGCCTGTCCAAGTCCTTCTGCAGCCTCTCTGCTTTCTCAACACAACCTGTCCCTCTACATATCTTTGTATCATCTGCAAACTTAGCAACACTGCCCTCAGTTCCTTCTTCCAGATCATTAATGCAAAATGGGAATACACCACTAGTCACCAGCTGCCATCCTGAAAATGACCTCTTTATCCCAACTCTCTGCCTTTTTGTTTTTCATTTGTTCATGGGTCGTGAGCATCGCAGGCTGCGCCAACATTTATTGCACATCCCTAATTGCCCTTGAAGGACAGTTAAGAGTCAACTACATTGCTGTGGGTCTGGAGTCGCATATAGACCAGACCAGGTGAGGATGGCAGATTTCCTTCCCTCTGGGTTTTTCTGACAATTGACAATGGTGTCATGGTCATCATTTGACTTTTTAATTCCAGATAGTTCACTGAGTTTATATTCCATCACCTGCCATGATGAGATTTGAACCCAGGTCCCCAGATTATTATTCTGGGTCTCTGGATTACTAGCCCAGCGAAAATATCACTATGCCATCGCCTCCACTACCAGTCAACCAATCCTCTATTGATGCCAATACCTTGCCTCGAACACCATGGACTCTTATCTTATTTAGCAGACACATGTATAGCACCTTGTCAAAGGTGGAAATCTAAATAGATCACGTCCACAGGCTCTCCTTTATCTAACTTCCTCATTACCTCCTCAAAGAATTCTAACAGATTTGTCAGGCATGAACTCCCGTGCTGACTCAGACACTGGGGGAGATTGATAGTGATGTTGTGGACAAAAAGACAAAGAGAATGTAAATGTTGGTGCTCATTGCTAAGATAGTGGCACATTACGAAATCAGAATGTATAAATAGCAGACAAAGGCAAGCAGTGTGTCAAAGCACAACCTGGGACAGGGAACAGATGGCTATCGAGGGTCGGGGTGGGGAGGAGGGGAGAAGGTGGTTATGGAAAAGCAAGAAGGAAAGCGACATGAAAGAGGGGATTGAAAAATGAATCAAAGGATGAAATGGAAATAAATGTGTAGAAATAACAAGGAGGTGAAGTTGGCAGAGAGAGCTCACAGTCTGAAGTTGTTGATCTCAATCTTAAGTCCGGAAGGCTGCATGTGCCGAATCAGAAGATGAGGTGCTGTTCCTCCAGTTTGTGTTGGGCTTCACTGGAACATTGTATCAGGCCAAGGACAGACATGTGGACTTGAGGGCAGGATGGTGTGTTAAAATGGCAGCGACAGGAAGATCTGTGTCCTGTATGTGGGCAGACCAAGTTGTTCTGTTAAGCGGTCACCCGGTCTGTGTTTAGTCTTTCCAATGTAGTGTTGACTGCATTTTGAGCAGCGAATTCAGTAGATCACCTGAAAGGAGATGCAATGAAGCACTATTTCACCTGAAAAGTGTGTTTTGGCCCTTGGATGGTGAGCAGGGAGGAGGTAAAGAGGCAGGCGTTGCACCTTCTACGATTGTTGTTTCCTTTACATTTGATATTTTTCCGAATTGTCCTCAGGAATGCAAGATGCAAATCTTTGACAACATATGCCTTTTGTTTTAGAAATATGTTCTGCACTGCCAAACAACTACCGAAATAAGTGTCAAACGCTTCGAGCACAGTTTAGACGTCTGTGTAGGTCTTTCCTATTCCATGTCTCAAAAACACATTATCACCAACAGACAGTACAATGTAGAGTAATTAGCTCCCTTGCTGCTTCTGTTTTTTGGTGTCCAAACCCAATGCTGTTAAATATCTTAGGAAATGTTTGTTCCACAACTCCCAATGATGGCCTCTCTATGATCCCACAAGATTTTCAAATGGCAATAGAGGGGCATTGAGCGCTCGACAGCTGTGAAATTACTACTTATTCCACAGTGCCTCTGATCAAGGTTATTGCCACGAGCATGTCCCCTTTCAATTTCTTGCTGCGGGTCTTCTGCCAATGGCACCAAGTTGTTGTTAGATTGGTATCACCACCACTGCCAACATGCAGTGGTTTATTTTATGGCCTAATCTATACTGGGAAGGTTTCCCTCTACTCATAATTGATTCAAGTTTTACACAGGTGCGTTCCTTTATTAACACTATTACACATGGTAAACCACACGGGTAAGTACGTATCTCATGAGCACACTATTCCATCTGTTCTACGGCATATCGAGCACAAGATTCCTGATGTCACTATTTCATCGCTGAGGGGGGGAGGGGGGATTCAGCGATGATATCTCTTAAAACTGAATTGTTAACATGAATAGTTTTACAAAAGTTGTTTTATTAAGGATGTGAGATTGTGAGATGAACTAAAGGACTGAGTAATCATTATTTACCATTTAACATGTATTTTTAGGACATAGCAGTAATAAGTACTCAAATGGGATTTAGGAGAGCTCACTTTACCAAAAGGACATTACTTCTGACATCAGGGGCGGGATTCTCCCCTACCCGGCGGGGCGCGGGGTTCCGGTGGGATGGAGTGGCGTGAACCACTCCGGCGTCGGGCCGCCCCAAAGGTGCGGATTTCTCCGCACCTTTAGGGGCCAAGCCCTCACCTTGAGGGGCTAGCCCCGCGCTGGAGTAGTTGGCGCGCCGCCAGCGGGCGGGAAAGGCCTTTGGCGCCATGCCAGCCGGGGCCAAAAGGACTTCGCCGGTCGGCGGAAGTCCACGCATGCGTGGGAGCGTCAGCGGCTGCTGCCGTCATCCCCGTGCATGCGCAGAAGGGGGGAGTCACTTCCGCATCGGCCATCGTGGAGGCTGCGGCCGAGGAGGAAGGAAAAGAGTGCCCCCACGGCACAGGCCCGCCCGCGGATCGGTGGGTACCCCCCAGGGCCAGATCGCCCCGCCCCCCCGGACCTTGGAGCCTGCCTGTGCCGCCAGTCCCTCCGATCAGGTAGGTGGTTTGATTCATTTCGGCGGGACTGGCATGACAGCAGCGGGACTTCGGCCCATCGCGGGCTGGAGAATCGCCAGGGCGGTGCCCGGCGACCGGCACGGCGCAATTCCCACCCCCGCCGAATTTTCGGTGCCGGAGAATTCAGCGGCCGGCGGGGGCGGGATTCACGCCGCTACCCGCCGATTCTCCGACCTGCCCCATGTCTTTGTGAAACAATTCAGGGTGCTGGTTCTGTTGTACTGCTTCTCACAAACAGTCAGCAAGCTGCTGGGATTGTATGCAGCTGTCAGGATGAGGATCAATCATGCGCTGCTTGCGACTCTATTGGGTGAAGTTTAAACACTGCTTGCAATTCTATTGGATAAGTTTAAAAGAAGCAGCTTCAGAGATTGGATCGCATTCAACTGGGGTGGGCTATTGATTTTTGAACATTGTATAATTACTGTGCTCGGCTTTGTTCGGTCGAAGTCTTGGCTGATATCCAGTCTGTTCTCTGTGTACACGTAACAAGCTTGATTAAATAGCCATCTTGTCCAGGTTGTGGTGTTTTTGTTTCTCTCTGTACTGAGCTGAGCCACAGGGAATAACCCCTCGTGTAAGCTGACTCAATACACAGGTCTTGAAACCGCTCCTACGATCGCTCTTTCATTACCAGAACTATAAACTTAATAAATTGCACATACTACCTACCCCTGAGTGCTCCCTCGCCAACCTCCCAACCTTTGCCCCACATTCACTTGCCATTTTGATTGGCCGTAACTTTCAGCGACAGGTCTTCATGTCAGATGAGGTGAGTATAGAGTCTTGCCCAGAGCAGATTCATGGCTGGGTGTCTGTTAACTCTACTCAAGGATTCTCAATCATACAGAGGCAGATTTGCCCTCAGTTTTTAACAAGGTCTGGCCGTCATCTCGGCAATGTCATTGTACCCATGGATATAAATAGCAAAAATGATACACTTATTTCAAATTCTAAATCACTTTCAGATGCATAAATAATTCATGTTCCTCCATTGATGTAACAAAGCTCTCTTGCTGAATTAAAAATATGAGAAATTGATGACAAATATTTTCCACCATCTCAAGATTTTGTACAAATGCACATATAACACTTGCATTAAAATAGGTATGGCGTTGTATCATTTTATATCTTCACAAATTACCTTATTCTTTGTGGCAACCATGCTTACCTGGGCCTAACTATCAATACCTCTTCTCATTCAAACTGTGACACCATCCAGTATCTCAATTAATGTCAGAAATGTGTCTCTGTATGGACACGCAATGTAACGTATTATTTAATAAGCAGTATCGAATGGTTTACTATTCATTTTTGTGTTTAATATGAGGCACTTGCAAAACAGAGCGTACTGAACCAGAAAAAGATTTTAAAGTGTATCCATTCTTCCAGAAGGCTGACAAGGGCAGAAGGTAATGCAGTGAAATAATCGGCAACGTGCATAACAGTCAAAATCAGAGCTCAGAGTTAATGCAACCAAATTTCCCGTTCTCATTTTGGAACGTGCATCTTGGGTTTCTTTCCATTCATTTCTGATCTGTCGGTACTTACTTCCTTGCCCCTTGGCAGCAAGTGCTGATGGGGTGACACAGGTTTCCAGTCTTCCTGAAGACTTTCAGAGCTTTTGTCCTTGTATTGCGACACACAGTTGAATTGTTGCCGTCATTTTAAGTTTTACTTATAAGCATTGCTCTACTCCCACCTGTGCATCCCTGTAAATAATTATGCAGATAGTCTGACTCTTGAGATGTCATTGCCATTAATATTCTGGTATGAAAAATTTAAGTAAGGCTTAAACCAATGGAGAAAAGCAACTTCTAATTATTTAACGTGATCCCACCTTTATCATTGCACATCTACAAGTGTGAATTATTCATTACATTAAATACACCAGGGCTAAGAACTCATTGTTGTGTTTTAATTTGTATTAATCATGTTGGACCGTATGTACATTGCACAAGATGATATCATTCACACAGTCACTGTGCAGTAACAAATAGTTAGGTTTCTTCAACATGTTGTTAATTTTAAACTACCCAGGCTGTAATAGAAGGCAAGATTATTTCTTCACCCAGCTGAAACCAGCTGTCATCAAAGTAAGAGAGCTAATCATACAAAATTATACATCTTCATTGTTTTGCATTCCTTACATCTTTCAACCAATTTGTTTCTCAATTGTTTTGAGTATTTTTTGTCTGCATACTAGAAGCGAAAATGATCGGACCACATGGTTGGATTTTAAACTCACAAGGCAATGGGAATGGACTGTAAGGTAATGCATGAGAAACCTGGGCCAGGAAATTATGCCATCCGTCGCCCGCACCACCCTGCTCTGCCTAAATAAATGGCAATTTGCATGACCCGCCGCATCTGTCAGTGGGAGATGTCCGGCGGCAGGGCGGTAAAGCCTTGGCCCCTGGATTCAGCGCAGTGTGTCAGCCAGTGATTTCATTGGTTTCAGGCTCCATCCAAGCCTCCTCAATCGATTGCATCATATCCTATAAGCATAGCCTTCTATTCCTTTCTCCCTCATGTAACTTCCCCTCAAATGTATGTATGTTATTTGCCTTAAATAGTCCATGTGATCATGACTTCCACACTCTACGCACTCTCTGGATAAAGGAGTCTGCATGCGACGGGACCGACCCCGGTATTGAACGACACTGTTATTTTCCCGAGCCTCAGCAGGGAACACCCCGCTGAGGCCTCATTTCCTGCACCGAGGAGCTCCGTTCGCCAGTGCAGGGTGGAAGATGAGATTGGGATGCCATTTTTAAATGCCGCCTGATCTTTCGATGCCCCCAACGCGGGGTCCTGATGCCCCCCCCCCCAATGTCCCGACTCACCTGTTGGGGGATCCTCAGGTCACCCCCCCACACCCCACCTCAAACGGGCAGGGCACCCCTGGCCCTGATCCTCGGCAGGTGTAAAATGCCACCTGGGCATCTTGGCACGGCCAGCCTGTCACTCTGGCAGTGTCAGGGTGACAGTGCCATAGTGCCAGCCTACCCAAATTTGGAATCACCCGGGGGTCTCCAATCGCCTGGGAGACGTTCAAGTGCCCTTCCACCTGGTCTCCGTTTGTTGGGACCAGTGTTAAATGGCACGTGGCTGAGGCCTCCTCGGTGAGAGCGGTAGATTCTGGGGACCTGTTAGATCTGGCGTAGGCATAGTTTAGTGAGCAGTTAAGCACACTTACCTGTGCAAGTCTTGCGACGTCTTACGAGATCTTGCGAGAGCTCTCAAGTCATAACGACTTTCAGGAAACACTGAAGAGGCCTCTTGCCGGAACGCCTGGCCATGTTTCATCCCGATTATGGTGGGACGAGGCCTGTAAATCACCCCCCACTCCAGACACTCAACATATAAGGCAAACCACGTTTTCCATGGCCAACCTCGATATTTCACCCTCAAACGCATGTTTTCCTGATCGGTACCTCAGACTATATGAAGGGATCAAGCAGGCAATGTGGGTCGTATTGTCAAGATGCACTGAAGTTTAAGACAACCCCATTCTGGAACTTCCGGTGATGGGGATGTGCTAAGCAGATGCACAATCGTGTCTCTCCTCCTGGAAACCTGAAATCAAGAACTTTTAGTCCAAAAATAGACCACTAGACCCAGGGAAAAAAGCCCCCCCTCTCCCTTCCATCCTCTTCCAACACCACTACAATGAACAAGGTATGCTGAAAAGATGGTAGAATCTGTAAAAGTCTGGAGAGGAAAATTGAGGCGGGGACAAACACGCGGGACGGTGAAGAACCAACTGCACCCAAATGGGATGGGTCACCAGGACAAATGCTGGTTACGCCCCCACCCGATAAATTAATGGAGGAACTGTGATGTTCTCTGTTGAGTCCCTCAAGGTGGCTAAAAGTAGTAGTGCTGACAAAGAACATCTAGCTATGTATTTCAAACAAAGCTGGTATGTTTACTCTACTTTAAAATGATTCGCACACCTAAGTAATAGCTAAGAAAATAACAGTATTAAACCTTTGGTGTAGAAATCTATAATATCTATAAATCTATAATATCTCTCTCTCATACAATGAACCCTATCTCAGCCTGCCACAAACACCTTCTCCCTGAATCCCAGGAGTCACATTATATTTATATGACTACCCTGTGGTGCCACCTTGTGTTGAGATACATTAACATCATCTTGTTAACCCTTCACACTCCCTACATTATACATATCACTACAGGGACCGACTAACACAGGAGCTCCAAGTGCTCAAAGACAGAGGTGGCACAGTTGGTGGCGACGCAAGGGACACTAAGGGGGAAGGTCGAAGACCAAGTGGCCAGGGAGCAGCTGCAGGCCATCATTGCAAAGCTGCCCCGCTACCAAGACCGGGAAATGATCCTGAATTGGGCAAGGCACACACGGTCCTGTAAGTGGGAGAGACACTCAATCTGCGTGCACAAGGACATTGGGGAAGACCTGTGTGTACTAGGCCATTGGCCAAGTGGCAGACGGAAATTAACACAGCCAATGCGGCCCTTTACAAGAATAATGTGTGGGTCGGTATACCGTACTGCCCCAAACTCTTTTTTTGTATAAATTTAGAGTAACCAATTCTTTTTTCCAGCTAAGGGACAGTGTAGCGTGGCCAATCCACCTACCCCGCACATCTTTGGGTTGTGGGGGCGAAACCCACGCACACATGAGGAGAATGTGCAAACTCCACACAAACAGTGACCCAGGGCCGGGATCGAACCTGGGACCTCGGTGCCATGAGGCAGCTGTGCTAGCCACTGCACCACCATGCTGCCCCAATACTGCCCCAAATTCTGGGTGATTTTCCAAGGTGGGGAGTATTACTTCACCACAGCTGGCAGATGCAGACATATTTGTGCACAAGCACGGGCTGGGAAGGCAATGACACCAGCAGTGAAGCAGAACTCTAACCTCACCAGTCAAATAAAGAAAAGGAGAGGCTATTTGCATGGGACTGATCTGCGTCGTCTTCGAGCGGATGGTGAGCCTCAGGAAGGAGGGGGTGAGAGCAGTATCACACAGAAAAGGGTGAGGAGGGGAAAAGGGGGGGAAGAGAAACACAATGGTTGGGGGAAGGTGTGGATCGACCCCGTGGTGGGTGCCACCACACTAGTGGGTGAGCTAACACAGGGACGTATGAGCGAGGGGAGGGCCATGGCACAACTCCCAATGGGGAGAGCGTGCTTGGCAGCAGGGGGGGGGGGGAACTCTAGATGGGGGAAAAATAGGAAGGGTACACAGAAGGGGGAAATATGGGGGGGAGGCGAAGCCCAAAGGGGAAGGGGCGGGCAAGGGAGGGGCAGACAGGCCAAGGGGAAAATCGAAGGATAGGGTGGGGAGGGGGGTAGAAGTCTGGCTATGACAAATCGTAAATGGCGACAACAGAAACAAGGGCACCTCAAACATCCATCTTGGCGGATCCCCATGCAAAGGGAGACCCTGAAGCGCAAAGTCACAACCACATGGCGGAAACGGTGACCTCGGCCATTTTGGATCGCTCCCAAACAAAGGGAAATCCCGGAGTGTGGGGGCGCATCCACAAGGTATGTATGATTGACCAAGCAGGAAGTGGGGGGACTGAAATCCCCATCAGAATGGTCACCTGCAACCTTAGAGGACTAAACAGCCCAAATACTCAAGGAGACCTGTGGTGGAACTGTACGTACGTGGTACCAAATGAGGCAACACTTTGGCCTAACAGAAATGCCCACAATGGCCCCCATGTGCAACAACCACACGCTCACTCCCACAATAATGGATGCCACCTTCAAAAGGTGGAGACAGGACGAGGGGACACAATCTGTTCGGGACATGTATAAGGACGATTGAGGAACGACTCTGCAGGAACTCATGGAGAAGTCCCAGTTACCAAGAGGAAACAATCTGAGATACATTCAGGTCAAAAACCTCCACCTCGGGAAACAACAATGTACCCCCAGATACCAGGACAATTGTCAGTAGCAGAATTACTGGGGGCAGCACGGTGGAGCAGTGGTTAGCATCGCTGCCTCACGGCGCTGAGGTCCCAGGTTCGATCCCGGCTCTGGGTTGCTGTCCGTGTGAAGTTTGCACATTCTCCCGTGTTTGCGTGGGTTTCGCCCCCACAACTCAAAGATGTGCGGGGTAGGTGGATTGGCCCTGCTAAATTGCCCCTTAATTGGAAAAAATGAATTGGGCACTCTAAATTTAAAAAAAAAGAAGAACTACTGGACGTGGGTGACAAAGGGAAGGGCAGCTGCGCGGATCTGTACAGGTGACTGCAGGGTGAGATACGCTCCCTCCATGAGGAGACAAGGGAAAAATGGGAGGAGAAATTAGGCCTTGAGTTAGGGGAAGAACTCTGGATTGAAGCACTGCACAGGGCGAACTCCACCTCCACATGATCAGGGCTCAGCCTAACGCATGGATGGATGGTGCACAGAGCGCACCTAACCAGAACTCGAATGAGTGGATTATTTCAGGAGGTGGAGGACAAACAGTGTCACGGAGGCCCGGCCAACCGCACTCACATGTCCTGGGCTTGCCCCAGATATGTTGAGTCCTGGGTAACCTTCTTTGAGCTAATTTCCAGGATTGTGGGAGTGAGGGTGGAACCATGCCCAAAAGTCGATCAGCCAGAACTCTTTATGTGGAGGGAGATCGATGCCCTATCCTTTGCCCCACTGATTGCCGGTCGGAGAATACTGCTCAGCTGGTGATCGGCTGCATTGCAAAATGCTGCCAACTAGCTGTCCGACCAGGCTGGAGGAAATAAAATTTGCTACCCGGGGATCGAAACAGTGCTTCCCCAGGATGGGGAAGCCATTCACCAACTTGTTCCAAGATCTGGTCGTAGCCAGCAACCAGTAGGGTAAGCAGAGGATGAAGGGAGGTGACACAAATGGGCTTCGAGATAAAGAGGAAAAGGAAAGAGGGGGGGGGGGGGGGGGGACGCACGGGGGCAATGGGGCGGGGGGCAGCGAAGGTACGCAAAGAGAACGAGAGGGACAAGGGATTAAGTGGTAAGGGACTGGTCCAAGGGCAAGCTGAAGCCCAAACCAAACTGTAAATAGACACTTGGAATTATGTGTTCTGGCCATACTGGGGCTGTAACATGTGTATGCCGACTAAAGTGGGGGGCGGAAGTGGGAGGGGATGCATCACGGCCACAGCGGGAGAGAAAATAATTGCCAAAAAGAAATATATGTGCTGAGTCCTGTTTGTCTTTCTTATTTTCCTTTTGTTTTTTTCTGGTAATATGTAACGTAGGAGCTGTGAAATATGAGATGGGAAAACCCAATAAAACACTTAAAAAAAGACAACCCCATTCTTTGCTTCAGTGCGGTGGTTTGCTTAGCCTCAGCACATCGGTCAACCTCCCTCCCCACCTCCGTTTTTGAAGGGATTATTCGAGCCTTCAAATATTGATTTATACTCCAACATTTACAATAATTATATTTACTATTGACTATCTTATATATGTGGAAATAAATGAAAATACTGTGGATGTTAGGTATCTGGGCCAGATTTCTTCAGCCCTTGGGATCCTTTTTTTTCCACTGGCAGCGTACCCTTGCCGGTGGGCTTCCTGGCAGGGTGGGGTGGCTTCAGTGGTGAATCCTATTGATAAGAGCGGGAAGAGAGAACCCCACCGCCGGTGACAGGCACACTGCTGGGAAATAGGCGGCTGGAGGACTGGAGAACCCAGTCCTTGAAAGTAAAACAGAAAAAGCTGGAAAAATTCAGCATGTCTGGCAGCGGCTGTGGAGAGGGAACCATAGTCAATGTTCCGGGTTCGTATGACTCTTCGTTCGAGCTTATCAGTATGTCATCTAATTCTGAACTACCCCACAACTGGAAGCATCTATTCTGCATCTACCCAATCCTTCATAACCCCGCAGTCTTCTCTTTTCTAGAGAATAGAGCCCCAGTCTGATCAAGTCCTTCCTTACAATTAGAAACTCATTTCTGCTATCACCTTTTTCTTGAATGGTCCTCGATCCTTTTTGTTAGATGGAGACCAGAATTGTGTGCAGTGCCCTAAGTGGAGCTTCTGTAGAAGTTCTGTGTGCCAAAGAAGCAAATCCGCGTATTTCCCAACCGGAAACCCTGGATGAACAGGGATATCCACTGCTTGCTGAAGTCTAGGTCTGAGGCGTTCAAGTCAGGCAACCCTGACCTCTACAAGAAAGCCAGATATGATCTAAAGAAATCCATCAAAGATGCCAAAAGACAGTATCGGACCAAGCTCGAGGCCCAGGCTCGCCGCACGGACCCGCGCGTCTGTGGCAAGGTCTGCAAGACATAATGGGGTAAAAGATGAAGGCATGTAAAATCGTCAGCTCCAACGCACTCCTCCCTGATGAGCTCAACGCATTCTATGCCCGCTTTGAGCAAGAGGTCAGCGAGAGCGAGCCCTCCACCCCTGAAGCCGCGGATGAATTGGATCTGATATCACCACTGCGGACGTCAGAGCAGCCTTCTCGAAGGTCAACCCACGGAAAGCCACTGGCCCGGATGGGGTACCCGGGCGAGCACTCAGGTCTTGCACGGATCAGCAGGCGGGGGTATTCGCAGACATCTTCAACCTCTCTTTACAACAATATGAGGTCCCTACCTGCTTCAAGAAGACGACCATCATCCCTGTACCAAAAAAAGTCAAGCAGCGTGCCTTAATGACTACCGTCTAGTGGCTCTGACACCCATCATCATGAAGTGCTTCGAAAGGTTAGTCATGGCACGAATCAACTCCAGCCTCCCAGGTTGCCTTGATCCACAACAGTTCGCCTACCGCTGCAACAGGTCCACAGCAGACGCCATCTCCATGGCCCTGCACTCTACCCAGGAACACCTAGATAACAAAGACACCTGTGTCAGGCTCCTATTTATCGACTACAGCTCTGCCTTCAACACCATCATTCCTATGAAACTCATCTCCAAACTCCATGGCCTTGGCCTCGGCTCCTCCCTCTGTGACTGGATCCTGACCTTTCTAACCCATAGGCCACAATCAGTAAAGATAGGCAACAACACCTCCTCCACGATCATCCTCAACACTGGTGCCCCACAAGGCTTGTCCCCAGCTCCCTACTATACTCCTTATACACCTATGACTGTGTGGCCAAATTCTCCTCCAACTTGATTTTCAAATTTGCTGATGACACCACTGTAGTCGGTCAGATTTCAAACAATGAGGAGACAGAGTATAGGAATGAGATAGAGAATCTGGTGAACTGGTGCAATGACAATAATCTCTCCCTCAATGTCAACAAAACAAAAGAGATTGTCATCGACTTCAGGAAGTATAGTGGAGAACATGCTCCTGCCTACATCAATGGGAACGAAGTAGTAAGGGTCGGGAGCTTCAGGTTTTTAGGTGTACAGATCACCAACAGCCTGGCCTGGTCCCCCCATGCCGACACTATAGTTAAGAAAGCCTAACAATGACTCTACTTTCTCAGAAGACTAAGGAAATTTGGCATGTGAGCTATGACCCTCACCAACTTCTGCAGATGCACCAAAGAAAGCATTCTTTCTGGTTGTATCACAGCTTGGAATGGAGCCTGCTCTGCCCAAGACCGCAGGAAACTACAAAAGGTCGTGAATGTAGCCCAGTCCATCACGCAAACCGGCCTCCCATCCATTGACTTTATCTATAATTCCCACTGCCTCAGAAAGGCAGCCAGCATAATTAAGGACCCCACGCACCCCGGACACACTCTCTTCCATCTTCTTCCGTCAGGGAAAAGATACCAAAGTTTGAGGTCACGTACCAACCGACTCAAGAACAGCTTCTTCCCTACTGCCATCAGACTTTTGAATGGACCTACCTCGTATTAAGTTGATCTTTTCTCTACACCTTGCTATAACTGTAACATTATATTCTGCAGTCTCTCCTTCCTTCCCTATGTAGGTATTCATTGTTTGTACAGAATGCAAGGAACAATACTTTTCACTTTTTACTAATACATGTGACAATAATAAGTCAAAATAAAATTTTTTTTAAAAATCAAGTTCACCATAACTGCATGTGTCAGCGCAACATGGTGGCACAGTGGTTCGCATTGCTGCCTACGGCACTGAGGACCCGGGTTCGAATCCCGGCCCTGGGTCACTGTCCGTGTGGAGTTTGCATATTCTCCCCATGTCTGCGTGGGTTTCACCCCCACAACCCAATGATGTGCAGAGTAGGTGGATTGGCCCCTTAATTGGAAAAAATGAATTGGGTGCTCTAAATTTTAAAAGAAAAAAAAAATAACTGCATGTATCTTCAGCACCCCAAGGGGACGATTGAAGAATGAACCAGTGAGAGCTTGGGAATCCAGTGGTAGCGAGAAATATATCAATCGTTAATCCCCTTCAAAAAAATAGATCGAATCAAGTGATGAAAGCAACATTCTGGATTTAAAATCAATTAATTATTTGTAGCCTACCACTTTATATCAAGTAAGAGTTTAATGCAGACTATTATTGATTTTATTTCCAAATGTTTCCTCATGGGGTTCTTCAATGTATTTTTTATACATAGAGTGGGGAAAAAAGAAGAAAAAAAGAGAAAGCTTACATTTATATGGCACTTATCATGAGCACCAGACATCTCAAAACACTTTATAGCCAATGTTGTGTGTTTTGAAGTGTAGTCACTGTTGTAATGTCAGATATGTGGCAACAAATTGCGCTCAACAAACTACCAAAAATAGCATATGAATAATGATCAGCTGATTTGTTTTTTATAATGTTGAATGCGGGATGAATATTTCCCAAGCCACTGGAGATATCTCCTCTGCCTTTCTTTGCAATAGTGCCTTTGGAGCTTTTACATCTACCGAAGATGGGGCCTTAATGAAGTTCACTGTCTCATCTGAAAGACAGGGAGTGTGGCGCCCCCTCAGTACTGCACTGGAATGTCAGCCTTGATATTTGTGCTCAAATCCTGGATTGCGGTTTGAAACCTGGGGTAGAATTCTCTGATAATGAGGCTCTATCCCGACGCCCGCAAGAAAATGGGCACGAATCACGCTGAACTTTCCTGGAGTGATTCTTCATTTTCCAGGGGGCTAGCAGGGCTCCAGAGTGCTCCTCGCAGCTCCGGCTGCCAATACGGGGCCCTGCACCTCTGGCCGCGGGGCCACGCACAACATGGCGGACGCACACCACGGCCCCCCCCACTGAGATTGCGCGCGCCTGCCAATCGGTAGCCCCCGATCGCGAGCCTGGCCGCCCTGGAGTCGTCGTCCCCCGGTGACGGATCCCCCCGGCCCCAACAAGGCGGCTGCGGACTGAGTGCGCAGCTGCCACTCCGAGCTCCCGCTGGGTGGAACCATGAGTGAACCACGCCGGCGGGAACTCGGCCTGTTGTCGGCGGAGAATCGCCGCGGAGGCCTCTTTCAATGGCCCCCGACCGGCGCCGCATCTACCGCGTGCACGCGATTGGCAGCGATTCTCCAGTCCGCAGAGAATTGCGGGAGCGGCGTTGGACCTGATCACGGGACTGGCGCCCATTCTCCGCCCTGTGCCGAGTGCGATTGTGGGGCGGAGGCTCAGAGAACTACGGCCCAGAACTTTGCGATTCAGAGACCTTCTGTAAGAGTTTTGGTGCTGTCTGCTCGTTGTCTTGGCATTTGTATCGAATTTACAACACGGAAAGAGGCCGTTTGTTCCAAACAGTTTATCATGCAGTCATAATTCACACATGCCTTTCATCCAATTTTAACCACATACACTGTGACCTATTGAGTTTTGCTTTCCTTTGTTAAAATGTCACTGGTATAAATGTTTTGGATAATCAATGCTTCAGCTTCTTAAATATATATTTTTTAAAGTAATCAAATGAATGAGAAGATGTTTAGAAGTTTAGCACTGCTGCCTCACAGCACCAGGGACCCGGGTTCAATCCTGGCCTTGGGTGACTACCTGTGTGGAGTTTGCACTTTCTCTCCGTGTCTGTGTGGGTTTTCACTGGGTGCTCCGATTTCCTCCCACAATCCAAAAATGTGCAGGTTAGGTGGATTGGCCATGGTAAATCACCCTTTAGTGGCACGGTAGCACAGTGGTTAGCACTGTTGCTTCACAGCACCAGGGTCCCAGGTTCGATTCCTGGCTTGGGTCGCTGTCTATGCGGAGTGTGCCCGTTCTCCCTGCGTCCGCGTGGGTTTCCTCTGGGTGCTCTGGTTTCCTCCCACAAGTCCCGTAAGATGTGTTGTTAGGTAATTTGGACATTCTGAATTCTCCCTCCGTGTGCCCGAACAGGTGCTGGAATGTGGCAACTAGGGGTTTTTCACAGTAACTTCATTGCAGTGTTAATGTAAGCCTACTTATGACAACAAAGATAATTAAAGATGTGTAGGTTATGTGGGATTACGGGGATAGGGCAGGGGACCTAGATAGGGTTCTCTTTCTGAAGGTCAGTGCAAGCTCGATGGGCTGAATGTCCTCCTTCAGCGCTGTTGGAATTCTATTCTATACTAAACAACTGGCACAGTTGTAACATAGAGACTGGGATTCTGCTCTCTGGGGAAGAATTCAAGCTGAGCTGTACTTTGCTCCCTCCGAACCTGCTCTCTTGCTGAGCCATTTGTCTGGATTGGGAGCTGTGCTATTACTATAAATGTAAGAAATGCAAGGGTTAATTAAATGTCTAGATCAGCCACTATAGGGAGTTAGAGTTACAAGTATATAAGACATTGATGCTAAGCCTTGTGGGGAGAGAAGTGAAGAAGCTACCTGAAGCATAGACTGAAGGAAAGATAGTGTGAGTAAGAGCAGATCATAGTTTTTATAGTGTCGAGATTAGTTGTAGGTGAGTGTAGATTATATGTTAATTATCAACTGTATTATTTAGGAGTACGTGTCGAATCCAAATTAGTATTGTTAATAAATTTATAGTTTTGTTCAAGTTAAAGCTATTTTGTGGTCTTTGTGAACACTACGCCAACCATCTTGAATTGAGCAAAGCAAAGAACACCACAGGAGTTATTAGCTGCGTTTGGTGGATTCTCAGCAGGATTCTTCCCACTTAACAGGGAGTTCAACAATACCAAATGGACAATCCCACGGTGCTGAAAATGGATGGGTTTTGAGAGTGGAACAGAGGGAAAGGGAAGAAGCCGAAAGCCATCTCCAACTTGAGAGCGGCTTGGGAGCAATGCAGTCACTGCCCCATTCTACTCTCGGAAAGCTGTTGAAGGTTCAGCCATTGCTCCCACTGCCTTTTACATGTGGCGAATCAGAGAGAATTCAATGATCTCCGGGGGATTGGATAGAGGGAAATACTGCTTGTGTCGGGATGTGAAAGTAGGCCTCACTCTTCGAATTCTCCTCAATTCTGCTCCATAAACCTGACAAGATCAGGCAGGATTATGAACACAAACCTTGGTCAAAATGTCTTGGCTGACACAGATGGATAGAAAACTGCAAGTCTTACAAATGTGAAATAAAACCAAGTATATTGCAAATAAACTGTGGAGCAGTCAGCACCTGCAAAGAGAAGTAACTTGTTTCTTTTCGAACCCCTTGTTCACGACTAATGACTTTGTTCATGGTAGCCAGAATTTTGTGATTTGGTATTTGAATGAATTGATAGGACTAACATTTCTAGGTAAAGGCTTATGTCAGGGAGCATGTGGGAGGAGATCATCCAGGAGGTGGTTTCCAGGAGCCCTGCCCCAACAAACGGATTCAACATCAACTATACACTGACATTCACTCAACCCACAATATTGTGTCCTTCACAAGCAGTACTTACACCTAAAATTAATCTTGCAGCTCTCCAACAATGAGGCACCGCACATGCACCCAAGCACATGCGCGTGCACGCACACACACACACACGCACACACACACTGCACATGGCAAGACAATTGTGTACAATTACCACTCTTTCTCTTCCAAAACAAAATGATGCATAAAAGACAGAAGAGAATTAGTCTTCATGAGATTACTCCCTAAAAGTATGGAGGTTGGGGGGGGGGGGGGGGAATAGTTCCCTGGCTAAATCATCATGGCAATATCTCAAACAATCAGAGCTGACTTGCCAACCAATCAGCAAGCCTTTTCCCAAGCAGGATAAATCGTTGTTCCCTTTGTAATCTGTCATTCTTGCACCAGTCCTGATGAGTGCACGGCAAAAAGCTTTGACAGCATGTTTCTTTTTTTCAGAAATAATCATGCATTCAAGAAACACTCAACCAGCAATATTGTCCTGATCTCCCAATGTAACTTTAGTAGGAGTCAGCAAAAAACCTTGGAGAAATGGTATTAACTACTGTGGTTATGGTGGGAAATATGGAAACCATTGCAGTAATTCTGCTCCATCGAGGCAACTATATTTATTGCAGATTTTAATCTCTTTTATTGATGTAGTTCCAAAAGATTTTTCCTTTGAGTATTGCACAAGTGTGATTCTCACCATGTTCCATCAGTAAACAAGTTCTATTCCGAGCCTAAAGCTGCCAAAAAAAAAATCTAAATGAGTTTATAAAGTTAATCGGCCGGATTCTCTATTCCTGAGACGAAGAAAAACAGCGTCTGATTCACCTGATTTGGATCTGGCACTCGAGAGGCTGACAAGCTGTAGCCGCAGATAAGCACCCCGCTCCCCATACACACTCATCTCAACCAACAAGGTGGCAGCTGGGAGGGCGGCACTCCTTTTCATGGACGCGGACCTGGAGACCGCGCTGGACACCGTGGAGGACAGGCAAGCGACCCTGTACCTGGGGTGGGAACTTTTGCCGTTCGCCGTGCCTGTATGCAAGTGGCAGAGGTCATGAACGCCGTAGGCAACATCGCTAGGACCGGCCAGCAGTGCCGCAAAAAACTGCACAACCTCCTCAGGGCAGCCAGGGTGAACAAGCAGCACTGTACCCATAGTACCAAACCCGGTCCCACACACCTACAACCCCACCATCCACCCACCTGAAGGGCGGCTGAACCCACATCCTGCACCACATGCCAGCACCCACACCGATCGCCATGGCCTGGTGCCCTGGCCATGAAGGCCACCAGCTATCCACCGTTGGGCTGTATGCGTCGGGCTGTACAACACTGTGCGTTTTCAGTTACCCCCAAGGAGAGCAATGCGCACAATCACCATGAGAGGGCGCTGGACATGGTCGGTGGGCCTGGAGAGGGAGTAGTCGCCAAGGCGGAGGTCGGCATCGGGCGAGGAAGTGAAAACCTGCTGAGTTGCGGTTCTCCATGGCATGAGCGTCACCCCCCCACACACTCACCACCCCCTCTCCATCACCACCGCCCCCACACCCACTCTCCACCTCCATGCCCCATTCCCACACACTCACCCCACCCCCCCCAGCCCCCCTCCCTGGCCGCGATGCAATCATGCGTCTTGTCTTGAGTTTTGCATGAGCTCCTGGTGATGGCGTGGGCCCTTCTGGTGTCACCCGCCCCGAAACCCAACCACAACCCCAAGTAGAGAGCAGCTACACCCCGGAGCTCAAGTCCAGGGAAGACACCAACTTTCCATCACAGCTGTCTCCAACACACTCCACCATCCCAGTGACACTCACCTCAGTTGCGCACTTTAGTGAAGAGGCTCCGGGGACACTATCTGGTGTGCGCACACGAGCTATGGTGTAACAGGTGAAGGCAAGAACCCCCGAGGGGGCGGATGGCCGGAGGGCAGGCCGACCCCAGAAACTAACTGCCGTCCAGTCAGTTTTCAGAATTCTGCAACGGACTGTCCCATCGATAGTGGAGGTGCAGTCGTAGAGACAGGGATTGCATGAGGGGTTGACGGCAATCTGTGCAGGCAGTGGCTGAGGCCCAGTACAGGGCTGCTCTGTCACAGGCTGCCATGTACCAGAGCCACTTGGACATGGTAGCGGCGCGCCAGAGCCATGCCCAGTCACAGAAGGCCATGGCTGAGGGCATCAACAGCATTGCCCAGTCACTGGCTGATGAGGCACAGACACTGAAGGTGGTGGCGTAGTCAGAGTGTGATGTGGGACAATCCTGGAGAAGGTGGTCCACTTCCTGTGCTCCATAGTCGCAAACATGGGAGACACTAGTCAAAACGAGAGCGGGTCTCCAGGACTGGCAGCGCCAGCAGGTGGGGGAGCCTCAGGAGTTAGCTCCACTCGCATTCCCTTCTCATGGAGTAGTCATATGGCCATCAGGCACCCAGAGGGAGGAGGGGGTGATGGGGCCCATGACAGTGACTTCTGCAGGGAAGGTGCCAGAACATTGCATTGCCTCGGAGTCCCCCCTCCTGTCCCTGGTGCATCACGTGCAAAGCACAAATAATACGGTGGTACCAGGCCACCTGGGGCATCCAAGCAGCAGTCGGGACCATCCAGGACATGGGGCTTGGGCAGGCAGGGGAGGCCTCACAACATTCACGCCTGGACCAACACGCATGGGCGCTCTAATCCTTTCCAGGTTCACCGACTAGGGTGCCTGGCCAGCAGCACCGACATTGCAGCTGACCAGCCCCTCCCATGAAGACCCCCCCAAAGGGGACCCAGGTCACAGGGTGGGAATCACAGCAGGCTGCCACAGCGTCTGATGAGGTGCCTAGAAATCCACCTCGACATAGCATTCGGGCCCATAAGGTCAGAAATGTAGACACCAGTTAGGTTGGCACAGCTGCAGGACATAAGATAGTGATGGGGGCTAGGGCATTAACCTGTATATAATATATTAATAATCATTATTGTCACAAGTAGGCTTACATTAACACTTGAATGAAGTTACTGTGAAAAGCCCCAGTCGACAAATTCCGGCGCCTGTTCAGAGGGAGAATTGAGGATGTCCAAATTACCTAACGGCATGTCTTTCGGGACTTGTGGGAGGAAACCGGAGCACCCGGAGGAAACCCACGCACACACGTGGAGGATGTGCAGACTCCGCACAGACAGTGACCCAAGCCGGAATCACCCTGGAGCTGTGAAGCAATTGTGCTATCCACAATCTGAACTGCATCTTCAGGATGTCGAAGCACCGCTCGATCACGCCCTTGGTCACTGCATGGATGTCGTTGTAGCAGTTCTCCGTGTCGTTCTGTGGCCTCCGGATAGGCTTCATCAGGTGACACTGCAGCGGATAACCCTTGGCACCCAGGAGCCTACCCCCCAGCCGGGGAGGGGCGCCTCGAAGAGGTCAGGAACCATGGAACCGTCGCATGTGCAAGGATGAAGGTGCACCACACTGCCCGGTTATCGGGGGCAGACATGCATGATACACATCTCATGGTTACACACTGATGCATGATCAATTACACAAAGACGAGAGTTGAATGCAACTGAGGGTTTATTACACAAAGATGTGTGGCCTCCTACAGCAGCTGGCGAAATGGCTGCTGTATGGGGAGCACACATATTTATACTCCGCCCACTGGGCAGAGCCAGCAGGCAGGGAACTACCCCCGTACCTGTAGTACAGGGCCTTACCACAAATCACCTAATATATACATCAGTGGTGACTACCACACACACCAGCTGCGCATTCAATCAGTGGAACCCCCTTTCGCTTTGTGAAGACCAGCCTAGGGTGACATGCATCCTTTAAATCACTCCCTGGACCCAAGGCATCCTGGTGGGCTCGGCCGACATTGAATTTGATATATTGATATATTGATTGGGCGTATAAGGCTCTGTGACGGCACAGGTGCACCTGTGCACCGAACTCTGTGAGATCCAGGACAGGTCCCTACTCGGCGCCTGGAAGGACCCAGTGGCGTAAACGTTCAGGGCGACCGTTGAGGCCCCCCTACCCAGCCAGCCCGTCCAGTGTCAGAACCGTCAGTGCGTGTCCTACCTCCTCTCTCTCCCTCATCAGCCACAGCGCCTGTTTTCTGATTTTTAAAAGCACAAATGAACCTTGCCATCGGGAATTTCCCCAGTGGAGGAGGAGGAGCATGGCACCCCCGGGAATACCAGGTCAGGCCAGCTAATGTTATGCGAACGGTGTTTACTGTACATGCGGAGTGAAACACATATACGCCGCTGTCGAATGAATCGCAATTTGGCGTGAGCCCGGCGCCCGCCACCGATTCACGGGGGGGGGGGGGGGGGGGAATGGGAGGGGGGGGAATGGGAGGGGATTCTCCGCTCCCAATGGGATTTCGCATTGAAGTCCCCCCTACCTCTCCGGGAAACCCACGGGCGCGGATGTACTGCCGGTGGAACCAGAGAATTCCGGTCTATGTTTCCACTTGATCTTAATTAGTGTTTGTACTTCAGGAGCGATGACTATGGCAGCATTCAAAGCTTTGAGCAAGCAGATTGCAGACTCCTCACAGACAGTGACCCAGCGGGGTATCGAACCTGGGACCCTGGCGCTGTGAAGCCACAGTGCTATCCACTTGTGCTACCATGCTTCCCCCCCTGACACCAGTCAGAGTCGCGTGGGTAAAGTTCACGGTCATTCGTCAACCCTTGCAGCTGTGAGATGGAGCGAAACTGCCACAAAAACCATTTGCCAGCAGCCACTTAAAATACTGGGCACAGCAATGGCACTTTTACTGGGTAAGTTGCGTCTGACAGCATAATGCAATTTGGCAGTGGTCCATCAACATTTGGAAAGGCCTTGCCGGCCCACAAGATTTATTTTATTGTCCATTAATTTCCTACTCGTAAAAGTAACATTTGCAGGCACATGTGTGAGAACTATTCTTCAGTACACCTAATAAACTGTCAATGACCAGTTGAAGACATCAAAGTAATGGCAAAATAAGCACAGCATGGATTCCTGGGCAAACATGCACAACTTGGCAATCATTAAATTCTATTCGATTTATGTTTTCCTCTCCATGTTTTATCTCACAAGTGAATGGAAACACTTGTGGAGAAAGTCAAATTAAATATGTGGCTGCTTAAGAAACAGTTTGAAAGTCATGATACAATGAAGTAAATAATGTACCCTTGACCAGATTAAATAAAATGTTTATCAAGAGACTGAAATGTTTGATTTTCTCTCACTTTGTTTCTGTCCCATTTTGTGAAGTCATCTGCTTTGAAATGAAAGAAATGCTGATTTTCCGGAAATTCCATATAAGCCCGATTCCCTTCTTTTTGTTTGCCGCAGTTTTCTACAAAAACAAACTACAAATGGAACCTTCATAGAAATCATAGAATTTACAGTGCAGAAGGAGGCCATTCGGCCCATCGAGTCTGCTCCGGCCCTTGGAAGAAGCACCCTACTTAAGCCCGTGGCTCCACCGTATCCCTGTAATCCAGTAACTCCACCTCACCTTTTTTGGACACAAAGGGCAATTTAGCATGGCGAATCTACCGAACCTGCATAACTTTGGACTGTGGGAGGAAACCGGAGCACCCGGAGGAAACCCACGCAGACACGGGGAGAAAGTGCAGACTCCGCACAGACAGTGACCCAAGCCGGGAATCAAACCTAGGTCCCTGGTGCTGTGAGGCAACACTGCTAACCACTGTGCTACTGTGCCACCCATTAGAAGAAAATGCCAAGCTTCCTAGCAAAGCTCGACGAAACACTATAACAAGCGCCTTCCTGGGAATATTGGACAGATCGAACAACAGCTATGACCAGTTTCTATTCAAGGCTCAGTGGGGTTAGATTTTGAGTTGGTGTGTAAATTGGAAAGGATGGCAAACAGACTACTGACTCATCATCATCCGGTTCACACTATCACTGTAAAGTGGAACTCTGCCCCTCTATTGAGGGACATTTTTGAGAAAACCTTGTTTCTCTTGCAACATTATTAATCAATTCAAGTTAAAATATCATTTACGTGGCTTGGTGGAAACTCAACGTTCTGTTATCTTAACTTTTCTCTGTAGTATTTTGACTTTTTTATTGTGTGACTATTTGTTACGGGTTATAATTTTTATGTCATGTCATACCTGTCTTATGTCTTGAATAACTTGAATAAATACTAATATTTTTAAAGGTAGCCTCACAGGGTCAAATTCCTGTTTTCGAATGACGTTCTTTAAATTTACCCGCATCTGAATCCCATATTGATTGAATTCATCGAATGTCGAAGGTGAGGCTGTTAAAATGCGAGCATTTGGTTGCATCTCACTCTGGCACTTATTCATCATTTTTCCCTCTTGCCACTTTTCCCACATAGATTCTCTGCCTAATTAGCTTCTTTCTCAATCTCTTTTCCTCTCCCCCCTTCACTGATTACTAACTTGACTCTCTTCGAATTACTTTCCTTCCAGGTGTCTCACCATAACTCCCCTGGCTTCAGAAATTCCCTCCTGTTATTTTTTCCCCCTCAATGGACCCTTAATCCCCATCTGTTGATGGTTTCTCCATCTCCACCTTCTTCCCCTTGTTGCCAGTGGGTGTCCATCGCACAGCTTCCCTTCCCACCCTCTTTCTGATGCACAGTGATCCTGCAGCTGCCCAGCCTCCTGGTTTGTCTCCTTCTCACGATTCCCCTCCCAACTGCCTGCTTTCCCCGACTGTCCCCTTCAGCTGCTCTCCTCAGATGCCAACTTTGTCAAATAACCATCTGCTATTATGCAACTTCCATTTATGCAGATTAAACAGGTTTTCTTTTTTGAATGGGCTGCCATTTTTCCCCCGGTGTAAATTACTAGCTAGAAAATGATTTGTGCGTTTGATTCAATTAATGTAATTGTTGATTCTGGATGGATATGCCTTATCTTGTGAAGCGGTGCAGTATAAATAATGTTCGTCCTTGCCACAGCTGCAACCTGTAGTACGCCGCAAACCCAAATGGAATCACAACGAAAAATAAAATATTTACTCTGCAAAAGTTGGAAAATATAATCTGCAGTATCACGAATGATCCAAGATGCATAAACCCTTAAAAATGGCTTCACTAAGTTATTTAAATGGTCAACGTTTATTTTTCAGTTGAACCACAGCAGTGCTGCGGGCATGTGCCTTACACAAACCAGTGTCATGTGTCTTTTATACATTACACAGATTTGCGGCTCACTCACCAAATTGCTGTATTAAATTGCTTTATAATGCAACATCTTACACTTAATAGTGAAACTGAAACAATAGTCGAGAGTATAAATCTCACTCTGGTGGACCAAAGAATAAATAATATTGACTTCCCTCTCACAAAATAAAGCAGGCAATTTGCTATGGTTCTTTGCTTTCTCCTTTTAACTTAAAATGGTGCAGCTGACATTTCAACTTGCCGTCTGTGCAGTTCTGGAATATTGCATGAAATATTTGAAGGCTTTCTCGCTTTTCAATTGTCAGCAACTCTAGGGAACTCCAAGACCCCTAGAGTTGCTATATCTTGATTGAAATTTCAGCTTGCCTGCTACAGTCCTGAACAAACAACATTAGAATACCATGTCAGCAGTACTTCTGCGGCTTCAACACTACTCCAAAGTAAATGAGGAAAAGTATTTTTATTAAATAAGAAAGTTCAAATCATATTTCACCTGAGCTCTCTGGCTTCATTTCTTTCCTATCTGCTGCTTTCTTTATTTTTTTTATATTTTTAAGTATTATTTCACTCGTTTGACCAGAATATTGTCTATTCCATCAGTCTGCTCCATTTCATTGAATGTTGTCCACTGGATCATTAAATTCCAATCCAAACCCTTCTGTTTAATTGCTTGAAGCTCATGATAGTAAGGAGTGATGGCCCAATATTAATGTGAGTGTGTCTTCTGAGAGGGGAGTTGGGGTGGAATTTAATGGGGAACATCTCAAAATCGCCACGCCAGATTCTCTGATTATCAAGGCAATTAATTTTGATTTCAAGCATTCGCCTCTCAGATACTGAGATCATGGCCGGAATTCTCCGGCCATTTGCTGGCTGCGGGATTCTCTGGGCCCACTGGCAGCACACGACCTTCCATAGGTTTCCCAGTGGCATGAAGTGACTGCCAAGGGAAATCCCATTGACAGCAGCGGGGCCAGAGAATCCCGCTGACAGCGAATGGTGCGCTACCTCCTGCTACCAGGAAACATGTGGCTGGGAGACTGGAGAATCCCACCCCACATAACTGCTCCACCTCCTTCCCATTTGTCTTCCTTGGGATCATGCATAGAGCTGGTTGTGCATGAGGGCGGTTCTTCCAGGACCAGTTGATGGCTTCCATGGAACCTCAAGCAAGACTCTCAATGTATACGTACAATTAGTTGTTTGTCAGACTGCTTTGTGCCTGTGACACTGGCGTGGTAAGAGAGAAAGGTGAGCATTCAATGTCTTTCTGACTTTGCTGCATTGGTGCAACTAATTGAAACTTGCATTGGACCATCAGCTACCTCACCCTCCCTGTCTTCCACTTCCTGCACCTGTGGGGAGACAGCCAGAGGGACAAGCCCAAGTGCCCGCTCATTCTGACTGGGTATCCTCCCAGGGTGAAGTTCACCTCATTTCCAGCCTGAGCAAATAAACCACCCAGAACCCAGTCTTGTGTCCTTACGGATTGCCTACAAGAAGATGTTGATCTATGTCTCCAGCAGAGCACTTAAAAGATCAGGACGCAAACGGTTGAGAGTGATGGTGAATTTGGCAGCCATTGTAAACGAGTAGCCATCAGGTTCTGCAGGGGGACAGATTGTTTTCTCGGAGGCAGCAGGTTGGAGCTGACTTCCTGAGGCGTTCGCATATTTGCCAGTTTGAATCTGCCAGCTGTAAGCAAACACACAGGCTCAATCTCCACCCCCCCCCCCCCCCCCCCCCCCCCCACACCCACCCACACACACACACACAGCCCTTGTAATTTAACCATCTTTCTCAGCTTTGTCTTTGATTCGGGGGTAAAAATGAGAGGTTTACTCCTCATGATTTCCTGGCAGTTAAAAGTGAGTGCAACAGAAATAATGTGAATTCTGAGGTTGTTTTTTACCTTTGGAATATTATCACAGATTTTAACATTGTCCTTAATAAATTACATCCCAACAGTCTCACATGACAATGAACAATGAGTTCATAGTCTTGGAATCATATAGAAACATAGAAAAGAGGAGCAGGAGGAGGCTCTACTATTCATTATTTTTTTTAAATTATAAATTTAGAGTGCCCAATTATTTTTTTTCCAATTCAGGGGCAATTTAGCGTGGCCAATCCACCTACCCTGCACATCTTTGGGTTGTGGGGGTGAAACCCACGCAGACACGGGGAGAATGTGCAGATGGCGACCCCTGGTTCTGGACACACCCAACATTGGGAACCTCCTTCGGGAACATCCCTCCAACACCTCATAGTGACGCCCTCTCCTTCCCCCAGCTTTGCAGGCGCTTACCTGCATTTTCAGGTTATCACAAAGAAAACTGCGTTGGAAACAGATGAGGAGCTGTGAGTAAATCAGACACAGCCCAAAGCAATAATGGAAATAGAATGAGAATGGACATTCCAATTGAATGAGTTGACCACCATAACTGAAATGCAGCCAGCATCAATGTCAGAAAAAATAATACTCATACAGAAACTGACGGAGATGGTCTGAGGTTTGAAGTTGAGCTCAATTTGACTGGGGCATCGAGATTTTACATGGCTGGGGTAACCTGAGCAGATCTTGAGGGAGGCTGCTGGAGTTCATAACGATGTTTTACGGCAAAGTCGGTAAATGCTGGATTCAGAATCTTCAGCTGGAGGCAATCTTGACTCGTCCATAACTTGGCCTCCATTTTAACTTGGATTGGGAATGAAGCATTTACAGGGTGGGAGGGGTGCCGGGTGGGAGGGGTGCCCAGCTCAGTTGCTGAGGTCTGCAGGGATTTTAAACCCGGGTCTTATTTGCTCGTGCAAAATTGGCCTTCCACCTGAATTTTGCTGGTATTATTGCCTGGTTGAACACTGGAACAGGGGATTAAGGCAGCAGAAAACCATTGGCAGGGACTTGGAAGAAATTCAGATCAGAAACTCTGCCCCCATTTTGGGTTTGCGCTTTGTTTTTGCTGTACATTTTTCTTGATTTTTTTCGAGTTACTTTGAATTTGGACGACAGCTATCCTATTTTTAACGACTCCTCTAGACACACCTTTTGTTTCTTTACTTTTTCCATTCCCATTTCCTTTGGCCTTGCCACTACGAAACATTTTGTCATTTAATTACTCCTGTCTTCGATCCTGCACTACCATTGATCTGATTAATCCCCAGTGTTTGCAAATCATTATTAAACAATGATTGTACGGTGTGATTACCATTGTTGGACTTGCATTACCATCATCACAGGTTTAACCACCATCACATTCGATCATTGAATGGAGGAGAAGACCTGATGGACCAAATGGCCTACTTCTGCTTCGATGTCTTATAGAATTCCTACAGTGCAGGAGGAGGCCATTCAGCCGATCGAGTCTGTACCGACTCTCAGAAAGAGCACACTACTTAGGGCCACTCCCCCACCTCACCCCATAACCCTATAACCCCACCCAGCCTGCACATCTTTGAACACGAAGGTGCAATTTAGCATGGCCAATCTGTTATGGGCCAGGGTTTAGAGAACCCCAAAGTGTATCATGGAGTTCACCTGACCCACAACTTTTACTAGATTGTGGCATGGGGAGCACACGGCCTACTCTACAGGTGTGGTACAGCAGAAATGGAAAAGTATTTTTTAAAGCAAAACAATGTTTATTCTATGAACTCAAGTTAACCTTTTTAAAAACATACAGTGAATGCCTCCACAACCATTAATTCAAATAGAACCCCCAAAGACTACAACACTAAGTAAACCTTTAAGCTGTCCTTTTTAACATTCATACGACTTATAAACAAAACCTTTATCAGAAGCACAATCAGGTTAAAGTCACTACTGTTATTAGTTTTAAATCACCAGGATCGATTTACAGTCTTTAGATTACAGAGAGAGATTCATACACCTTCTGGCTGTGACTGCAGCTATCCAGCTCGGAAAACAAAACTAAAACACACACTGTAGCCTCCTCAAAAACTAAAGTAAAAAGGTAACAGACAGCCCAGCTCCACCCACACCCTGAAATCACTGGAGTAGTAAAAACCCATTTCTTAAAGGTACTCTCACATGACACCTCCCCCCAAGAAAAAAAAATAAACCATCAACTTCAAGATGGTTTCATTTTTCACCTTTTCACTATCCTTTCAGAAATGTACATAGTAAATATACTTTTTTGTTTCAACAAACAACACGTGCAAACAGGTATATTAGTATAGTCCATTTTTTTTTCATTCTTTTCCCTCCAACTGAAATCCATTTCAATTGACAGTCTCTTTGAAAAAGAAGGTCTCTTCACGATCCATCCATTTCTCTACGCCTCGGCATTTCTCTTTAAAGTCAGATACTTTTGTTCAATCTGATCACAGAGTCCCTTGTAATTCACCAACACATGAGCATTGGTTATCACAGCTTTCAGGCAGTCAAATGCCTGTTGAAACTCCGCCGTCCACTGAAATTTTCAACATTTCTTCAGCAAGTCCATCAGTGGAGCAATCACGCTACAAAACCTTTGCACAAATGTTTGATCAAATCCACTCATGCCAAGAAATCAAACTATTTCCCTTCGTCTTGAGGGTATCGGAAACTCCTCAAGGAAAGTGACTTGGGTTTTTCCAAATTCACTTTTGGCTAGGTTTATCACCAAACCCGCCTCCTGAAGTCGACCGAATAACTCCATCAGATGTTTTAAATGTTCTTTCCATGTCTGGCTGAAAATTACCAGATTGTCGATGTATACCTCACGATTGGGTAATCCTGAATCGACTTTGTTAGTTAACCGTTGAAATGTGACTGGGGCATTTTTCATGCCAAATGGCATAACTTTGAATTGGGATATACCATCTGGAGTCACAAAAGCTGAAATCTCCTTAACCCTTTCGGATAAAGGTATCTGCCAGTAACCTTTAAGTAAATCCAGTTTGGAAATAAAAGCTGATTGCCCCACTTTCTCAATGCAATGCTCCAAACATGGGATAGGATAAGAGTCTGTTCTTGTAACTGCATTAACCTTTCTATAGTCCACACACAAACGTTGGTACATGTCTGATTTAGGTACCATCACTATGGGTGAGCTCCATTGGCTGCAACCCACTTCAATTATGCCATTTTTAAGCATACTCTCAATCTCTTTGTTAACCTGTGCCAATTTATAAAGGTTAAGTCTGTATGGATGTTGTTTGATTGGAACAACATTTCCCACACCTACATCATGTACAGCCAATTTAGTACTTCCCAATTTATCTCCACAAACTTGCCCATGTGATATCAATAAATCTTTCAGGTCAGACCGTTTTTCCTGTGGAAGGTAACTCAACAATTTATCGCAATTTTTAAGAACATCCTCATTTTCCAATTTAATTTGAGGTATGTCAAATTCACAGTCATCTGGATTTGGTTCATCACTTTGAATTAGAATCATTGAAACCTCCTCCTTTTTCTCTCCTTGCCTTTCAAAATACCTTTTCAGCATATTCACATGACACACTCGGCGAGTTTTCCTTCTATCTTGCGTTCTTAGCACATCGTTCACCTCACTTAATATCCTTTCAATCTGATAAGGTCCACAAAACCATGCTTTTGAAGGTTCACCTACCACTGGTAACAACACTAAAATTTTATCTTCACACGCAAAACTACGAACTTTGGATATCTTGTCCCCTACCCGTTTCATCACATTTTGTGCAAATTTTAAATGTTGTCTAGCCAATTCACCTGCTCTATTCAATCATTCCCTAAAATTTGACACGTAATCCAATAATGTAAGTTCTGATTTCTCACTCACCAATTTTTCCTTAATCAATTTAAGTGGTCCTCTTACCTCATGAAAAGAAATTAGTTCAAAAGGACTAATTTTGGGTGATTCATTAGGTGCATCCCTAATTGCAAACAGTACAAATGGAATTCCTTTATCCAAACCCTTTGGATAATCTTGACAATAATCACTCAACATTGTCTTTAATGTCTGATGCCACATTTCTAACACTCCCTGTGATTCTGGATGGTACACAGTTGATTTAAATATATTATTCCTAAGCAATCCATAACTTCTTTGAATAACTTTGAGGTAAAATTTGATCATGATCCGATTGTATTTCTGTGCGTAGTCGATATCTAGTAAAGAATTTAAGTAACTCCTCCATAATCTTTCCAGCTGTAATATCACGTACTGGAATGGCCTTTGGAAACCTAGTAGACACATCCATTATCGACAATAGATATTGATTCCTACTTTTTGTTTTAGGAAGCAGTCCTACGCAATCAATTAGGACCCATGTAAAAGGTTCCTCAAATGCTGGAGTGGGTATTAAGGGCGCTGGTTTTATCACTGCTTGAGGGTTCCCTATCACTTGACATGCATGACATGATTGACAAAATTTAACTACATCTTTATGTAGCCCAGGCCAATAAAAATGTTTTTGTATTTTAGCTTGAGTTTTCCTTATTCCCAAATGACCTCCCACTGGTACCTCATGTGCAACTCGCAACACTTCCTTTCTGTACCCTACCAGCAATACTACTTGATGAACTTCGGCCCACTTTTCATCCGCCTGCATATGTAAAGGTCTCCATTTTCTCATCAAGACATCACTTTGACGGCAATAACACTCTGGTATACACTCAGATTCCTCTTCCATGAATGCTTTCTGATACATCCGTTTTATTTCTACATCTTTCTGTTGTAACTCCGCCAATTTTCCTGAACTAAAAATATCCACCTCATCCTCCTCCTGTTCTTGTTCATTTTCAACCATCTGGTCAAAAATCGTTTCTGATAATTGCACTTCAACGTCATCTTCACTCTTTGATTTCTCCTCTCGTCTTCACCTGTGACTTTGCGACCTTGTTCCTACACAATCTGGAAAAATCCCAGGATATTCGTCCTCCAACACTTCAGTTGTCTGATTTTCCACTGGTTTATCAATCACAGTAGGCATCACTCCCACCTGCAATCCAGCTATGTCATTACCCAAGATAAACTGTATTCCTGGACAAGATTGTTTCTCGATTACTCCTCCTACCACTTCACCACTCTTCACTGGATTTTCCAACCTTACCTTATATAATGGAACACTACCCCTCTCACCCGGAATTCCACATATTACCACCTTTTCTGGCAACATTCTTCCCAAACTACATAACTCCTCATCTCTTACCATTAAAGATTGACTAGCTCCCGCATCTCTTAAAATTGTGACTTCTTTACCTGCTCCTCCTGATACACATGAGTAAACTTTACCCACACAAGTAAATTCTTTAAAGACATCTGGCACCTTCTTATCAATCACCTCTTGATCAGGCTATACAATCTTTTGCACCTCCTTCGCTTCACTTGGGCTTTCCTTTACCACTTTAACAAACCCCACTGTCTTATCCTGTTTTACCACATCAGCCTTCCCAGTGCTTTTCTTCAACCACCAACATTGTGACTTTACATGGCCTATTTTATTGCAGTGAAAACATTTGAAACTTTTCATTTCTTTTCCACCCTCCTGGATTTCTTTTTTAATCTGAGGTACACTCTCTTTATTATCTCCCATCAGATCACCTTTACCTTTACCACTTGAGTATTTTTCATGTCCCCAGTTTCTATCCCTCACAGACTGAAACTGATGTCGGAAACCAAGCTTTGATTTCTGAACTAATTCATAATCATCTGCCATTTCTGCTGCTAATCTCACAGTTTTAACCGTCTGCTCTTCCACACGAGTTCTCATTACATAAGGAATTGAATTTTTAAACTCCTCCAAAAGCAAAATTTCTCTGAGAGCTTCATACTTTTAGTCTACTTTCAAAGCCGTTATCCACCTATCAAAATTACTGTTTGATCCTTTCAGACTCCATGTATGTTTGACCAAATTCTTTCCTTAAATTTCTAAACCTTTGTCTGTAGGCTTCAGGCACTAATTAATATGCACCTAAGATGGATTTTTTCACCTCCTCATACGTCCCAGATATCTCCTCCGGTAGTGATGCAAACACTTCACTAGCCCGACCTACCAGCTTTGTTTGAATCAGTAATAGCCACATGTCCTGTGGCCATTTCATTTGTTTAGCTACCTTCTCAAATGAAATGAAAAAGGCTTCCACTTCCTTCTCGTCAAACCTTGGCAATGCTTGCACATATTTAAATAGATTCCCACCAAGCGTTCGACTATGACGCTTTCTCACTCTCCTCATCACTATCAACCAACCGTATGTTTCCCTTTACGTCTGCCAATTTTAACTGACTGTAATTTTTCATGGCCATTTTCTGAAGTTCAAACTCTCTCTCTTTATCTTTTTCCCTGATCTTTATCTCCATTCCTCTTTCTTTTTGTTCTGCTAGGGCTATTCTTTCTGTTTTCCTTTCTTCTCTCTCTTTTTCCTCTCTCTCTTTCTCTTTCTCTTTCTTTTTCTTCTCTCTCTCTTTCTCTTTCTTTTTCATCTCTCTTTTGTATTCAAGCTGCTTTAATTCTTCCTCATGTTCCATTTGTTTAATTTGCAACTGAATTTTTGCTATTGTGGAGAAGCTCGATCCTCCACCGCAGGATCTTATCATTTTTGATCTTACCCCTCTGTGTGTTGTTAAACATGAAGGCAACCGATCGTTGGTCTGTGAGGAGAGTGAATCTCCTGCCGTCCAGGTAATGCATCCAGTGCCGCACAGCTTCAACGATAGCTTGGGCCTCCTTTTCGACGGAGGAATGCCGAATGTTGGAGGCATGGAGGGTGCGGGAAAAGAATGCCACGGGCCTGCCTGCCTGGTTGAAGGTGGCGGCCAGAGCGGCGTCTGATGCATCGCTCTCGACTTGGACGGGGAGCGTCTCGTCGACCGCGTGCATCACGGCCTTGGTGATGTCGGCCTTGATATGGTTGAAGGCCTGGTGAGCCTCGGCCATCAGTGGGAAACCGGTGGAGTGGATGAGTGGGCAGGCCTTGTTTGCATAGTTAGGGGCCCACTGGGCATAGTACGAAAAGAATTCCAGGCAGCGTTTGAGGGCCTTGGGACAGTGGGGAAGGGGGAGATCCATGAGGGGACGCATGCGATCGGGGTCGGGCCCTAGAACTCTGTCTGAACCACATAGCTGAGGATGGCTAATCGGTTTGTGCTGAATTCTCCTTGTAGGTTAGGTTGAGGAGTTTGGCGATGTGGAGAAATTTGGAAAGATTAGCGTCGTGGTCCAGCTGGTCGCGGCCGCAGATGGTAATGTTATCCAGGTACGGGAAAGTAGCCCACAGTCCGTACCGGTCAACCATTCGGTCCATCTCCCGTTGGAAGACCGAGACCCCGTTAGTGACGCCGAATGGAACCCTGAGGAAATGGTAAAGGGGGCCGTCCGCTTCAAACGCGGTGTACGGGCGGTCTGCCTTGCGAATGGGGAGCTGGTGGTAGGCAGATTTCAGGTCCACTGTCGAGAAGGCCCGGTACTGTGCAATCTGATTGGCCATATCAGATCTGTGTGGGAGGGGGTACACGTCGAGCTGCGTGTACCGATTGATGGTCTGACTGCAGTCAACGACCATCCTGTTTTTCTCCCCCGTTTTCACAACTACCACTTGGGCTCTCCAGCGGCTGTTGCTGGCCTTGATGATACCTTCCCGCAGCAGCCGCTGGACCTCAGACCTGATGAAGGTCCTGTCCTGGGCGCTGTACCGTCTGTTCCTGGTGGTGACGGGTTTGCAATCCGGGGTGAGGTTTGCAAACAGAGAAGGCAGGTCGACCATAAGGGTCGTGAGGCCGCATCCAGTAAGTGGTGGTAGGGGCCTGCCAAATTTCAGGGTTAGGCTCTGGAGGTTGCACTGGAAGTCCAGGCCGAGTAGCAAGGCAGTGCAGAGGTTGGGGAGGACGTAGAGCCGGAATCCACTGAACTCTATTCCCTGGATAATTAGGGTGGCGATGCAGTACCCCCGGATCACCATTGAGTGGGATCCGGAGGCCAGGGAGATTCTTTGGTTCATAGGGTGTACCGGGAGGGAGCAGCGCCTCACCGTATTGGGGTGGATGAAGCTCTCAGTGCTCCTGGAGTCCAGAAGGCAGGATGTCTCATGCCCGTCGATCTCACCTTTGTCGATGCGGTCGCGAGGTTGTGCGGTCGGGGCTGGTCAATCGTGACGGAGGCGAGACGCAGCTGGTCAGCGGCGGTTGCATATGATGAGTGGCCTAATGAGGTGCCCGACAGGCAGGGGTCCTGAGGCGGGGAAGATGGCAGCGCCCACGGGCCACACGTGTCCTGAGGCAGGCAAGGTGGCAGCTCCCTCGGGCCGCACGTGACCTGGGGCAGGCAAGATGGCTCCGCCCATTGGTTGTGAGACAAGCAAGATGGCTGCGCCCACGTGCCACACATGTTTTGAGGGCAACAAGATGGCAGTGTCCACGGGCCGCACGTGGTCTGAGGCGAGGAAGCTGGCGGCGCCCACTGGCTGCACGCGGGAGGGTGCAGGGACAATAGCGGCGATTGAGCGGGCCTGGCACACTGCAGCGAAATGTCCTTTTTTGCCGCAGGCCTTGCAGAGTGCGCTCCGTGCCAGGCAGCGCTGCCGGGGGTGTTTTGTCTGTCCGCAGAAGTAGCACTTGAGTCCCCCGGGGTTGGTTAGCTGCCGCACGGCGGATGCGCGGGTTGGCTGGGGGCGGTCACTGATGGGGTCCACGATGGGGTGGCCGTTGGCGGGGTCCACGATGCCCAGGAGGGGTGGGCCGTGCGGTCGGGGACATACGCCTGTATGTTGCGTGAGGCAACTGTGAGTGAGAGCACTAGATTCTTGGTCACCGCGAGGTCAAGCGTAGCCCCTTCTAAGAGATGCTGGCAGATGTAGGCCGACCCTATGCCCGTAATGAACTCGTCTCTCATTAGCAGGTTAGAATGTTCAGCGGCTGAAACGGCCTGGCCCAATCACAGTCTCTCACCAGGGCAGGCAGGGCACGCCAGATATCTTCCACAGACTCACGTGGAAGTTGGTGCCGCATGGACAGCAGGTGCCTGGCGTAGATCTTGTTGGTCTGGTTAGCGTAGTTCTCCTTCAGTAGCGCCATGGCCTCTGCATAGGTAGGTGCGTCCTGGATGAGGGGAAAGACATCGGAGCTCAACCGCGTGTACAGAATCTGGAGCTTCTGTGCTTCTGTGATTGGGTCTGTCGCAGATCCGATGTATGCTTCAAATCAAGCTGGCCAATGTGCGAAGTCATTTTTGGCATTGTCTGCTTGAGGATGCAGCTGCAGGTGATCCGGCTTGATGCAGAGATCCATCTTTGTAAAATTTCTGTGTAATAAATTGATGCACTATCAATTATGATGAGACAAGAGTAGAGAGTAATCGAGGCTTTATTACACAGAGATATGTGGCCTCCAACAGCTGCTGCCGAAATGGCTGCAGTTCGGAGAGCACACACATTCATACTCCATCTACTGGGCGGAGCCAGCAGGCAAGGATCTACCCCCGTACCTGTAGTACAGGGGCCTTACCGTAATACCCTTGTATGCAGTGCAGTATATACAATATAATACAACAGTGGTGACTGCCACACTGCACACAGTCACCCAAGGCCGGAATTGAACCCGGGTCCCTGGCTCTGTGAGGCAGCAGCGCTAACTAGTGTGCCACTGCGACGACCATGGTCTTATGGTCTATTTGGAGTGCAAGGTGGTCCATATGTCCTTTCAAGAGGTGCTCATTTTCCTGCAACTTATCTTTGTTGTCCGTTTAACAGGCCATTAGGTGTGGCAGGTCATGGACAGGATTCTCCGTTGCGAGTTTCCCCAGCTACCGCTGCTAGCGAGGACAGAGATTTTGGAGCCCTGTTTCTCTACTCCAGCCGTTTTGTCAATGGGATTTCCCATTGAAGACATCCCACACTGCCAAGAAACCCGGCACCGGAGAATCCCACCCAATATCCTTGAGCGTGGTAACTATGAGAATTAATTGTACCTTTATTTCACAATCTTGAATCTACTGCACTTGTGCATCAGTTAGCAAGGTACAGTGATAAACGATTCTTAATCTTTTAAGATATTTTTTAAAAAAATATAGCTTATTCACATTTTTCGGTCAAACAAAAACAGTACAAAATTTTCGCCTTTTACAACTTTAAAACAATATAAATAATAATGATGACCGTTTTTTTTAAAGAATAAATAATATATTAACTAGGCGGCAACTGCCAGCAACAAAAATAAAAACTAGTCAATATCCAAAATAATAAAGTCACAAAAAACAATATAAATAACTCATATACAAACACCTGTACAAAACCCCTGAGGGCCCAGTTGGGCCCTTCCCTCCCCCCCCCTCTCCCCCTCCCCCCTGGGTTGCTGCTGCTACCTTTCCCATTTCCCTTATCGTTCTGCGAGATAGTCGAGGAACGGTTGCCACCGCCTGGTGAACTCTTGAGCCGAACCTCTTAGTGCGTATTTTATCCGCTCCTATTTTATAAACCCCGCCATGTCGTTTATCCAGGCCTCCACGCCTGGGGGTTTAGCTTCTTTCCACAGAAGTAATATCCTTCGCCGGGCTACTAGGGACGCAAAGGCTAAAACATCAGCCTCTCTCGCCTCCTGCACTCCCGGCTCGTCCGCAACCCCAAATATCGCAACCCCCAGCCTGGCTCGACCCGGACCCCCACCACCCTTGAAAGCACATTCGCCACCCCCACCCAGAACCCATGCAGTGCCGGGCATGACCAAAACATGTGGGTGTGGTTCGCTGGGCTTCCCGCGCATCTCCCGCACCTATCCTCCACTCCAAAAAATCTACTTAACCTTGCTCCAGTCATGTGCGCCCTATGTAGAACCTTGAATTGTATCAGGCTGAGCCTGGCGCATGAGGACGAAGAGTTTACCCTACTTAAGGCATCGGCCCACTGCCCCTCCTCAATCTCTTCCCCTAGCTCCTCTTCGCATTTCCCTTCAGCTCCTCCACCATCGTCTCCCCCTCGTCTCTCATTTCTCTCTATATATCTGACACCCTACCATCCCCCACCCATGCCCCCGAAATCACTCTGTCCTGAATCTCTTGCGCCGGGAGCCGTGGAAATTCCCTCACCTGTTGCCTCGCAAAAGCCCTCAGTTGCATATATCGAAATGCGTTCCCCGGTGGCAACCCATATTTTTCTGCCAGTGCTCCCAGACTCGCAAACGTCCCGCCTAGGAACAAATCCTTCAATTTCACAATCCCTGCTCTCTGCCAAGCTTTAAATCCCCCATCTATCTTCCCCGGGACGAACCTGTGGTTGTTCCTTATCGGGGACCTCACCGAGGCACCCGTCACTCCCTTATGCCGTCTCCACTGCCCCCAAATTTTCAGCGTTGCCACCACCACTGGACTTGTGGTGTATTTCTTCGGGGAGAACGGTAAAGGCGCCGTCGCTAATGCTTTTAGGCTGGTTCCCCTACAGGACGCCATCTCTAGTCTTTTCCACGCCGCTCCCTCCCCTTCCCCCATCCACTTGCATACCATTGATATGTTGGCGGCACAATAATAGTCACTTAAACTCGGCAGTGCCAGTCCCCCCCTATCCCTACTACGCTGCAGGAACCCCCTCTTCACTCTTGGGGTCTTCCCAGCCCATACAAAACTCATAATGCTTTTATCCACTTTCTTGAAAATGGCCTTTGTAATCATCACAGGGAGGCACTGGAACACAAAAAGAAACCGCGGAAGGACCACCATTTTAACCGCCTGCACCCTACCCGCCAGTGACAGGGGCACCATGTCTCATCTCCTAAAGTCCTCTTCCATCTGTTCCACCAATCTTACTAAATTTAGCTTATGCAAGGTTCCCCAGTTCCTGGCCATCTGGATCCCTAGGTACCGAAAATCCCTTGTTACTCTCCTCAACGGCAAATCATCTATTCCCCTGCCCTGTTCCCCAGGGTGCATCACAAACAGCTCACTCTTCCCCATATTCAGTTTATATCCTGAAAATTCCCCAAACTCCCTGAGTGTCTGCATTATCTCGGGCATCCCCTCCACTGGGTCCGCGACATACAACAACAAATCATCCGCGTATAGTGATACCCGGTGCTCTTCTCCTCCCCTAAGTACTCCCCTCCACTTCCTAGAGCCCCTCAGCGCTATGGCCAGTGGCTCAATTGCCAACGCAAACAGTAACGGGGACAGAGGACATCCCTGTCTTGTCCCTCTGTATAGACGGAAGTGGTCAGATCTCTGCCTATTTGTAGTCACATTTGCCACCGGGGCCCTGTATAGAAGCTGAAGCCATCCAATAAACCCCTCTCCAAATCCAAATCTCCTCAACACTTCCCACAGGTAATCCCACTCCACTCTATCAAATGCTTTCTCTGCATCCATCGCCACCACTATCTCCGCCTCCCCCTCCGGTGGGGGCATCATCATCACACCCAGCAGCCTCCGTATGTTAGTGTTCAATTGCCTCCCCTTAACAAACCCCGTTTGATCCTCGTGAACCACCCCTGGGACACAATCCTCCATCCTCGTCGCCATCACCTTGGCCAAAAGCTTGGCATCTACATTCAGGAGGGAAATAGGCCTGTAAGACCCACACTGCAGCGGGTCTTTGTCCCTTTTCACGAGCAGCGATATCGTCGCCTCCGACATCGTCGGGGGCAACGTCCCCCTTTCCCTGGCCTCATTAAAGGTTCTCGTCAGAAGCGGGGCCAGCAGGTCCACATATTTCCTATAAAATTCCACCGGGAACCCATCCGGTCCCGGGGCTTTCCCTGCCTGCATGTTCCCAATCCCTTTTACCACCTCCTCCACCTCAATCTGTGCTCCCAGTCCTGTCCTCTCCTGCTCCTCGACCTTCGGAATTTCCAACTGGTCTAGGAAGTGCCTCATTCCCTCCTTCCCTTCCGGGGGCTGAGCCTTATACAGCCTCTCGTAAAATGCCTTAAACACCCCGTTCACCCTCTCCGCTCTCCGTTCCATCTCACCCTCCTCGTCCCTAACCCCTCCAATCTCCCTCGCCGACCCCCTCTTCCTCAGTTGGGCCAGTAACCGGCTCGCCTTCTCTCCGTACTCATACTGCACTCCCTGTGCCTTCCTCCATTGTGCCTCCGCCTTGCCCGTGGTCAACAAATCAAATTCTGTGTGCAACCTTCGTCTTTCCCTGTATAGTCCTTCATCCGGAGCCACCGCATACTGCCTATCCACCCTCAAAATTTCTCTCAACAATCTCTCCCTCTCTTTGCTCTCTTGTTTCCCCTTATGGGCCCTTATGGAAATCAGTTCCCCTCTGACCACCGCCTTCAGTGCTTCCCAGACCACTCCCACCTGAACCTCTCCGTCGTCATTAATCTCCAGATACCTTTCGATACATCTCCTTACCCTTACACACACACCCTCGTCCGCCAACAATCCCATATCTAATCTCCACAGTGGGTGCTGTTCCTTTTCCTCTCCTACTTCCAGATCTACCCCATGTGGGGCATGGTCCGAAATGGCTATAGCCGAGTACTCCGTTCCGGCCACCTTCGGGATCAGCGCCCTTCCCAGGACAAAGAAGTCTATCCGAGAATACACCTTGTGGACATGGGAGAAGAAGGAGAACTCTTTACTCCTAGGCCTAGTAAATCTCCAGGGATCTACTCCTCCCATCTGCTCCATGAAGTCCTTAAGCACCTTGGCCGCTGCCGGCCTCCTCCCGGTCCTAGACCTGGACCGGTCCAGCCCTGGATCCAGCACCGTGTTGAAGTCTCCCCCCATTACCAACTTTCCCGCCTCCAGGTCCGGGATACGCCCCAGCATACGCTTCATGAAGTTGGCATCATCCCAGTTCGGGGCATATACGTTCACCAGAACCACCGCCTCACCTTGCAATCTGCCACTCACCATCACATATCTACCCCCACTGTCCGCCACTATGGTCCTCGCCTCAAACAATACCCGTTTCCCCACTAATATTGCCACCCCTCTATTTTTCGCATCCAAGCCCGAGTGAAATATCTGTCCCACCCATCCTTTTCGTAATCTGACCTGATCCGCCAGTTTCAGATGCGTCTCCTGCAGCATGACCACATCTGCCTTTAATTTCTTTAGGTGCGCAAGTACCCTTGCCCTCTTAATCGGCCCATTCAGCCCTCTCACGTTCCACGTGATCAACCGGGTTGGGGGGCTCTTTAACCCCCCCCCCTCGTCGACTAGCCATCCCCTTTTTTAGACCAGCTCCTCACCCGGTTCCCACGCACCCACTTGTCCCCCCAACGGTGTCCTCCCGTCCCGACCATCCCATCCCGTAGCAGCTCCCCTGTCCCCTTAACAGCAGCAACCCAGTTACCCCCCCCACCCCACACTAGATCCCCCTCTAGCGTGATTGCTCCCCCCATGTTGCTTCCAGAAGTCAGCAAAATCTGGCTGACCTCGGCTTCCCCCGTTTATCCTCAGCCTCCCATTGTGTAAGGCCCCCTCCTTCCTGTGCCCCCTTTTCCCGCCACAATTACCATAGCGCGGGAGCAAAGCCCGCGCTTCCCACTTGGCCCCACCCCTAATGGCGCAGCTCCCTCTCTCCTTCCCCCTCTCCTTCCCCCCCGGCACCCACAGTTCTCCATACCCCCCCCCCCCCCCCCATCGAGGGGAAAGAGAACATTTTCTCCCTCCCGCCCCCTTCCGATTCCCAGTCCCATGCAATCACACCACTGCTTTATTACAAAAGTTCTTTCTCTCTCCAGTCTAGTCCAGCTTCTCCTCTTCAATGAATGTCCACGCCTCTTCTGCCGAAGTAGTGGTGTTTCCCTTGATGTGTAACCCACAGTCTCGCCGGCTGCAGCATACCAAATTTAACTTTCTTTCTACGGAGCACCGCCTTGGCCCGATTGAAACTCGCCCTCCTTCTCGCCACCTCCGCATTCCAATCCTGGTACACGCGGATCACCGCGTTCTCCCACCTGCAGCTCCGTGTCTTTTTCGCCCATCTCAGGACCATCTCCCTGTCTTTATAGCGGTGAAACCTCACCACTATAGCTCGAGGCATTTCTCCCGCCTTCGGTCTTCTCGCAAGGACTCGATATGCTCCCTCCACTTCCAAGGGGCCGGTCGGGGCCTCCGGTCCCATTAAGGAATGAAGCATCATGCTCACATATGCCCCGATGTCCGCTCCCTCTGCACCTTCGGGAAGACTCAAAACTCTTAGGTTCTTCCTCCTCGAGCTATTTTCCAGGGCTTCCAGCCTCTCCATACACCTCTTATGCAGTGCCTCGTGTGTCTCTGTCTTCACCACCAGGCCCTGTATTTCGTCCTCATTTTCGGCAGCCTTTGCCTTCACGCCACAAAGCTCCAATTCTTGGGTCTTCTGCGCCTCCTTTAGCCCCTCAATCGCCTGCAGCATCGGGGCCAGCACCTCCTTCTTTAGCTCCTCAGCACATCTGCGAAGGAACTCTTGCTGTTCCGGGCCCCATACCAAACGGCCTCCCTCCGCCGCCATCTTGCTTCGTGCTTCCCTTCCTTGCCGCTGCTCCAGAAGATCCTCTGCAATCCGGCCACTATTATCTCCTTTCTCCATGTACATCCGGGGGGATTCCCTCCTGTTTCACCACACAATGGGTTTAGCTGTCAAAAATTGCCGTTGATGCTCCCAATAAGATCCCAAAAGTCCGTTCGAACGGGAGGTGCCGAAACGTGCGACCTAGCTGGTCATCGCCGCACCCGGAAGTCCCCTTTTAAGATATTTTTGAGAGCAATTCTTCTCAAAGCCAAAGGGCACTAATGAAACGGTTCTGGTACAATTTCTGACTAATGAATGCAGTCATAGCTATCTTTGATGTGCAAATTGTGCTTTTCTTGAATAACTCATTTACATAGATATATATAAGAAGTAAGAGCCTGGAGGCAGCATTCAGTGACTGGCCCTCATTATTAACAGTCAGCTCTGATTGCTTCACGCAAAGCACATTTCTATCAGTTTAATGACAGATCATCGGGAGCATGAATATATAATTTTTATTGAAATCACACAAAGTATTACTTTTATCTTGTTACTATAAATATAATTAACAGTTTTAATGGCTAACAAAAGCATAATCCAGAAATAAGATACTAAAAAAATCAATGGCACGTGACTTCTGTGTATTGGCAAGAAGCCATGGCCCACCGATACTACTTGACAAAAGTTCCAATTCATCTAGGCTCGTTGATCCCAGCGAACATTCCAACTCTGGCCACAGCCTGAGGCCTGTGACAGGGCAGAATGCGCAGGCCCGAGCGCGGTGCAGGAGGAGTGTGGCCACAGCCCATCGTTCATGCAGATGTAGCCGCAGAATCAAAGTATCCAGCCCGAGATGTTGGAACTTCACGGACAATAAATTGGATACAGGGTGTGTTTAGATCTTAATCGATAAAGTAACTGCTAAAACCTAAAATCCCAGCTGTAAAAGTTAAGAAAGGAAATAGTGGTTGATCTGTCTGCTGAGTCTTTGATGTTTGCATGTTAAGTAATGGGTTAAGAGACATTCCAATTAGTTGTCTCATTTATGCTAAGTATCCAATAATTGACACTGATATGCAAAAGGGCTTCAGGTGGCCTTTGTGTCAGGTGATGTGATGTTAGAGTTTTGTGCAAAGTCTGTTGAAGTAAATTAAAGGTGTTTGTGGAAAAGCAGCAGAACCTTTGACTCTTTATACAACAGCAGCTAAACATCTAACAAATGGTAGCAGAGGATGGTTTCTGTGCAAATATGAAGGGTTGAAAGATACTTTTCCAGACCAAACCATGGAGTGAGTGAGAAGAAAAAAAACAAACAAAAAAAACAGATATATGGCTGAACCTAGGATAAAGATGGCCAGATATGACTAACCCCCCTGTATTTTCTGAAAGGGGGTCGTACAATCAATGGAGAAGTGCAGTAGTTATGTGGGTAAGACAAAGTGCAATAGTTATGTGGATAAGCCTTGGGAAAGACAAAACAAGGTATGGCATTGGCTCTTTCTTTACCTTATGACAGTAAAATCCGAAGCAAATTGTTTTCTGAGCTGGAATTGGAGGGGTTAGACTCAGAAGAAGGTCTGGAGACTCTATTACGTTATATGGATAAGATTTATAAAAAGGATGACTTGTTAAGTGCGTATGAAGCATGGTTGGATTTTGATAGGTTCCGGAAAATAGAGGAATTCACTATGGAAGACTATACAATGGAATTTGGCAGACTATATAAAAGGCTGCAGAAACACAACCTGGAATTTCCACAGTCTGTGTTGGCCTTTAAATTACTTGACTGTGCAAGAGTGAGTAAAATGGATAGGCTCCTGTTTTGAGAGGAGTTCAGTTTGCGCATAAGGATACCTTATTCGATCAGATGACAGAAGCTTTAAAAAAGTTCCTGGGGAAACATTCGATTCCGTTCATCTTAGATGACCAGCCTCCAGCTCGGGAAGGGACTACGTTTAGATCTGCGTTTGCTGAGCATTTAAATACATTACATAGCAGTCAAAAAGCTTTTTGGGAAGCAGAAGTCTCTGAAAGAAGAGCTTTAAGACATAATGTATGGCCATCAGATGCTATTTCTCAGCAAGGAGACATAGTATACTATAAGAGAGACAATTCTCATGAATGGAAAGGCCCAGAGAAGATCAGAGGCATAGATGGCAAAACAATTATTTTACAACATGGTAATCAAACTGTTAGGGTACATCCATTTAGACAGAGCAGACAGACATGACGAGGAACCAGAGTCATCTGGTACGCACTTGTTACAGAACTATGAGGACCAGTTAACTGATACAGACAGGTTTTCTGTAGAGGAACACAACACTTCTGATAAATTAGAACAGGCCATTTTTCCGAAAGGACAACTGCCAAATGTTGGTACAAAAGTGACATACTTGCCTGAAGGGTCTAGTCAATGGAAGGATGCAACTGTTGTTAGTAGAGCATAGAAGGCCACTGGAATGTATAAACATTGGTTGAATGTACAGAATTCAGGGGAGGGAATCAAGACAATGGATTGGGAACACGAAATTCAAAAATGGAGGGCACAGAAACACAGTGCCAGTTCAGATAGTACATCGGTTAGTGAATAGGTTCACAGGAAAAGGTCGAGAACTATTGAAAGAACATCCCACAGCAGAAGGGAAAGATCAAGCAATAGCAGTACAGAACGAGATACCAGGCGGGAGAGGGGACATAGTTTATCAAAATCTCGGAACATGAATAAGACTACAAATGCTAATAGGACTAGAAGCCCACATGCACGTGAGATTTTGGTGGCTTCCAATAAATTAGATGAAAAAGTTATCAAAGATGCCAAACAGCAAGAACTGCATAGTTGGAGTGAATTTGGGGTATACACGGAAGTACCGGATAGGGGACAAAGCGCTCTATCCCACAGATGGATTTGCATGGTAAAGGTTCTTCCGGATGGAATTTATAAAGCAAAGGCCAGGCTTGTGGCAAGGGCATTTGAAGAAAACTTAGAAGATCAGGATTTAAGGATAGATTCACCTACGGCAGGAAAGGTTATTTTAAAGATCTTCTTGGCTCTATTAGCCACAAAGGCATGGGAATGCAAATCTACAGATATAAAAGCTGCCTTTTTATAGGGGAATCAGCTTCAGAGAGACATTTTTCTCCGTCCTCCTAAAGAGGCAGCTAACACAGAAGGGGTACTCTGGAAGTTGAACAAATGTGTATATGGATTGAATGATGTGTCTAGAGTTTGGTACTTTTCGGTAAGGTCAGTTTTGTTAAAGTTAGGCTGTTGCCAGTTGAAAGCAGATCCGGATTTTACTGGCACTATAAAGGAAATCTTTCTGGCATCTTTATGGTGCATGTCGATGATTTTTTGTGGGGTGGGACTAGTGATTTTGAAGCTATTGTAATCTCTGGTTTGAGGAAAAAAGTCAGAGTTGGAAGTCAGGCTTCCGGTCTGGAAATCGAACAGACTAAGTTAGGGGCAACTTTACGTCAGCAATCTTATTTGGAAAGCATCAGCCCAATAACAATTAGCCGTGGCCGGGTTTCACAAAAAGACATAATAGTTTCAAAGATGGAAAAAGAGCAACTGCGATGTTTAATTGGGCAACTGAATTGGTTAGATAGACAGACTAGACCAGATGTGAGTTTTGATGTCTTAGAGTTGAGTACAAAAATGAATGATCCCAAAGTGGAAGACATAATAAGAGCAAATAAAGCGTTGGTCAAACTAATATTGCAGGCGTGTGTTTTGAGGTTCCCGGTTTTTGGTGACCTTAGACACTTGAAACTCATAGTTTATAGTAATGCATCCTATGCAAATTTATGTGATGGGGTTTCAAGCGCAGGAGGTTTTATAATTTTCCTTTTGGGGATCAATGGTAAATGTTTCCCTCTTGTGTGGGAAACAAAGAAAATAAGGAGAGTGGTCAAAAGCCCTTTGGCTGCTGAGACGTTAAGCCTTGTAGAGGCGATGGATATAGCCTTTTATATATCTTAGATATTGACAGAAATTTTGGGATTAGGCGATTTGGGTAATATACCTATTGAATGTCATATTGACAATAAATCCCTGTGGGAAAATATGCACTCTACAAAAAGTGTCAATGAAAGAAGGTTAAGGATAGACATCGCAAGTTTGAAGCAGATGTTGGACAGAGGGGAGATAGCAAAAATTAAATGGGTTAACAGTAGCTATCAAATGTCAGACTGTTTTACAAAAAGAGGGACGAGCTCACAGAAACTTTTGGATATTGTTAATGAAGGGCGCCTGTTTCTGTGACTGATTTTGTCTTCCAAAAATAAAAAAAAGAAGGGGGGAAATTGCGTGTGTGTTTTTGAATTTCTTGTAATTTTGTTTTCACCTAATTATTTTTTTCTCCAAGGAAGGGGAGACTGTTAAGTAATGGTTTAAGAGACATTCCAATTAGTTGTCTCATTTATGTTAAGTATCCAATAATTGACACTGATATGTAAAGAGGCTTCAGGTGGACTTTGTGTCAGGTGATGTGATGTTAGAGTTTTGTGCAAAGTCTGTTGAAGTAAATTAAAGGTGTTTGTGGAAAAGCAACAGAACCTTTGACTCTTTATACAACAGCAGCTACACGTCTGACATTGCATGCAATCTTGGTAACGCACGATGACGTCTGTTTGACGCCTGTTTGCTAACTTTCTGATGGTGTCAAAATGCAGTAACATTGGTTCTGTGATACGTGAGCCCATCCAGTGTAAATAACACTCCTTGCGAACTTTCTGAGGTGTCATAAAATGCTGTTGCTTTGGAGATGGCTCTGACCTGGTCAGAGGTGTTACAATGTCCCTGAGGGCACAAGCTTTCAGCTGACTCAGTGTTTGACATTTCCATTTCTTTCAGCAGGCAAAACAGGCCCATTATGCCCAGAAGCATTCACTGACTGAAGGGAGAGGGGCTGTTGTACCATCTCCTTTTATTATGTATGCTCCTTTTTTTAATTGCTCTGTGCAACTGGCCACTGACTTGATGCAAAATAGGTTTTCAAACATGGGGCAGGATTCTCCAATAATGGGGCTCCAATAATGGGGCTATGTCCCCACGCACGTGAGAAAACTGGCGCGAATCACTCCAGACTTTTTTCTCGAAAGTCCGGGGTGATTCTCCATTTTTAAGGGGATTGCAGGGCCCCCACGCAGCTCCGGCTGCCAATACGGGGCCCTGCACTTCCGGCCGCTGGTCTGCGCATGTGCGCGGTGGATGCCTGCAGTGCCGGTCCCGCGTGACATGCCGAACCCAGACAGAGGGCTGGCGCTAAAGAAGTAGGCCCCCCCCCCAGATCACGCGTGCCCGCTGATCAGTGGCCCCCCGTTGACAGATACCCCCCCCCCACCAGGGAGGCCTCCGCAGCCGCGACTCCGAGCTCCCGCTGGTTGGAACCATGGGCGAGATTCTCCGACCCCCCGCCGGGTCGGAGAATCGCCGGGGGCTAGCATGAATCCCGCTCCCGCCGGTTGCCGAATTCTCCGGCACCGGATATTCGGCGGGGGTGGGAATCGCCCCCGCGATTCTACGGCCTGGATGGGCTGAAGTCCCGCTGCTAAAATGCCTGTCCCGCCGGCGTACATTAAACCACCTACCTTACCTCCGGGACAAGGCGGCGTGGGTGGGCTCCGGGATCCTGGGGGGTCGCGGGGCGATCTGGACCCGGGGGGTGCCCCCATGGTGGCCTGGCCCGCGATCGGGGCCCACCGATCCGCGGGCGGGCCTGTGCCATGGGGGCACTCTTTTCCTTCCGCCTCCACCATGGCGGAGGCGGAAGAGACTCCCTCCACTGCGCATGCGCAGGAATGCCGTCAGCGGCCGCTAACGCTCCCGCGCATGCGCCGCCCGGAGATGTCATTTCCGCGCACAGCTGGCGGGGCTGGTTGGGGCTCGGCCCCCTAAGATGCGGAGCATTCCGCACCTTTGGGGCGGCGCGATGCCCGACTGATTTGCGCCGTTTTGGGCGCCAGTCGGCGGACATCGCGCTGATACCGGAGAATTTCGCCCCATATGCGAACCACGCTGGCGGGAACTCGGCCGGTCGTCCGCGGAGAAACGTCGCGAGGGCCTCTTTCGACGGCCTCGACTGCGCACGTGACTGGTGGTGATTCTCCGGTCGCCGGAGAATTGCAGGAAGACGGCGCGGGTCGGACGCCCCATTCCCCACCCCAGCGCCGGGCGCTATTGTGGCGCAGAGGCTCGGAGAATCCCGGCCACTGTTTTTTTTGTATTGGTTTTTATCCTGAGTATTTTTCTGCCTTGTTTACTTCAAACAAGTTATTCAGTTCAGATTATTGTTAAGGACGCTAAACCAGATCATAACAGTGGCTAAGATGCTGGACAGGAATCGCCACAGTTTGTTATTTTGAAGATTGTGTGAAAAGATTTGCTCCAGGAGTGATTGCATGAGAAGTAAGGCTTGGCTACTTTTACAAACAAAAATTATTGCGACAAAAGAAAAACAATATTTAAACTTTTAAACTTCAAACCTAAAAAGAACAGCTCATAACCTTAACACACAATTTCCCATTAAACAGCACATAAAATGGACATACAACGCTGAACTCCATTTACACAGATATCCAAAAATGAATCTTGCATGGCAGAAAATATTCCTGCTGTTAGTGAAGCTCCTTCGGACTCGATCACTTTTCATGACCTCTCCTGATCGCTTTCGAAATCTTTCTGCTCCCAATGTTTGAACAGGATTCTTTTATCTCTCAAAGCGCCACCAAGCCCCTCAAAGATGGTTTTGTCCTAGGGTGTCCAGACTTGAACTCATCATCGCTGTCTGTGATTTTGATTACCCACTCCCATTTACACAATGGGGAGGCGATGGCGTAGTGGCATTGTCACTGGACCTGTAATCCAGAGGCCCAGGATAGTGATATGTGGACCCGGGTTTGAAGCCCACCCAGGCAGGTGGTGGAATTTAAATGCAATAAAATATCTAAAAGTCTAATGATAACCGTGAAACCATTGTGGATTGTCATGAAAACCCATCTGATTCACAAATGTCCTTTAGGGAAGGAAATCTGCCATCCTTACCTGATCTAGCCGATATGTGACTCCAGACCCACAGTAATGTGGTTGACTCTTAAAATGACCTCTGAAATGGCCTAGCAAGCTACTCAGTTGTATTCAACTGCTAGGAAAACACAAAAAAGGAGTGAAACTAACTAGATGGACCTCCGGCATCGGACCAGGCACCGGAAACGACAATGGCAAACCCAGCCCTGCCGACCCTGCAAAGTCTTTCTTACTAACATTTGGGCACTTGTGCCAAAGTTAGGAAAGCTGTCTCACCGACTAGTTGAAGCAACAGCCTGACATAGTCATATTCAACAGAATTAGACCACACAGGTAATATCCTAGACTGCACAATTACCTTTCCTGGGTATGTCCTGTCTCACCGACAGGTCAGACCCAGCAGAGGTAGCGGCACAGTGGTATACAGTCAGGGGGCAATTGCCATGAGTCCTCAACATCAACTCTGGACCCCATGAAGTCTCAAGGAAACCTCCTGCTGATCACCATGCACCGGCCACCATGAGCTGATAAATCAGTACCCCTCCATGTTGAACACCACTTTGAGGAAGCACTGAGGGTGGCAAGGGGACAGAATATGCTCTGGGTGGGGGACTTCAATGTCCATCACCAAGAATGGCTTGGTAGTACCACCACAGACCAAGCTGGTCAGGTCCTAAAGGACATAGCTGCTGGACTTGGACTGCAGCAGGTGCTGAAGGAACCAACAAGAGGGAAAAACATAGTTGACCTCATCTTCACCAATCTACCTGCTGCAGATGCATCTGTCTATGACAGTATCGGTAGAAGTGACCACCACACAGTCCATGTGGAGACAAAATCTCATATTCACATTGAGGATACCCTCCATCGTGTTGTATGGCATCACCACTGACTACTAGTAACTCAAGACTGGGCATCAATGAGGCACTGTGGACCATCTGCAGCAGCAGAATTGTATTCAACGACAATCTGCAACCTCATGGCCCGGCACATCCCCCACTCTACCATTACCACCAAACCAGGGGATCAACCCTGGTTCAATGAAGAGTGCAGGAGAGCATGCCGGGAGCAACAGCAGGCATACCTAAAAATGAGGTGTTAACCTGGTGAATCTGCAACACAGGACTACTTGCGTGCCAAGCAGCATAAGCAGCATGTAATAGACAAAGTTACCCGATTCCAAACAAATGCATCAGATCAAAGCTCTGCTGCCCTGCCAAATCCAGCCGTTAAAGGTGGTGGGAAATTAAACAATTCCCTGGAGGACGAGGCTCCACAAATATCTCCATCCTCAAAGATGAAGCAGCCCAGCACATTTGTGCAAAAGACAAGGCTGAGCAATTCGCAACAGTCTACGGCCAGAAGTGCCGAGTGGATGATCCATCTCGGTCTCCTCCGGAGGTCCCCAGCATCACAGATGTCAGTCTTCAGCCAATATGATTCACTCCACATGATATCAAGAAACAGCTGAATGCACTGGAGACTGCAAAGGCTATGGGTCCTGATAATATTCCGGCAATAGTATTGAAGACTTCTGCTCCAGAACTTGCCGCACCCCGAGCCAAGCTGTTCCAGTACAGCTAAAACACTGGCATCTTACCAACAATGTGGAAAATTGCCCAGGTGTGTTCTGTACACAAGAAACAGGACAAATCCAACCAAGCCAATTACCGCCCTGTCAGTCTACTCTCCATCTTCAGCAAAGTGGTGGAAAGGGTCATCAACAGTGCTATCAAGCGGCACTGACTCAGCAATCGCCTGCTCACAGAAACTCAGTTTGGGTTCTGCCAGGGTCACTCAGCTTCTGACCTCATTACAGCCTTGTTTTAAACATTAATAAAAGAGCTGACTGCCAGAGGTGAGGTGAGAGTGACGGCCCTTGACATCATGGCAGCATTTGGCCGAGTATGGCATCAAGGAGCCCTAGCTAAATTGGAGTCATTGGAAATCAGGGGGAAACTCTCAGTCATACCTGGCACCGAGGAAAATGGTTGTGCTGGTTGGAGGTCAATGATCACAGCTCCAGGACATCACTGTAGGGGTTCCTCAGGGTAGTGTCCTAGGCCCCGGCCATCTTCAACTGCTTCATAAATGACCTCCCTTCCATCATATGGTCAGAAGTGGGGATGTTTGGGGATGACTGCAAAATGTTCAGCTCCATTTGCGAATCCTCAGAAACTGAACCAGTCTATGTCCAAATGCAGCAAGACCTCCTGAACAATATCCGGGCTTGGGCTGACAAGTGGCAAGTTACATTCGCGCCACACAAGCAATGACCATCTCCTACAAGAGGGGATCTAACCATTGTTCCTTGACATTCAATGGCATTATCATCGCTGAACCCCCACAATCAACATTTTATCGAATTTACAGTGCAGAAGGAGGCCATTCGGCCCATCGAGTCTGCACTGGCCCTTGGAAAGAGCACCCTACCCAAGCCCACACCCCACCCTATCTCTGTAACCCAGTAACCCCACCTAACCTTTTTGGACACTGAGGGCAATTTAGCATGGCCAATCCACTTAACCTGCACATCTTTGGACTGTGGGAGGAAACTGGAGCACCCGGAGGAAACCCACGCACACACCGGGAGAAGGCGCAGACTCCGCACAGACAGTGACCCAAGCCGGGAATTGAACCTGGGACCCTGGAGCTGTGAAGCAACTGTGCTAACCACTGTGTTACCATGCTGCCCAACATCCTGGGGTTGATCGGAAACTGAATTGGATGAGCCATATCAATACTGTGGCTACCACTGCAGGTCAAAGGCTAGGAATCCTAAGTCGAGTAACTCACCTCCTGATCCCGCAAAGCCTGTTCACCAAGCTACAAAGCACAAGTCAGGGGTGTAGTGAAATACTCTCCACTTGCCTGGATGAGTGCAGCTCCAAAAGCACTCAAGAAGTTTGACACCATCCAGGACAAAGTTGCCTGTGTGATTACTCTTCCTTCCGCAAACATTCAAACCCTCCACCACCGATGAACAGTGGCAGCCGTGTGTACCATCTACAAGATGCACTGCAGTAACTCAACAAGATTTCTTCGACAGCATATTCCAAACCCACAACCACTACCACCTAGATGGACAAGAGCAACAGATACCTGGGAACCCCACCACCTGGACGTTCCCCTCCAAGTCACTCACCACCCTGACTTGGGAGAATATCGCTGTTCCTGCTCTGTTGCTGGGTCAAAATCCTGGAACTCCCCCCCGAACAGCACAATGGGTGTTCCTACCCCTCAAGCACTGCAGTGTTCCAAGAAGGCAACTCACCATCACCTTTCGAAGGGCAACTCGGGATGGACAATGAATGCTGGCCAACCAGCGACACCCACATCTAGCAATGAATAAAAAAAACACCAAAGAACAGTGCCATGCTCTGAGTATGCAACTAACTTCCATTTTCCGGATAAAAGAGGCCGTCAGACTCCGTAAGGAGCTAATGGCTGGTCAGACCAGAGTGTCCCAAAGTACAATGGATCGTGAGTTAATCATCCCGGCTGAACAGGGCTATCCTGCTTATTCCTATAAATGAGTTTAAGTCTGAATTGGACAATGTAACTCCTGGTGTGGATGTATACCTCTGACCCAGTGCTAGCAGTTTTATCCTCAGGCTGTGAACCCTGACATTACTTACTACACCTTCGATCCAAATTCCTATCATCTCCCAGGCATCACATTATCTAATATTTAAATCTTGTGTTTTGATGTTAGAGTAAGACAATTGCTGAAATATGTAAAGTTTAATGGGGAACATTTATGAACAAATATAATGTTACAAATACAAAACTTTGATATCATATTCACAATTCAGCTGCAGTATGAAATTTTGTTGAAACAATACCTAAACCTTTCTAAATTTCTTGCAACAAAATATATTTTTTCACTTGAACACAATGATCAATAAACACAGTGCTTCTTTGTCGTTTGTAAATAGGGGAAGGAAGGTAGGAAGTTGTAGAGAGATAGGGAAGGAGAGTGAGGAAAGGGATGGGGAGGGGGAGACGAAGGAGGGGAGGGTTGGTGGGTGGGTTTAATGTCCCAAATCAGCAGCTGCCAGGCAAACTCAAACTGCCCTTGCTTCACCTGGAGTCTGCACCTGGAGTTATGGCCCCATCAGGCTCCATATCGCCCTCCTCAAGCTCCTCCATTTCTGGTGCCAAGTCATCTTCCAGGTGAATGCTCAGTCCATGCAGAAGGACAAAGTTGTACACTGCACACCACAGGACAACTGCCGTGAGTTTCCTCTTCACTATTAAAGGCAGTGCGGCAGTTAGAATTTTATTTCAGGTCTTACTTCAACATTTCGCAAAGGTGAAGCTCAGTCTCCTGGCACACATCTCCTTTGACATAATTTCATATGATGTCCTTTGCCTGTTCACACTTAGGGGTGGATAATTGATTCACTTCCTCACCAGGCCTGACTCCAGATTTGGAATCTGCACTGGATTCTGCAATACCTGTCAGAGAGATAGTTCACATGAGCTTACTGAGGGCTTGGATATGTCAACTAAAGGCATTAAACTTTGTTGAAGCATTTGAAGGTTGCAAGGATCAACATTACATCAGGAAGACTGTTAACCAGCACTACCTTAAACTCCATCCAAGCCTACTTCCCCGTCTATCCCAATAACCCCTTAACCTAACCTACACATCCCTGGACACCAAGGGGCAATTTACCATGGTCAATCCACCTAATCCCCACATCTTTGGATTGTGGGAGGTAACTGGAGCACCTGGAGGAAACCCACACAGACACAGGGAGAAGGTTCAAACTTCACATAGACTCAAGGCCTGAATTGAACCCGGGTCCCTGGCTGTGAGGCAGTAGTGCTAACTACTGTGCCAGCATGCCGCCCATTCAAGATGTCTTGAACGACACCATTAGAGACAAACAAGCATGTGGCCTAAGAAGCAAAATTATCCAAGAAAGGTTGTTAACAGAGAGCAACTTAAACTAAAGAAGGCTTTAGAAGTCATGATCTCTGTGAAACTAGCAGCTAAAGAAGAGCAACAATTAAGCTTGAGCATTAAGATTCATAAAATATCGGCTGAGACCTGAACACTGACACAGCTTCTAAATCAGTGTGCTAAAACTGGGCATCCAGCAACTGATTTTAGGAACAAAGATGCAAAACTCATGAATTGTGGTAAAAGGGGGCATATCGAATGTACGCGTTGGAGAAAGAAACAAGTTTCAAACAAAAATAACAAAAAGCAAGATCCAAATACATCAAATGAAAAACCTACTGGAGGGAAGAGCATCCATGGAATACAAAAAGGGCATTTGAAAGGACCAGCGTCACAGTCAGATGACGAACTGTCATTGAATTGTTATGGGCCAGGGTTTAGAGAATCCCAAAGTGTATCATGGAGTTCACCTGACCCACAACTTTTACTAGATTGTGGTATGGGGAGCACACGGCCCACTCTACAGGTGTGGTACAGCGGAAATGGGAAATTATTTTTTAAAGCAAAACAATGTTTATTCTATGAACTCACGTTAACCTTTTTAAAACATACAGTGAACATCTTAGCAACCATCAATTCAAATACAGCCCCCAAAGAATACGACACTATTAAGCTTTCCTTTTAACATCCATAAGACTTTAAAAAATAACTTTTAACAGAAGCACATCAGGTTAAAGTCACTACTGAGAGCAGTAATTAGTTTTAAATCACCAAAGGATCGATTTACATTCTTTAGATTACAGACAGAGACTCTAATACACCTTCTGGCTTGACTGCAGCTACCCAGCTCTGAAAGCAAAACTAAAACACACCCTGCAGCAAACAACCTAAAACGAAAGTAAAAAAACTGACAGACAGTCCAGCTCCACCCACTTTCTGACATCATTGCAGCAATAAACACACATTTCTTAAAGGTATACTCACTACAGATACTTACATACACACCCATTTATAAACACCCATTTCTTAATGGTACTCTCACATGACAGAATGTATTGGCCATTGCGGGTGCAACAAACTGTTGTTGGGCTGCTCCTTTACTGGAAGGACAATGGGTGAAAATTGAGAATAGACACTGTTGCAGCCATTTCAGTGGTACCAGAAACTATTTACCAAGAGAAACTAAGACCCTTAAAACCCTCAAAGATAATATTTAAAACACATACTGGAGAAGTAGTTCTGTTAAGTGGCAGCCTCGAGGTAAATGTGTAGCCAAACGGACAGACCGCAGGCTTGTCCCTGCACATTGTTAAAGGTAACAATCCAGCCCTAATGAGGGGAACCTGGCTGGAGAGAATCAAACTAAACTGGGCTGAGGTGAATCTCATGTCAGAGTCCGAAGCAGGCCCGACCAAAAGCCTGAAGGAACAGAAAGTAGCAACCGCTGAGGAAGCACCAGAAGCAGCTGTGGTCAAGATTCAACGTATCATGACAAATGTGCTTCAGGATTGAGGAGTAAAGGACCTCACACAAGATGTGTATGAATGTTTTGACAAAACTGAAAGTCTAAAGTATCCTGAAAAATTCGGCAAGGTCGACCTGAATGCATCTACATGCTCACTTTGTAAATTCCAAACCACAGATGAACAAGAACTTAAGGTGCATCTCGAAACATCTGAACATAAGGAAACTCTCGAGTTCATCGGAAAGAACATTCAGTTTGGAAAAAGAGCTACTGACTTATTTCATGCTTCAAGGGGCAACAAGAATATAAAGATTGGTGATCGTAATCAACGGCAACAGCAGGAGCAAAAGGAGCCAGCACAGAAACTGATGGAGGCTGTTTGGGTGGGAGTTGCTCCAGATATGACCAAATGAAAAGAGTTGGAGCTGCTCAGAGTGCAGTCTGCAACATCAATATTCCTGTCCTATATCATTCTGTACAGCAGCTTCTGTCCAACGAACATACCAGCAACAAAAGGAATTACCTTGACCTGATTTTTCTTAACAAATCAATCCTACAGACTAAATTTTATATGTTCTGAAAAGACCAGAACCCTTTCAGAAATCCTCAGGATTAACAACTTTGACTGGAGAAGTAAGACTTTGCATTCCAGAAACGAGACCTAATGCGCGAGGTCGAATGCGATGAGATTGAAATCTCCAGGAGAATGCGCAGGGTCTGACAGAGGCACGCCACAATCTGGAGAAGGCACCAGCGAGGCTGTGTCACAAGATGCAGGTAAAGGAGGCTCTGGTATCCAGCCTGGAGGGGCAGTGGTTGGCAAGTAAAAAACAGATCGACAGCCTGGTGCAAGAACTAAAGAACTCCCCTCGGAAGGGGAAGCTCTGAAAAAATAGACGCTGTGGTTCACCAACAATCACACAGGAATCAATGTCCCCCGAAACGTCCAACTGATGGACTGTTGTGTTTGTTAATTGTTCAAATTGTAAATTTTGGTTCTAAACGTTATAGAGTATTGGGTCTTGGAAATCTACTGCACAGAAAGGGCCCTTCGGCCCATTGCATCTGTGCTGGTGATAAACAATCACCTTACTATTCTAATTCCATTTTCCAGCACGTGTCCCATACCCTTGGCATCACAAGTGCACACCTACATACTTCTTCAATGTTATGAGGGTCTCTGCCTCCACCGCCCTTTCCGGCAGCGAGTTCCAGACTCCCACCCCCCTCTGGGTGAAAACGCGTTTCCTCACAACCCCTCCGAACCTCCTGCCACTTGCTTTAAATCTACACCTCACGTCATTGATTCCTCCACGATGAGGAAAAGTTTCTTCCTGTCCACTGTATCTCTGCCCCTTATAATTTTATACATCTCAATCGTGCCCCCCTCAGTCTCCTCTGCTCCAGGGAAAACAACCCAGTCTATCCAATCTCTCTTCCTAACTAAAGGTTTCCAGCCCAGTCAACATCCTGGTTATTCTCCCCCTTTCCAGCGGTATCACATCCCTACTATAATATGGATTACAGATATGCAAACTATCCTCTAGCTGTAGCATAACCTGTTCTTAAACTCTATGCCTCAGCGAAGAAAGGCAAGTATGCCATATGTCTTCTTAACCACTTTATCCGCCTGCTATGCTACCTTAATGGACCATGGTTCCTCTGATCCTCGGTGCTTCCGAGGGCCCAGCCGTTTTACAAGTATTCCCTTGCCTTGTTTGTACAGCCCAAGTGCATCACCTCACACGAATCCAGATTGAATTCTATTTGCCACTGATCAGCCCATCTGACTAGTCCAGCTATATCCTCCTGTAAACTAAGGTTGTCACTCTCATTGTTTACCAACCCACCAATTTTCGTATCATCAGCGAACTTACTGGTCAAAACTCCTACAGTCAATTCTAAGTCATTTATATAAACCACAAACAGCATGGGCCCCAACACTGATCCCTGCAGACCCCTACTGGATATCGGCAGTGGAATTCTCCCTTCTGGGGACTAAGTCCCCACGTCGGCGGGAGAACCGGCGCCAACCACTCCGGCGTCAACAGCCCCCGAGGTGGACGGCGGAGGGGTTGCACCGAAGGCGCATGTGCGAACCCGCGTATGCGCGGAACCGGTGGCATATTTTGGTGCATGCGCAGGGGGTTCTCTTCTCCGCGCCGGCCATGGCGGAGCCCTACTGGGGCCGGTGAGGAAGTGCCCCCATGGAACAGGCCCGCCCGCAGATCAGTGGGCCTCGATCGCGTGCCAGGCCACCGTCGGGACCCCCCCCCCCCCCCCCCCCTCACCCTCCCTAACTTACCTGTCAGGGCCTGCTGTGTGGGACCATGCATAACCCACACCGGCGACACTGGTCAGAAACGGATGGCCGCTCGGCCCCTCATGGCCCGGAGAATTGCCGGGGTGGACGCTGCCAATGGCCGTGGCGTGAATCCCGCCCCCGCCCGAAAAATGGCACCGGAGAATACCACCGGCAGGGGGGGGGGCGGAGAATCTCGCCCCCAATCAATTCTGGATCCAATTTGCCAAATTTTCTTGGATCCCATGGGCTCTTACCTTCGCCATCAGTCTCCCATGTGGGACGTCATCAAAAGCCTTGCTGAAGTCCAAGTACAGTAAGAAGTTTTACAACACCAGGTTAAAGTCCAACAGGTTTGTTTCGATGTCACTAGCTTTCGGAGCGCTGCTCCTTCCTCAGGTGAATGAAGAGGTATGCTCCAGAAACATAAATATAGACAGAGTCAAAGATGCCAGACAATGCTTGGAATGCGACCATTAGCAGGTGATTAAATCTTTACAGATCCAGAGATGGGGTAACCCCAGGTTAAAGAGGTGTGAATTGTGTCAAGCCACGACAGTTGGTAGGATATCGCAGGCCAGATGTTGGGGGATGAATGTAATGCGACATGAATCCCAGGTCCCGGTTGAGGCCACACTCATGTGTGCGGAACTTGGCAATCAGCTTCTGCTCGGCAATTCTGCGTTGTTGCGCGACCTGAAGGCCGCCTTGGAGAACGCTTACCCGGAGATCAGAGGCTGAATGCTCTTGACTGCTGAAGTGTTCCCCGACTGGAAGGCATTGGCGAGACCATGCAGACGCTGCGACAACGAATGAACGGACATCGTGCGACAATCACCAGGCAGGAATTTTCCCTTCATCCCCCACCATCTGGCCTGCGAAATCCTACCAACTGTCCTGGCTTGACACAATTCACACCTCTTTAACCTGGGGTTACCCCATCTCTGGATCTGTAAAGATTTAATCACCTGCTAATGCTCGCATTCCAAGCATTGTCTGGCATCTTTGAATCTGTCTATATATATGTTTCTGGAGCATACCTCTTCATTCACCTGAGGAAGGAGCAGCGCTCCGAAAGCTAGTGACATCAAAACAAACCTGTTGGACTTTAACCTGGTGTTGTAAGACTTCTTACTGTGCTCACCCCAGTCCAACGCCGGCATCTCCACATCATGAAGTCCAAGTAGACTGTGTCAAATGCATTACCTTCATTTACACTCCTGATCACCCCTTTGAAAAATTCAATCAAGTTTTTCAGACAGGAACTCCATTTAACAAAACCATGCTGACTGTTCTTGATTAATCTCTACCTCTCCAAATGTAAATTAATTATTTATCTCAGAATTGCTTCCAATAGTTTCCCCACCATTGACATTAGACTGACTGGCTTGTAGTTTCCTGGATTATCCCTTCCTCCCCTATTGAATAATGGAACCGCATTATCCTTGTAGCCAGAGAGGAAGTAAAAATTATTGGCAGTGCTCTGCTATTTCCTCCCTTGCCTCACTCAATATCCTGGGTTACATTTCATTTGACCCAGGTTATTTATCTGCTTTTAAGCCTGCCAGACCACTCAGAACCCCCTCTCTATCTATGTTAATTTTTTGAATTTTACAGTACTTCTCCCTTATTTTTAGAGTCATATCATCCCTCATATGAGTGAACACCTTCACAAAGTATTCATTTCACACCCTACCTATGTCCTCTGGTTCCACACATAAATTACCACTGTGGCCCTTAATGGGCTCTACTCTTTATACTTTTAGTTTACTCTAGTTATACTTTTACCCTGAATGTATTTGGAAAACAACTTAGGACTTTCCTGTATTTTACCTGCCAGTATCCTTTCATGTCCCCTTTTTGCTCTCCTAATTTCCTTTTTAAGTTCCCTCTTGCATTTTCTATACTCCTCTTGGGCTTTTGCTGCTTTGAGCCCTCTATATCTGCTATAAGGCTCTCTTTTCCTCCTGATCCAATGCTGTATATGCTTTGATATCCAGGTTTCACTGGATTTGTTGGTTCCATCCTTTTTCTTTGTTGGAACATATTGGATCTGTACTCACCCTATTTCCTTTTTGAATGCGTCCCACTGTTCTGTCACAAATTTTCCTAAAAGTGTCTGCTCCCAGTGCACTTATGCCAAATTACATCTGATCTTATTAAAATCAGGCCATCCCCAGTTTAGAACTCTGATTTCCATAACAACCTTGAATCTAATGGAGTTATGATCGCTCTCAGCAAAATGCTCCCCATTGATACTTCACCCACTTTTTCTACTTTGTTACCAAAAATTAAACCCAGGACCGCTCCCACTCTCGTAGAACCTTAAACATACTGACTTGAAAAGGTCCCCTGGATGCATTTTAAGAATTCCGCTCCCTCTAAACCTTTCAAACTACGGCTATCCCAGTTAATGTTGGGGAAGCATTTGCTTTGTTTGCGTTGTTTGGCCCATTGTTCCGCATTGTAACCAATCACTGTTTTGTCGATGTACCATTTGCCAATGTTCTCTGTTGATTATTCTTGTGTCTACTATGTACGTACTGTGTACGTTCCCCGGCCGCAGAAAAATACTTTTCACTGTACTTCGGTACATGTGACAATAAATCAAATTAAAATCAAATCAAAATCCCTCCATTATTACTACACTATTATTTTTACACTTCTCTGACATTTGTCTACAGATCTGCTCTCCTATTTCACCCAGGATGTTAGGGGGCCAATAGGACACTCCCAGAAATGTGATTGTTCCTTTTTGGTTTTCACCCATATGGCTTCATTTGAAGTTATCCCTCCTTACTAATGTAATTGATTGCATGATCAAAAGTGGGACACCCTTTCCTCTTTTACTTCCTCCCCTGTCTCACCAGAAGACCTAATATCTTGGAATATTGAGCTGCCAATCCTGCTCCTCTCTGAACCATATGTCAGTGACAGCAGTGACATCATACCCCATGTTTTAATTTGTGCGCTCAACTCATCTGCCTTGTTCGTCATACTCCTTGCATTAAAATAAATACCATCCAATCTTGCCAAACTCCCTTGTGACTTAACTGGCCTGTAACTTCTATGCCTTTCTGACTCATTTGCTCTCTATTGTAATTTTGGATGTACATCTCTCCCTGGTCAAACTTCTCTCATGTTCCCACTCCCCTGCCAAGTTAGTTTTAACCCTCCCAACAGTATCAGCAAACCTCCCATTTAGGTTCAGGTGCAACCCCCTTGCCTTGTACAGGTCCCACTGTCCCCCAAATTGTTCCCAATATCCAAAAACTCTAAAGCCCTCCCTCCTGCACCACTTCTCCAGCCATGCTTATTCTGAACTAACCTTCTATTTCGATACTCACTGGCATGTCTATCTGAAAGTAATCCAGAAATTACTACCTTCTGGGTCCTGTTTTTTAATCCACTTCCTACCTACCTAAATTCTACTTGCAGGACTTCATCCCTTTTTCTACCTATATAATTGGTACCAATATATTCCACAATATTTGTCCGTTTGCACTCCCTCTTTAGAATACCCTGCAGTCATTCAATTACATCACTGACCCTGGTACCAGGGAGTCAACATTCCACACTGGAATCTCTCTTGTGGCTGCAGAAATACCTGTCTGTTCCCCTTACAGCTGAATCCTCAACCACTATAGCTATGCTGTCCTTCCTCCTCCCTCTTGCGCAAAATATCCACCCATGTTGTCATGAAGTTGGTTGCCGCAGCTTTTTCCCTGCATTGTCATAATCCTCAACGATATCCAAAATAGTATGTCGGCTAGAAAGGGGATGGCTATAGAGGATTCCTGCACAACCTGCCTTCCTCTACATTGCCTGTAATGCTGCCTGGGAAGACACCGTTCCCAGACCACTCCTTTGTGATGCTGACTGCGAGGACACCATTCCAAGATCACTCCTCTGTGACTCTGACTGCTTGGACACCATTCCCAGACCACTCCTGTGTGACGCTGACTGCAAGGACACCATTCCCATATGATCTTGCACTGCAGGAACCTCTGATGTAAAGGGGGAGGAAAATGTTGTATATTCATGCTGTTCTTAGTGGGAAAAGAGACGCTTGGAGTTTGATCAAGTGACATACTGATGACATCATCGATGGTTTGGGCAGGTTACCAGTCCATCTACACTAGCAGCCAGTGTAAAAAAAAACTCCCCAGTAAAGCTCTGTTTGTTTTGTACCATTGTGGTCTGCAAGCCTGTATTTTATAAATACCACACCTTGTCACCAAAGAGCCAACCCTGCAGCCTGTGTTGTTCCTGGAAGATGTGAGAGATCTGAGGGGTGCTGAGGGTGTATGAGTTGTGGATGCTTCCATGTATCTTGTATGATCCCTTTGCTATGGTCATAGACCAGCTGAACATTGAGAGAGTGGAAGCCTTTGTGTGTTCACATACTGGTTTGCTTGTTGTTGGGGAGATTTATGAACCATGTGAGTTCAGTTAATGACACCCTGCACCTGTGGGAATCTGGAAATATCAACAATGCCAACTTTCTTGCTTCCTGGCTAACCTGGGGCGTCATTCTCCGACCCCCCGCCGGGTCGGAGAATGGCCGTTGGCCGCCGTGAATCCCGCCCCCGCCCCCGCCGAAGTCTCCGAAGGGAGAAAAGTCGGCGGGGCGTTAATGGCGCCGCTGCCGCGGAGAATGTCACGGGCCTGCGCAAGGCAGCCGATTTTCGGCCTGCCGATATTCTCCCTTCCGGATGGGCCGAAGTCCCGTCGACGTGATGACCGTTCACGTCGACGTCAATCAAACCTCCTTTTCATCGGCGTGACCCGGTGCTCCAGGCTCACGCCGACCAGCGAGGAGGTGAGTGACGGCCTGGGGGGTTGGCTCTGGGCAGGAAATGGCGTGGCCGCAGACTGATTGCCTGAGAAGAGGTGTGTCTCGGCTTGTGTGTGTGTGCGGCGGGGGGGGGGGGGGGTGGTTAGAGTAGGCTGGGCTCCGGGGGAGTGCCGGGAGGGGGTCCGTGCCGGGGTGGAGGTTGTGGAGGGGGTCCGTGCCGGGGTGGAGGTTGGGGGTTGTGGAGGGGGTCCGTGCCGGGGTGGAGGTTGGGGGGGGGGGGTCCGTGCTGGGGTGGAGGTTGGGGGTTGGGGAGGGGGTCCGTGCCGGGGTGGAGGTTGGGGGTTGTGGAGGGGGTCCGTGCCGGGGTGGAGGTTGGGGGTTGTGGAGGGGGTCCGTGCCGGGGTGGAGGTTGGGGGTTGTGGAGGGGGTCCGTGCCGGGGTGGAGGTTGGGGGGGGGGGGTCCGTGCTGGGGTGGAGGTTGGGGGTTGTGGAGGGGGTCCGTGCCGGGGTGGAGGTTGGGGGTTGTGGAGGGGGTCCGTGCCGGGGTGGAGGTTGGGGGGGGGGGTCCGTGCCGGGGTGGGTGATGGGAGGGCAAATGAGTTGGTCCACCTGGCCAGGTGCCAGCCTCCAACAGTTGGACCCATGCGGTCCATGCCACCTGGCTGGGGGGAGGAGGGGATATGGGCAATGATGACATGTCGTCGTTCCCCTCCCCCCCACCAGGTCGTCATGTTTTCAGATCATCCAGCGATGTTGGCCGCCGTGGTGGCAGCCGCTCATGTCTATGTTGCCCTGGATGAGGAGGAGGAGGAGGAGGAGGAGGAGGAGGAGCGTGCCAGAGAGGCGGCGCAGGCTGCCGCAGAGGGGCAGGCGGCAGCCGCCCAGGCTGGAGGGACACCTGACCGACAGGACGAGGAGGGGGAGGAGGACGTCGCGGCCCCACGGCAACGGAGGCACCCGAGGGCGCCCCGTGTGTACCGGCCCCGGCAGTCATACCAGGACCTCACGGACCGGGAATGCAGGAGGAGACTCCGGATGAGCCGGGAAACCGTGGCACACATCTGCCACCTGCTGGCACACCTGTCACCGCGTGGCACTGGCGGGGGACACCCTCTCCCCGTGTCCGTCAAGGTTACGGTGGCCCTGAACTTTTATGCAACGGGGTCATTCCAGGCACCGAGTGGGGACCTGTCCGGCATATCGCAGACATCGGTGCATCGGTGCATCCGGGCAGTGACAGATGCCCTTTATGCCATGGCGCACCGCTACATCCGCTTCCCCGTGGACCGGGCCAGCCAAGATGCCCGGGCCGTGGGCTTCTCTGCCATTGCCGGGTTCCCCATGGTCCAGGGCGCGATCGATGGGATGCACGTCGCCGTGCGGCCACCTGCAGATAACAGGGCCGTGTTCACTAATAGGAAGGGGACCTATTCGATGAACGTACAGGTGGTCTGCGACCACCGCATGATGATCCTGCACGTCTGCGCCCGTTACCCAGGCAGTGTACACGACTCATTCGTGTTGTCGCGGTCATCCATCCCCGGCATGTACGAGGGACGCCATCCCCGGCTGAGGGGCTGGTTGCTGGGCGACAGGGGCTACCCATTGCGATCGTGGCTGATGACGCCTATACGGAGGCCACGCAATGAGGCGGAGAACCGCTACAATGATGCCCATGTAGCGACAAGGGGAGTGATCGAGAGGTGCTTTGGCGTGCTGAAGATGCGTTTCAGGTGCCTGGACCTCTCTGGGGGCGCCCTCCAGTATCGGTCAGATAGGGTCGGCCGCATCATTGTGGTGTGCTGCGTCCTGCACAACATAGCCCAGCAGAGGGGCGATGTGCCGCAGGCAGAGGAGGGCGGAGTGGAGGAGCAGCAGGAAGAGGCCCAGTCCTCCCCAGATGAGGGGGATGGGGGCAATGGTCAGGGCAGACGGGGTAGACACAGACGGGTGGCTGTCCACCGTTACCGGCTGGCCCAGCGGGCACGGGACAGACTGATAGACGCCCGCTTCACTGACTAGATGGGCGTGGGAATCGGGTAGTATGGCCACAGACCGCACACCATGACAACAGCCGACCACCCACACCCCCCACCCATCCATCCACCCAGCACCATCACCCCCCTCCCCAACCCCACACACCCCACCCGCATGCACACCACCCCCCCACTCCCAATTGCCGATCCACCGGCGGCACAACGGGCCGGGCTCACCCAGTTGCGGGTGGACGCGTGTCTATCGCAGGCCATGGAGAATGATGACAGCCCGCCTCCGATGAGCTCCTGGCTCTACATCGTTGGACTATGTCTGACCCATGGCCACAGTACCACCATCCACCCGGACCATCCCTGCATGCGGCTGTGATACTGCAGCGCACGGTCCCGTCCTCTGCCCGGGGGATGTTGATGGCGGCCCAGGGGGAAGGGGGCAGACTCACCTGGGGCTGAGGTAAGACCACCCCTCACACACACACTTGCGCTCAACGTACATGACACCCCCGCACACTTTGGACAGAGCATAAAGGCAGCTTCGGTAGGTGTAACATTGACTTTAATAACCAAAGGAGTTCATGCACGTGCCCTAGCGCCTAAAACTCATCTGTGCCCTGCACCCGTGCCAACTTACTCAGTGTCTAATTGTTTGGCCTTACGGGCCCTTTGACTACGTCTACGTGGTTCCCCAGACGGTACAGCAGAACTGGAGGTGGACTCCTGTGATTCCTGCCCTCTGACACTGGATCCCTTTGGCGGCCGTTTCCTGGGGCGTCCTGGCCTAGATGGGCCAGGCTGCGGCCCGGGCGACTGGGATGGCGAGCTGCCAGCCTGTCCTGCCCGTTGCCCACCCGATGCACCTGGGACGGAAGGGGGGGAGTCCGAGGTGTCGCGGTGTACCGGGACCTCCCCTACAGAGGGAGCCGGGATGGACCACACCACCTCCTCCTCCCTCGGGGTGCCCGATGGCCCCCAGGCCTCTACATGGGTGGGGGATGCGAACGGACTGGCCATCCGACGCGCCCCCGACATCTGGCGCTGCCAGTCCTGGAGGCCCGTGCTGGTATCGACAGGGGTCTGCAGGTTTGCAGCCATGGAGCCCAGGGGGTTGTCGAACCCTGTCTGCGACAGTGCGACGCCAGCTCGCACATGGCCACTGGCGCCGATGCCCTCAGCGATGGCCTGCTGAGACTGGGCCATGGCCTGCAGAGACTGGGCCATGGCCTGCAGAGACTGGGCTATGGCCTGCTGAGACTGGGCCATGGCCTGCTGAGACTGGGCTATGGCGTTGAGCGCCTCTGCCATCTGGCGCTGGCACTGGCTCATGGCCTCCTGTGAGAGGGCAGCCATTTCCTGGGCCACAGACGCCGCCTGCACGGAAGGCCCCAGGCCTCGCAAACCGTTCCCCATGTCTGACACCGTCGCACCCATTGCCTCCACCGCGGACGCCACCCGTGCGGTGTCAGCCTGGGTGGCACGCATGACCGGGACCACTCCCAGCTCCTGGACGCGGGTGGACTCCTCCACCTGCGACCGCAGCCGCCGCAAGCCACCCGTCACCCTATTCGCTCGTCTCCGTGTCGGTGGTTGCATCGGATCTATGTGTGGGTGTGGTAACTGCAGGAACCCGGGATCCATCTGGGCGGCAGATGTTCGCTTGGCCTGGGCTGCCCTCCGACCGCCCGGTCCCTCTGCTGCTCCTACCTCCACCTGCTGTACCGGGACGGCTGTGTTGTGCGCACCAGTGAGTGTACCAGACGCCTCATCACTAAAGTGCCCAACCGTGGTGAGTGTTTCTGCGATGGTGGAGGGTGTTGGTGACAGCAGTGGCGTTGTGTCGTGCTCTTCGTCCCACTCTGAGTCCATGGCACTTTGGGGTGGGGGTTCGTCTCCACCCATCCACTCTGAGTCACTGTCCGGTATTTCGTCTTCCCGGGTAGGGGTGTCCTGGGTAGTGCTGTCCCGGGTAGTGCTGTCCCGGGTAGGGGTGTCCTGGGTAGTGGTGTCCCGGGTAGGGGTGTCCTGGATAGTGGTGTCCTGGGTAGTGGTGTCCTGGCTCGGATGTGACGGGGGCCTGTGGCTGCCCCCCTCATCGCTGGGTGGTCGCTCCCGCACGTGACGGGGGTGTCGTCTCCCTGTTGCTCCAGGTCTCTCCGTCTCCCGTGGTCTCCGAGGGGCATCCTGCGGGCGGTCTGCATCTGCGGGGATGGGTGCCTGGACGTTTGGTCCTGCGATACACAATGAAGCATGCATGGTTAGACATCAGGCAGTGATCAGGTGATACGGGAGAGGGGGATATAGGGGAGGGGGGATATGGGGACGGGCTGTTGGTGGCTCACTTGCTCGTGGGGCCCCGACCTCTGCATCAGCAACCTCCCGGTCGTCAGGTCCGCCAGCCAGTTCCAGGGCCCTTTCCTCGTGTACGGTCAGTGGCCTCTCATCAGCGGGCCCTCCTCCAGTCCTCACATGCTCCCTATTGTTGTGTGCGCGCTTCTCCTGGGGGGGGGGGGGGGGGGGGGTGGTGGCAGGGGTAAAAGGCAACAGTGTTAGGCAGGTATATGAATGCACGCCATCGGTTGCGCGTGCATTGCAGAGGTTAAGGTTAGGGCTGGATTCACTTGGGGATATGGGGGATATGGGGGAGGGGGGATATGGGGGAGGGGGGATATGGGGGATATGGGGGAGGGGGGATATGGGGGATATGGGGGAGGGGGGATATGGGGGATATGGGGGAGGGGGGATATGGGGGAGGGGGGAATATGGGGGATATGTGGGAGGGGGGATATGGGGGAGGGGGGATATGGGGGAGGGGGGATATGGGGGATATGGGGGAGGGGGGATATGGGGGATATGGGGGAGGGGGGATATGGGGAGGGTGGATATGTGGGAGGGGGGGATATGGGGGAGGGGGGGATATGGGGGAGGGGGGAATATGGGGGATATGGGGGAGGGGGGATATGGGGGATATGGGGGAGGGGGGGATTTGGGGGAGAGGGGATATGGGGGATATGGGGGACGCTCACCCTGCCTGCTCTGACGAGGTCGTTCACCTTCTTGTGGCACTGGGTGCCTGTCCGTGGTGTCAGGGCCACAGCGGTGACGGCCTCTGCCACCTCCCTCCACAGACGCCGGCTGTGGCGTGGGGCAACTCTGCGGCCGTGCCCGGGATACAGGGCGTCCCTCCTCTGCTCCACCGCATCCAGGAGCGCCTCCACATCGCGTGACTCGAACCTCGGGGCTGAGCGACGGCCAGCCATCAAGTCGGGTGTTGCGGTCGGCTGTTCCGGTCGGGTGGGGGGGGAGCTGCGCGGCCTTATGAGCCGTCACGCCGTGCAGCGCGTATGACGCTGCACGGCGTGAACCACTGCGCAAGCGCGGATCCCGTTACGTCGCTGCTAGCCCATTTCGGGCCGCAGACTATCGGCCCATTTTTATGACGTGACGCAAGTGGGATTTGCGCCGTTTTTTGCGCCGATCGGCGGAGTTTCCGCCGATAACGGAGAATTTCGCCCCTGGTCTCTGTTGAATTTGGCAAAGTTGTGTGCTTCAGCAAAAATGGTCTCTGCGACCTCCGAGATATATTTGTGGGTGGAGGATTGCAAGATTCCACATAGATTCCAGTGGATCCACTGCAGTAGAAATTGAGCAGAGCGGTCACTTTTGATGTGTTGGGTGCTCTGGATCCGTGGAACACATACAGGCCAGCAACACTTAAAATAGTGCAACACTATTTTATTAAGTTAGAAACTGTTGAACATACTTTCACTGCGGGTTAACACGATGTTAGATTAAACTAAATACCTATGCCTGTTTGAACCAGTCTATGCACTCAGCACATGGTGAAGATCTGTGCTGTAAGCTGTAGGCTCAGTCCTTGTAGGAGACTGCATCCCGAATGAGCGGGAACTCTGGTGCCCCCTGTCTTTATAGTGAGTGTGCTCTAACTGGTGATTGGCTGTGGTGTTGTGTATGTTGATTGGTCTTGTTGTGTGTCCATCAGTGTGTGTCGATTTCAGCGGGAGCGGTGGGCAAGTGATTTCTGGGAGGTAAGTGTATCCTTTAAAAACTCTTACCTTCACAGAAGCAGGCCAGTCTATTTCAGCGGGAGCGGTGGGCAAGTGATTTCTGGGAGGTAGGTGTATCCTTGAAAAACTCTTACCTTCACAGAAGCAGGCCAGTCTATTTCAGCGGGAGCGGTGGGCAAGTGATTTCTGGGAGGTAAGTGTATCCTTTAAAAAAAAACACTTCTTTTCTGTTTTATTTTTTTCGACCCGCGGACTTCTGGGAAGACCCCCCCCCACCCCCCCAACCAATAAATTCTGGTGGAGAGGAAACCCGAGACACTACACGTGTAGTGTCTCCCACCCGCCCTCCTCCTCTAACCTAATAATAAGACCCATTGGTGTGAGGTAAGTGCCATATTATATTATTATTATATTATATTATTAGCATTGTGCAGGTCAAGGTTTGGAGGTGGAGTAGCAGTCTCTGTCAGGGAGAGAACCTGAGAACATCTAAGACACTCAGAAGGTAAGAAGGTAAATAAGTGATTTTTACTAATTTTTACTTTTATACCTTTTTCAAATTGTGTGTGTCGGGGGAAACTGAAGTGACATCACAGAAAAGCTGTGACCTGAGTGGCTGGTTGGGAATCTACACTTAATTAAAAAAATTAAGCATTGGTAACTAATTAAACATAATTACTTAATTATAATTTAGAGGGGTATCTAAGCCAGAGATCGGAGAGTACTATATTTAGCTTTCGCATTTCTATTCGAAATCTAGTGCTAGGAAACAGATAGTTAGCAGTAACTTTGACATTTTTAAAAAAATATATATATTTTAAAAAAATTTTAATTGACGCAATGTCAGTTAGAGGGGTGCAGTGCTCTGACTGTGAGATGTGGCAGGTCCGGGAGGCTTCTAGCGTCCCGGATGGCTTCATCTGCAGAAAGTGCACCCAACTGGAGCTCCTCACAGACCGCATGGTTCAGTTGGAGCAGCAATTGGATGCACTTAGGAGCATGCAGGTGGCAGAAAGCATCATAGATCGCAGTTATGTAAATGTGGTCACACCCAAGGTGCAGGCAGAGAAATGGGTGACCACCAGAAAGGGCAGGCAGTCAGTGCAGGAACCCCCTGTGGTTGTCCCCCTCTCGAACAGGTATACCCCTTTGGATACTGTCGGGGGGGATAGCCTATCAGGGGAAAACAGCAGCAGCCAGAGCAGTGGCACCACGGCTGGCTCTGATGTTCAGAAGGGAGGGTCAAAGTGCAGAAGAGCAATAGTAATAGGGGACTCCATAGTCAGGGGCACAGATAGGCGCTTCTGTGGACGTGAAAGAGACTTCAGGATGGTATGTTGCCTCCCTGGTGCCAGGGTCCAGGATGTCTCCGAACGGGTAGAGGGCATCCTGAAGGGGGAGGGCAAACAGGCAGAGGTTGTTGTACATATTGGTACTGACGACATAGGCAGGAAGGGGCATGAGGTCCTGCAGCAGGAGTTCAGGGAGCTAGGCAGAAAGTTAAAAGACAGGACCTCTAGGGTTGTAATCTCGGGATTACTCCCTGTGCCACGTGCCAGTGAGGCTAGAAATAGGAAGATAGAGCAGCTAAACACGTGGCTAAACAGCTGGTGTAGGAGGGAGGGTTTCCGTTATCTGGACCACTGGGAGCTCTTCCAGGGCAGGTGTGACCTATATAAGAAGGACGGGTTTCATCTAAACCGGAGAGGCATAAATATCCTGGCCGCGAGGTTTGCTAGTGTCACACGAGAGGGTTTAAACTAGTATGGCAGGGGGGTGGGCACGGCAGCAATAGGTCAGAAGGTGAGAGCATTGAGGGAGAACTAGGGAATAGGGACAGTGGGGCTCTGAGGCAGAGCAGACAGGGAGAAGTTGCTGAACACAGCGGGTCTGGTGGCCTGAAGTGCATATGTTTTAATGCAAGACGTATTACGGGTAAGGCAGATGAACTTAGAGCTTGGATTAGTACTTGGAACTATGATGTTGTTGCCATTACAGAGACCTGGTTGCGGGAAGGGCAGGATTGGCAGCTAAACGTTTCAGGATTTAGATGTTTCAGGCGGGATAGAGGGGGATGTAAAAGGGGAGGCGGAGTTGCGCTACTGGTTCGGGAGAATATCACAGCTGTACTGCGGGAGGACACCTCAGAGGGCAGTGAGGCTATATGGGTAGAGATCAGGAATAAGAAGGGTGCAGTCACAATGTTGGGGGTTTACTACAGGCCTCCCAACAGCCAGCGGGAGATAGAGGAGCAGATAGGTAGACAGATTTTGGAAAAGAGTAAAAACAACAGGGTTGTCGTGATGGGAGACTTCAACTTCCCCAATATTGACTGGGACTCACTTAGTGCCAGGGGCTTAGACGGGGCGGAGTTTGTAAGGAGCATCCAGGAGGGCTTCTTAAAACAATATGTAGACAGTCCAACTAGGGAAGGGGCGGTGCTGGACCTGGTATTGGGGAATGAGCCTGGCCAGGTGGTAGATGTTTCAGTAGGGGAGCATTTCGGTAACAGTGACCACAATTCAGTAAGTTTTAAAGTACTGGTGGACAAGGATAAGAGTGGTCCTAGGATGAATGTGCTAAATTGGGGGAAGGCTAATTATAACAATATTAGGCGGGAACTGAAGAACATAGATTGGGGGCGGATGTTTGAGGGCAAATCAACATCTGACATGTGGGAGGCTTTCAAGTGTCAGTTGAAAGGAATTCAGGACCGGTATGCTCCTGTGAGGAAGAAGGATAAATACGGCAATTTTCGGGAACCTTGGATAACGAGAGCTATTGTAGGCCTCGTCAAAAAGAAAAAGGAGGCATTTGTCAGGGCTAAAAGGCTGGGAACAGACAAAGCCTGCGTGGAATATAAGGAAAGTAGGAAGGAACTTAAGTAAGGAGTCAGGAGGGCTAGAAGGGGTCACGAAAAGTCATTGGCAAATAGGGTTAAGGAAAATCCCAAGGCGTTTTACACGTACATAAAAAGCAAGAGGGTAGCCAGGGAAAGGGTTGGCCCACTGAAGGATATGCAAGGGAATCTATGTGTGGAGCCAGAGGAAATGGGTGATGTACTAAATGAATACTTTGCATCAGTATTCACCAAAGAGAAGAAATTGGTAGATGTTGAGTCTGGAGAAGGGTGTGTTGAAAGCCTGGGTCACATTGAGATCCAAAAAGACGAGGTGTTGGGTGTCTTGAAAAATATTAAGGTAGATAAGTCCCCAGGGCCTGATGGGATCTACCCCAGAATACTGAAGGAGGCTGGAGAGGAAATTGCTGAGACCTTGACAGAAATCTTTGGATCCTCACTGTCTTCCGGGAATGTCCCGGAGGACTGGAGAATAGCCAATGTTGTTCCTCTGTTTAAGAAGGGTAGCAAGGATAATCCAGGGAACTACAGGCCGGTGAGCCTTACTTCAGTGGTAGGGAAATTACTGGAGAGAATTCTTCGAGACAGGATCTACTCCCATTTGGAAGCAAATGGACGTATTAGTGAGAGGCAGCATGGTTTTGTGAAGGGGAGGTCGTGTCTCACTAACTCGAGGAGGTCACTAAGATGATGGATGCAGGTAGGGCAGTGGATGTTGTCTATATGGACTTCAGTAAGGCCTTTGACAAGGTCCCTCATGGTAGACTAGTACAAAAGGTGAAGTCACATGGGATCGGGGGGAGCTGGCAAGGTGGATACAGAACTGGCTAGGTCATAGAAGGCAGAGAGTAGCAATGGAAGGATGCTTTTCGAATTGGAGGGCTGTGACCAGTGGTGTTCCACAGGGATCAGTGCTGGGACCTTTGCTCTTTGTAGTATATATAAATGATTTGGAGGAAAATATAACTGGTCTGATTAGTACGTTTGCAGACGACACAAAGGTTGGTGGAATTGCGGATAGCGATGAGGACTGTCAGAGGATACAGCAGGATTTAGATTGTTTGGAGACTTGGGCGGAGAGATGGCAGATGGAGTTTAATCTGGACAAATGTGAGGTAATGCATTTTGGAAGGTCTAATGCAGGTAGGGAATATACAGTGAATGGTAGAACCCTCAAGAGTATTGAAAGTCAAAGAGATCTAGGAGTACAGGTCCACAGGTCATTGAAAGGGGCAACACAGGTGGAGAAGGTAGTCAAGAAGGCATACGGCATGCTTGCCTTCATTGGCCGGGGCATTGAGTATAAGAATTAGCAAGTCATGTTGTAGCTGTATAGAACCTTAGTTAGGCCACACTTGGAGAATAGTGTTCAATTCTGGTCGCCACACTACCAGAAGGATGTGGAGGCTTTAGAGAGGGTGCAGAAGAGATTTACCAAAATGTTGCCTGGTATGGAGGGCATTAGCTATGATGAGCGGTTGAATAAACTCGGTTTGTTCTCACTGGAACGAAGGAGGTTGAGGGGAGACCTGATAGAGGTTTACAAAATTATGAGGGGCATGGACAGAGTGGATAGTCAGAGGGTTTTCCCCAGGGCAGAGGGGTCAATTACTAGGGGGCATAGGTTTAAGGTGAGAGGGGCAAGGTTTAGAGTAGATGTACGAGGCAAGTTTTTTACGCAGAGGGTAGTGGGTGCCTGGAACTCGCTACCGGAGGAGGTGGTGGAAGCAGTGACGATAGTGACATTTAAGGGGCATCTTGACAAATACATGAATAGGATGGGAATAGAGGGATACGGACCCAGGAAGTGTAGAATATTGTAGTTTAGTCGGGCAGCATGGTCGGTACGGGCTTGGAGGGCCGAAGGGCCTGTTCCTGTGCTGTACATTTCTTTGTTCTTTGTTTGTTCTTTGTGTGTATCTGCACCATAATATACTGGTGTATATTATGACAATTTGTACTGCCATTATCAGTGTACCCATTCCTAACCCTGTGGTACTAATTCCTGCAGACGGTGGCGTATATGCGTGATCAGTTTCCTTGACATGCACAGTCACCAGCGACATTGGTTCTCGTTCATCTGCAAGGAGAAGATGTGCCTTCGATACACCACAGATCAAGAGATGCACCGATGAATGGAAGCTTTCTAGGGTTCATCCTCTATGTGTGGAGGAGACACTGTCAGCCTTTGGTCTTGAGGATTCTGCTCCTGTGAGTCAGATGCCTCCATTCTTCTCTTTCTTCTCTTCTGCCTATACACAATGAGGCAGGCAGCAAGATCACCAGGCTCCACCTTCCTAATGGTTTGCTCACTGCAGTATCAAAGTCAGAGACACGAAGGTTAACATGTTTTTCGTGAGGACCACTCTTAGCCATGTTATCGCTTGCGGCTGCCTCTCAAGAACCCTTTAACACATACCATAGAGACCTGCCCAACATATGTTTATTGTGCATGATGGTTGTTCAAAATCCCACCCACTGGCACCACATATGACCAAGTAGTGACAGCTTTGGCCACTCAACTGCATCCTGAACTCTCATCTCAGCCACAGGCATTTTCCTAACCTGCACTGTGAGGCTTTGTGGTTTGCTTGGACCATAAGGGTGATTTTTCAATGTCGACTAAAACTTAATGCAAGTGATACCGAGCATTCGCCCAGCAGTGGTCCACGGCCACCTTTCCAAGGAAATCCTCAAGTTTGCTCAGTCGTCCAATGGCTCTACCACACAACAGGGCTCATTTGATTTTGAAGTCTGCGTGCATGGGGTTAGTGCTGCTTTGGGGACACAATTGTTTGATTCGCCTGGCTTCAAACATATCAATTCAGCTAAAAACTGGGAGAGGCCGGTGTGGATACTAGCCTGAGCCCTCCTGAATCCACAGAGTTGGTTTCCTTGCATTGGGACCCTTGAGAGCGCTGTGCTAAATTGTGCGCACTCAACTCTGAGTTCCCCTTAGTATTCAGGTCACCAGGTGCACACCTTTGAAAGGCATTTCTGAATCACGCCGTTCTGACATCACTTGACATGGGAGTTAAATTTGATGTTGTGGTGGTGGGGGGGGGCGGGGGCGGAAATGGTGGGGTACAGGGTGGGTGACTTATTCGCAGCAATGTGATTGATTCTTAACGCTGCTCTGAAAATGACCTGATAAACCATTCAGCTTGAAGGCAATTCAGAATGGGCAAGAAATGTTGACGCTTCCCAGTGAGGTCCACATGTAAGAACAAAGGGAGAAAATGAGCACTGTGGGCAAACAAACCTTTTGTTCTTTTCTGTAATAGACTCATGTTAGTGGCAGTGGCAAATCGATTATCTGGGGGAGAAAAAAAGCAACCGGCTTGTACATTAAATGAAAAGACGAAAATATTGTCGAAGTTCAAACCAGGATTGATCTTCTGTTTACTTGTTAGAGATTTCAAATGCAGACTGGCAGCAGATGTATGGAGCATCTAAGGACATGTGAAGGTTTGAGACATTTTCTATCTCTTAGTTCCAACTTAAATCAAAACATATTTAAATTCGAGAGGTGCCGTCAGTTTAAAAAATTCTGTGAATTGTATTGAGAGCACTAAAAGATTCTTAGACCATTACATGAACGGTCGGGGGAGCTGTGGTGTTTTGTTCCTTTTCCTTATGGCCATGGGCCAGTGAAAAAGGAAACATTTACCGATGGATGTTGAGTTCCAAGCAATGATGGCTGATTAGTTGATGAAGATAGGTTTCCTTTGAAGTTGAATTAAAAGTAATCCAGGCCGATCCTTCACCTAATTGGCCCCAAGGTTTCCGAGGTAATAAAAACGTGTCATGCCAATAACTATAACTATTGTTGGCAATTTCTCTCATTCTATTTTGTACTCGCTTCTGATATTGAGTTTAGGACATTAACAACCATGTGCATTTATACAACACAAATTTACACAAATGCCAAAGAAACAGTAGAATTTGTAAAGGTTGCAATTAGACTGACCAAATAGTTTACAAGTAAGCCCAAACATCATTCTGAGCTTTTTTGAGACAACTGAAGCTTCTTTTTCACACAGAGCCAGTCTTGCATTTGTTAACTTTCTCTGTTAACTCACTAAAGGTTACATTTGTCAGCAACCTTCAGTCAACATACTCTCAATCGCTCAGCGCTGAAATTTGTTGACCAATTTCTCCTCAAACTAGCAAATGGACAAATTAGTTACAGTGCATCCAATTAGCCATGGATATATTGAATTTGTCTGAAAGGTAAAAGGGAAACATACGTAAGGTACCTTTATGTGACTTTTTCCATTCCAAGTGCGACATAACTCATAGGTGCCACATCATATTACTTCTGTGTATTTATTTGTTCTTGTCATTGTTGCAGAACTGTCAGTTCTTTATCTGCAGGATTAATCTGGCATATCTTAACATGTCAGTAAAATACAAAGCATGTAGATAGGTAAATAGAGTTCTGCCAAATGAGACATCAGCCGTCGGATTGTAGAATGTTTTCATTTGTTTACTCAGGCCAGAAGATGTTTCTCCTCCTGTGTTTTTTTCTGTAATATTAGTGAAGCATAAAGATGATTGTGTATCTAATGTTATTTTTCTTGTTGTGATTTGTTTCCAGGTAATACTGAAGATAAAAAAGAAACATTGACTGTCTGGCAACCAAAGGAAAGCTTACAATCAGCATGTTGCTTCATTGAAGGAGATAAGGTTGCATAGTGCTTAAGCAGCTGGACGAGGAATCCAGAGGCCTGAACTAATGATCAATGACATGTGTTCATGTTATTTTGCACTGTTTGTTTGTTGCTGTTTCTCTTCTTACACCTAGTGGGACAAGTCACTCGTCCTGGTCTGTCACCAGAGACATTTTGGCTTGAGGGGCACCAATCTCCATCAAGCATGGTTGACCAAAGGTCTCTACCACTCTTACCGCCAGCCAGTGGTGTGTGTTGGGAAGATTTTGCAGGTTGATATTAAGCCCGTTGATCGCGTTATGCGCACACCTTCTTTGGCCATCAAGTCCTGGGGTGGGACCCAAACCCGGAGCTTCAGGCTCAGAGGCAGGGACACTGCCCACTGCGCCCCAAGACTAAATCCATCATGTTGTCTGGGGAATTTAAGTTCAGTTAATTAAATACATCTGGAATAAAAAGCTAGTATCAGTGACGGTAACCATGAAATTAGGGGAAGCATGGTAGCATTGTGGATAGCACAATTGCTTCACAGCTCCAGGGTCCCAGGTTCGATTCCGGTTTGGGTCACTGTCTGTGCGGAGTCTGCACATCCTCCCCGTGTGTGCGTGGGTTTCCTCCAGGTGCTTCGGTTTCCTCCCACAGTCCAAAGATGTGCAGGTCAGGTGGATCGGCCATGATAAATTGCCCTTAGTGTCCAAAATTGCCCTTAGTGTTGGGTGGGGTTACTGGGTTATGGGGATAGGGTGGAGGTGTTGACCTTGGGTAGGGTGCTCTTTCCAAGAGCCGGTGCAGACTCGATGGGCCGAATGGCCTCCTTCTGCACTATAAATTCTATGATAATCTATGAAATTACCAGATCGTCATTAAAAACTCATCTCATTCATATTGACTACCTGGTCTGGCCTATATTTGACACCAATGTGGATGATTCTTAACTGCCCTCTTAAATAGCACAACTAGTCAATTGGTTGTAGTTAACTGCGACAAGTAAGTCTGCTTTAATCATAACTGACAGATTGCTCATTGCCCCCCCAGGTATGGCAATGACACAGTCTGTCTATTTGACTCTGTAAAATCCTTCTCATTAATACAAGGGGTCTTGTGCCAAAATTGGGCAAGCTATCCTGTGGACTCGTCAAGTAATTAGCTGATACAGTCAAACTCACAGAATCACACCTTTCAGCTGACATCCCAGGCTCCTCCTTCAGCAATGCTGGGTTTCCCTTGCCCTACTGGCAGGACAGGGGTAATGAAGATGGTGGCGCAATTAAAAGGGAATTGGCTCAGACCTCCTCAACAGTGACCCCCATGAAACCACATGGCATCGAATTGAACAAGCACAAGAAATCTGACACCAATTTCTCTCCCTCAAAAAATGAAACAGTGTGGCTCCATGATGAATACTACTCAGAAGAAGCATTGAGAGGAGCAAGAGCACAGACTATAATCTAGGTGAGTGAGGCGGTGCTTTAATGTCCATCGCCAAGAGTAGTTTGGCAGTACCACCATTGCTGAGTCTTGAGGGACATCATTGCTGAGCTAGGTCTGTGGCAGATGGTGAAAGAACCAAAATGAGGAAAAACCTACTCGACTTGTCCCCACCAATCTACCTAACACAGACGCAAGTATCCACAACGGTATTGGTTGGAAGGACCATTGCACAGTGGGACAATTGCCAACATTAACCACAAGGCATGAAAATAAAAGAGGGTAATGGTTATGATGCGACCATCAATTCACTCGAAGACACGTGGAGAAGTAAACCGTGGTTTTAATCAGCTTAGAACTGAGCCTGCCTGTGACCGGTACAACACTAAAGGCGGCCCCGCAGGTCGGCAGCTCTTATACTTCCTGTAAAGGGGGTGGAGCCATGGGCGGAGCCCGTACATGCCCCAACATATCCCCTGTGGGTGAAGCCATACAATGGCCCATAGGTAGAGCCCACAGGGTTAATAACATAACAGTGCACTGGTGAATTATCAGTAATTATACATTCACCACAGGTTAACATTGTGCCATAAGACATGATGGGAAAAGAGGAAAATGACAAACATTAAACAGGCAAATAGAGAAAACTGCAGCTCTTTGCAGAACGACTTTCATGGGAACCAGAGAACTACAACACTATTTTTGTTTGGGAACATTGAGAATAGGCTCAAATTAGATCTAGCAGCTGAATATTTTGTTCAACTGAAGACTTTTATATCACCGATATTACAGCAATGATAATCCCGGGGATCAACTGGCATATGATCAGATCTGCATTTTAAGGTTCACCAGCATATATGCTTCAGAGCGAACCTGGCCAAGTTTTTGATAATCAGGTAGTATATCTTTCATTCAAGTTGAGAGTCTTGAAACTTATCTAAACTTGTATTAATTCAACTGGCAGTGAGTGTCCAAATCTGACTGCATTCTTCGGTTGAAGAATGTAGAGACGCAAACACAATGCTTTTGTTCATGCATTCTTGGTATGTGATCTTCGCTGGATAGGCCAACATTAATTGCCGATCCCTTCTTGCCTTGAGGAAGTTGTGGTGAACCGCTGCAGTCCACGTGGCACACAGGCAGTGCTGTTAGGGAGGGTGCTTCTGGATTTTGACCCAGCGGCAGTGAAATGTACTTTTGGGCACAAAGGTGCGCCTTCACTTTGAGGCTCCCATCCATCTGTGCTAAATGGGATAGGGCAAGATTAATCTAACAGTTTAAAACGGGGCATTGTCATGATATCCACATCAGCATATCATGGTGCAATCACACACACACTGATGGACAGGCAGTTGGACCAACCATCACACACATAACATCACAGCCAATCACCAGTGTGAGCACACGCACTATAAAACAGGGAACACCACAGTTCCCGCTCATTCTACCAGGAGATAGCTCAGAGCACAGAGCTCACAGCGCGCCACTCAGACATACACCATGTGCTGACTGCCTCTCTAAGATAGTGCTAGGGCTGGGTCCACAAGTTAGCTGGTGAAGCACGTACCCAAGCCAGTAGTTAGTAGTTACCATTGGTTAGACAATAAAACAGAGTTGCACCATCTACAACCATGTTGGATCATTTATGCATCAGAACACCCAACATGACATGATACCAGTAGTGGACGCTAACCAGCGACTGTGAGACCTACCTGCACCCTTTCAGAAATCCGGCATCCTGCTCCATGGAAAACATTAGCCCGCCGCAGCCGCTCCGAATCGCTGGTAATCTCGGCGTGAACTGGAAGTTGTTTAAACAGCGCTTCCAGCTATTCCTCAAAGCCACAGACAGGGAGAATGCATCGGACACCAGGAAGATCACCCTCCTCCTCTCCACGGCGGGGCAACATGCTATCCACATCTATAACTCCCTGGCATTCGCAGAGGGCAAGGGTAAAACAAAATATAAGACGGTGCTTCTGAAGTTCAGTGAACACTTCAGCATGGAAGTCAATGAGATCTTCGAGAGGTACCTATTCCAGCAGCACCTGCAGGGTAAGGATGAGCCTTTCCAATCTTACTTGACACACCTCCGAATCCTCGCGCAGTTCTGTGGCTATGGGGCCACCTCTGACTCCATGATACGGGATCTGATAGTTTTTGGGATCACATCGCACACCCTACGCCAGCAGCTCCTTAAAATAAAGTGCCTCACCCTAGCGACTGCCATCGAGACCTGCGTCCTCCATGAGAACGCGACCAGCCGATCCTCCTAAATCCAGGCTGCCAAAACGGCACAGCACGGGCCAACGAGGCGGAGCGGGTCCAGTCGATCGAGTTCCTCCCGACCCGCGGCCCGGACGAGGGTGGCCATTTTGCGCGTTTTCCGAGGCCTCCCATGCTTCTATGCGCCAAAAGAGGGGACGTTGACGCAGAGGACCGCACTGCGCATGCACGGTGGTGCACCGAACGCCATGACGTCATGACGTGCGGCAACTGTGGCTCCGCCCACTTAAAGCGTCAATGTCCGGCCAAAGCGCGACAATGCCTTTGATGTGGCAGGATGGGCCATTATGCTGCCTGCTGTCGAGCAGCTCAACCTGCCAACTCCCAACAATTCCGCCAGCCTCGCAGGGACGTGCGGGCGATTCAGTCCCCCTACACTGAGTCATATCCAGATATTATGCAGACCGCAGACCAGCAATACCGAAGACAGGGAGCCCTTCCGTGTTGTGTAATCCACAAGAACCGGATGTCCCCAAGTCGGAACCACCAGCCGCTGCCAGTGCAGAGCATTGATCCGGGCGAGGAGTGGTGTGCCACCCTAACGGTCAACCCGAATTCGTCGCCCACCTGAGAGACTTGACTTATGAGCCTGTTAGCACATTGGACTCACTGAATTGTTTTACAGTACTGTTAACGAGTTTTTTTTTCTTGTTGTTCATTGTTCCAGAAGTTTTCTCTTGTCGTTTGTTGATTGCATTTGTTCTGTTATTGGTACAACGTCAATGTTCTGTTGCACCTGACACCTTCCTCTGTATATAGTTTAGCCTCATGTACATGTTATAAATATTGCACACACATACTCAGATGCACTCAGTACACATTTCTATTTATTATCATGTCGGCACATATCCTTTGTGAAAGGGGGGGATGTCATGATATTCACATCAGCATATCATGGTGCAATCACACACACACTGATGGACAGGCAGTTGGACCAACCAGCACACATATAACATCGCAGCCAATCACCAGTGAGAGCACACGCACTATAAAATAGGAAACACCACAGTTCCCGCTCATTCTACCAGGAGATAGCTCAGAGCACAGAGCTCATAGCACGCCACTCAGACGTAGACCATGTGCTCAGTGCCTCACTAAGATAGTGATAGGGCTAAGTCCACAGGTTTTCTGGTGAAGCACGTACCCAAGCCAGTAGTTAGTAGTTACCGTTGGTTAGACAATAAAACAGAGTTGTACCATCTATAGCCGTGTTAGATCATTTGTGTATCAGAACACCCAACATGACAGGCATCTGCGAGGTACTGTGGGCCATCAGCAACAGCAGAATTGTATTCCACCATGAGCTGCACCACCTGACTGGCATATTCCTCCCTTCACTATCAGGTCAGAGCTCAATGTAGGAATGGAGAAGGACGTGTCATGAGCAGCACCAGCCATATTATAAATGAGTTGCCTGCATGATAAAGTGAAAATATTGGACTACATTCATGCTAAACAAAGAATTAATCAGAGATTAATTACCTCTGTATTCTCTCAAAGTGGAATGCATTCTACTTGCCTTCAACAACACGCACACCACAAGAGCAAATAAAACACAGGCTCAGATGTTTTTTCCCTCAATCTAATTCAAAAATAATGCTTGATGTCATTGAACTTCAGTATCTATGTAAAATAAAAGTTTATCATCCAAGATAAAACAGGCCTGTTTTGTTGAGACAGAATGTCTTTTTAAAATAAATTTAGAATACCCAATTCATTTTTTCCAATTAAGGGGTAATTTAGCGTGGCCAATCTACCTACCCTGCACATCATGTACACTTGATTGCACATTCCAAGTCTTGAAGAACAAGGGTAGCAAGCCCATGCGAGAATCATACCTATACGGTCCCTTTGAACTCACACATTATTGTGACTTAGAAGTATTTTACCATTCCTTCATCTTCGTTGTTGGATAAAAATCTTGGAACTTCCTACCTAACAGCATGGTAAATGCACCTACCCCATGAGGACCACTGTTCTTCAAGAAGGCAGCTCACCACCCCTTCACAACGGCAATTGGGGTAGACAATTTAAGTGCTGGCCTTGCCAGTGACACACGCACACCACAAGAGCAAATAAATCACAGGCTCAGATGTTTTTTCCCTCAATCTAATTCAAAAATAATGCTTGATGTCATTGAACTTCAGTATCTATGTAAAATAAAAGTTGCATAACAAAGTCAATAAAAGAGCAATGCTTACATATTTTATAATAATAATGAATTCAAAGCTTTATTATAATCTCATTTTTTTGTTACTCTCAGGGCAGACTATCTCTTGCTAAAATGTACAATATATGTCCACCGCACTGGTCAATTTTGCCTTAGTAAACAACTTATATATTTTTAAATTAATGTTCTTCATTTAAATTCAACATCTTTTTGATAAATTGAGTTCACATTGCCAGCGTACTATCAGTAATGAAATATTAAGTTGCACATTTACATTTTTGTTGCTGCTCATTAAATCAGATAGACCAATGCTTAAACACATTTGTCACAGACAATCCACATTATTTTCCCACAGGCAAAAACTTATTTTAGATGGGGTTTTTTTTCCTGCTCGTTCAGGGTTAGTTTGATTTGCACTTTGTGGTAAATTTATCTTTACAACGATTACTTGGATTTGAAATAAATATTTAGAATCTTAATTTATATTCAACCTAATGAGGGAAACAGATTCCGAGCATAACTCTCACGTCGCCAGCAGCTTCAGAAATTGCACAAGCGAGGAGTGGGCCATTCAGCCCCTCGGGCCTGTTCTGCCATTGTGGCTGATCTGTCCTCGAACATCATTTGCCTGCATCTATATCTCTTGGTATCCCTACACTGCACATAGAATTGGATTTTCTTTGCTTCCAATTGCCTGTAGCCTGTATTTTCAAACCGAAAATGAGCCTGAATGAATTTTGATCTTGAGGAACTCATCTGCCGTTAACCTGCCAGGGCAAAGGGAAGGTATGGGAACAAATCAGCATCTGACATAAAAGTAAACCTAAGCGGTGGAATTCTCCATTCCTGAGACTTAGTGCTGACGTTGGGGCAGGACTCAAGCAGAGATTACGAGTGTCTTTGAAGCATTGTCTTTTTTCCTCCCCTGGAACATTGGTCATTTGAGAATTGAGAAAATAGGACACAGTTTACAGCCATTTTGACACAGCGTCCAGTCCACCGTAGTTGCTCTTGCAGGAGTTTAGCCTGACTCCTTGAATGTCTTGTTTCAAGAAGGTTGCTAACGTTTGTCTGATGGCACTCCCAATGAATCCAGAGGATGTAGTGGAGGCATTGATGATGGAATTTTGCTGCCGCTGATACAGAGTCCAGTAGTCAGTAAATTTTGATGGCATTTTTTTTACACTTAATGGTATTCCCCTGATAATAAAGACATTTTACTGCTATTATATGGGACCTTGGTAAGACCACACTAGGAGTGCTATGTGTAGTTTTAGTCTCCTAAATTAAGGGAGGATATACTTGACTTGGGAGGGGGGGGGGGGTGCTGCTGTGTGTTGCAGCAAAAGACTAATTTCAGGGATGAGAGGATTGCCCTATGAGAAAGAAAATAGAAGAATAGAAACAAAGAAACATAGAAAATAGGAGCAGGATTAGGCCTTGAAAATGTACAATGTTTTGGCCTCAACCTCTTTCTGCGGTAAAGAATTCCACAGGCTCACCACTCTCTGGATGAATAAGTTTTTCCTCATCTCAGCCCTAAATGGTTTACCCTGTATCCTTAGACTGTGAACCCTGATTCTGGACTCCCCCGTCATCGGGAACATCCTTCCTGCATCTACCCTGTCTACCTGTTAGAATTTTATGGGTTTATATGAGATTCCCCCTCATTCTTCGAAACTCCAGTGAATATAATCCCAACCAATTCAATCTTTCCTCATGCGTAGTTCCCATGAATCAGTCTGGTAAACCTTTGCTGCACTCCTACTTAGCAAGAACATCCTTCCTCAGATAACGAGACCAAATTGCACACAGTGTTCCAGGTGCGGCCTCACCAAGGCCCTGTATAATTGCAGCAAGGCAGCCTTGTTCTTGTACCCAAATCCTTTCATGATGAAGGCCAACATACCATATGCCTTCTTTACCACCTGCACCTGCTTGGTTAATTTTTTAAAAATATATTTAGAGTACCCAATTCATTTTTCCAATTAAGAGGCAATTTAGTGTGGACAATCCACCTACCATGCACATCTTTGGGTTGTGGGGGCGAAACCCACGCAAACACGGGGAGAATGTGCAAACTCCACAAGGACAGTGACCCAGAGCAGGGCATGCTTACTTTTCGCAACTGACGTACAAGGACACCTGGGTTTCGTTGCATATTCACCTCTCTCAGTCTATAGCCATTCAGATAATGATCTGCCTTCCTGTTTTTTCCCACCAAAGTAGATAACCTCATATTTATTCACATCATACTGTATCGGCATGCATTTACCCACCCACACAACTTGTCCAAATCACACTGAAGGATCTCTCTGCATTCTCATCACATCTCAAGTTACCACCCAGCCTTTTGTCATTTGCAAATTTAGAGAAATTACATTTAGTTTCCTCATCTAAATCATTAATACATGTTATGAATAGCTGGGGTCCGAGCACTGATTCCTGCGTTACCTCACTGGTCACTGCCTGCATTTGGAAAAAGGCTGGTTTATTCCTACTCTTTGTTTCCTGCCTGCCAACCAGCTTTCTATCCATCACAATGCACTATCCCTAATCCCATGTGTTTTAATTTTACAAGTTAATCTCTTACGTAGGATTTTATTGAAAGCCTTCTGAAAGTCCAAATAAATCACATTCAACAGGCTCCCCCTTGTCAACTCGACTAGTTATATCCTCAGAAAATTCCAGTAGATTTGCCAAGCATGATTTCCCCTTCATAAATCCTGCTGGCTCTGTGTCCGATCCTGACACATTTTCAAGTTCTCTGCTTTAAAATTTTTTATAATGGACTCAGGCTTTTTTCCCATTTGTCATGCCAGGCTGATTGGTCTATATTTCCCAGTTTTCTCTCTACTTCCATTTTAAATAGTGGGGTTATATTAGGTGACCTCATTGAAACACATACAATTCTTAAAGGAGCACGAAGGGACAAATGCTGAAACGGTGTTTCCCCTGACTGCAAAATCCATCGCCAAGGATCACAATCTCAGAAAACAGGTTGTCACTCAAAGGATTGTGAATCCTTATTGAAATTTTCGACAGCAAAAAGTTGTGGATTCTCATTTCTTGGGTATATTCAAGTCATAGATCACAACATTTATGTGTACTCAGGGAATTAAGGGATAGGGAATAGTATGGAATAATGCAGTTGAGGTAGAATGTCAACCATGGTGTTATTGAATATGGAGTTGACTCAAAGCACTAATAGGTGCATTCCGTATGTTTGCTCCTCCTCCCAGCAGAGAGTTTAATTATCCCCCCCAACCTGTGTATGCTTCTCTGGTAATACTTGAGTGGGCTAGAATGAGCGAGTGAGCATAATGTCTGATGTTCAGTGCTGCAAGGTCAAATGTGCTGCAAATGCATATTCTTCATTCGGCACAATTCAGATAATGTAAGAGAGTTCTGTGATATAATCTGTCGACAGGAGTAGAAATTGATATATGCATGTATGATTTATGGGTGCAAACCCAAGGTGACAGGGCCCAACAATTATTATTATTAACTTTGGGTGTTAGTGTCACATTCCCCCAAAGGTATGTCAGCTGCCAAGCTCCAAAAACATTTGCCTAAAATTTAGTGGAAAAAATCAGTTTCTAGCTGGGTGGCAAATTAAATATTAAAATTTGACCTGGTTACATCACTGGTGGTTCCGGATCAAAGCCTAATTTATTCTTCACAAGCAACCCAATGAGATTGTTTGCTGGGAGCCAAGGAGAAGAGGCACATCAAACCAAATCATCTCATTAGCAACAGCCCAAGGATTAACAAGGCCCTGTCTGAAACAATAACGGTGAAGGAAACTCATTTGTGATTTTGTTCGAAACCGTTAGCTTGTTGCCTTTTGTTCAGCATTGCTTCTTTTTGTCATCTTGTTTTATTGTACAGTGCAGGTCACTGTAAAATCTTTGGTGCAAGTGAGTTTTGTAAAATTGTGCAAGTGAGGGTTTACGCTTCTGACACATTCCACATGAAAGAAATGACAGCATGCACATTCTTGCATGCAATAATTTTATTTTACCACCAGGGAGACAAATCTGGAGGAAACTTCTAATTACTGAATTATATGAGTGCAGACTGATCCGTTCCAAAGGCAAAATGTAAGACATGAAAGTCTACAGCACTGTTGTCTTGATGCCAGGAGGAATGTGTGGAAGGATGAGGAATGAGGCTCGATATGCTGCAATTTGTGGCTTCTTTGGTGGGCAGTCCCTTTGTGACATTGTAATCAAGGGACCTACCCCGATGAGACAACATTGGAAATAATGTTGTTCCTCTTTTGACGGGTATTTTTCAACTTCATTAATAGACCTCTGCTTGTCTTACCAGCTATATTTCTTTTTCAAAGTGTTATGGGCCAGGGTTTAAAGAACCCCAAAGTGTATCATGAAGTTCACCTGACCCACGGCTTTTACTAGATTGTGGTATGGGGAGCACATGGCCCACTCTACAGGTGTGGTACAGCATAAATCAAAAAGTATTTTTTTAAGCAAAACAATGTTTATTCTATGAATTCAAGCTAACCTTTTTAAAACATACATTGAATATCTCAGCAACCATCAATTCAAATACAACCCCCAAAGAATACAACACTAAGTAATCCTTACTTTCCTTTTAACATCCATAAGACATTAAAACAAAACATTTTCACAAAAGCACATCAGGTTTAAATTCAGTACTGAGAGCAGTTATCACTCTGAATTCACCAAATGATCAAGAGATAGTCTTTACATGGCACGGAGAACAACATTACACTTTATGTGGCTGACTGCAGCTCCAACACTGAAACAAAACCCCAAAAACACAGACACCCCCAAGCTTTTCTCAAAGTGAAACTAAAAAGCAGAGCCAGAACTCAGCTCCACCCACAGTCTGACATCACTGCAGTAACATGAGCAGCCACACATTTCTTAAAATGACATTCTCATGACAAAAGGTGTGGTCTTCCTTAGATTGCAATACATTTGATAGGGATTCATCGGTAACACGGACCACAATATGGTATAATGTTAATCTGTATTTATGCCTTCATACTTGCATCCTTCAAACAGCCTGGGAAGGTCATTAATAAAAGCATCTACTGTTTTGCTGGGTTTCTAGACTCTTTTGTTAAAGTTGGCGCTTTCCAGAACCGTGTTGCTCCACAGGCTGAAATAGTTATCGAAGGTTTTTATGACTTCAACTTTATCAGAGAGCTCATTAATGCCTGTCTTCCGATAACATTATCTGCTATTGTTCCTATTAAGTAAAGTAATGTGTTGACCTTTTCAACTTCAGACTTACTGTCCAATTCGACGCTTCAAAAATATTTTCCTCTGACATGCTCAGTTTTGAGTTTGATTTGGAACATCCATGTAGCAATTCTCACAGGTGGCATACATTTGGGATTTATAGCTTTTCTAAACTTTCAGGTGGTTCAACCAAAGTTTAAATTTTCCTTCCATTATATAATGCTTTCCCATGTTTTTTAGCCTCTCACCGAGACACGCTGTGGTCATTGTCTCTTCCTGGGGTTCCCTCATTTTACTTGGTATTTCTTTCCTGAACACTGAAAAGCTGTTAAAAAATCTGCTTTGCTTTACGTTATTTTAATAATCTTTTAACTCCATTGCCCTGCGGCACCGGGTTTTTGTGCAACCTTGCTTTCGCCTTGGACAATGGCACCAATCTTGGACTGGGACTCCAGGGTTTTCCACAATGCAGCCTTGCTAGGAACCTGGTTAAACTGTTGCTGTCTGCCCAGTGCACCGTGAAAATTGAGCTTTACCCTTGTTTTTTAGGATTGTTCACCAGTTCCATGATCTTTGCTTGTTTCTGCGACTCAAAGCCTATGATCGCCAGATCAGGATTTTCTTCACAAGAATATCACATGCTGTGGTACAGCCTTGAGTTACTTTATAAGTAGATTGTCTAACTCTTTCTGCCTCCACTTTTTAAATTTTTTTAATAATCTGCATTGTCACAAGTAGGCTTACAGTAACACTCTAATGAAGTTACTGCGAAAAACCCCTCGTCGCCGCATTCTGGCACCTGCTCGGGTACACAGAGGGAGAATTCAGAATGTCTAAATTGCCTAACAAGCGCGTCTTTCGGGACTTGTGGGGAAATCGGAGCACCCGGAGGAAACCCACACCGAGACGGGGAGAACGTGCAGACTCCGCACAGACAGTAACCCAAGCCGGGAATCGAACCTCAGACCCTGGTGCTGTGAAGCAACACTGTTAACCACTGTACTACTGTGCCACCCATTGATCTATGGAGCAGTGTTGGAATTCTTCAACCATACCTGACAGTTATGCCATTTTGGTGCCACTTATACACGTTTAATCTCTTTGAAAATTTAATTTTCAGTATCTTGTTGTCTATCACTGCTGCCACCATCTTGCAAATTGGTTATTCTAGCTTCAGAATGATTACTGAGATGTCGGTATGTTCAAACAATGTACTTTGTTTACTTTGTACAACTGAACAATGTACAGCCATCCATGATTCATAGCGTTACACTGCTGAAGTCATGACCACATTCCTCCTCCTCTCCCAGTCATCTGTTCGAATTGTGGGAGGTGCTATTTACATGGTTCCACACATTAACCCTTACAAACCCGAATACTAAAACATCAGCTGAGTTTGCTGCATTCCAGGGTCAGCTCACTTCAGTGAGGTGGATGAGCTATTGAAGATAACAATGGAGGAGACAGGACGAAACAGGCCGATGTTTAGCTAAGTCTGGGGTACTCAAGGGGAATGGGGGGGGTATTGGGTGGGTGGGCGCTGAGTTTGAAAGACTGGGGATGTGGGGACGAGGGGAAGGTTAAAGGGGAGAATGACTTTGTGGAGGGTTGTCTCTGATGGGCACAGGGGACACCCAAATGAGGTTCAGCCCTCTTTCCCAACTCTCGCTCGCCCAGTAAAAGCTGCCGGGCTACCCACCTGGTGTGGACCTCCCCCTATGGCAAGGCGGATGAGGCACTTAAGTGGCCTTAATTGACTACTTCAGAGTTTTAATTGGTCATCCAAAACCTCATCCACCACCCCTGTAAAATGAGAGACAGGTTGGGGTAAGTGGGCAGGTGACAGAAAAGCCATATATTGCATTTTACAAGACCTCCCCTGCCTTTAAACGCATGGGCGGGAGACCCTAAATCCCACCTTTGGGAATTTGTGGGGAAGGAAAATCTGCAACATATGCAAATCTTTTCTGTTATGCCTGCGAGGGTCAATTAATTGGGCTGAACATGCCAAGTAAGGCAACTCTCTCCATTTGACAGTCATTGGCTATTCTTAGCATACCAGCCAAGTTCCTTAATTAGTTGTAGCGCTAGGGGAAACATTCAATATATAAATGAGAAGCAAGTTACATGATTATCATAGCTTTGACGGCACATCTATAAATGTAACTTCCCAAGCCTGATAGAATTGTTTTCCTTCATGTTCAAGACAGTCAAAACAGAGCACAGAACCAGCATGGAGTCCTGTTGTGAAGATGAGCACAAAAAGATGGTTTGTAAGGAAAATGTTACGAATGTACCCAGTTCATTCCGAAAATAATTGAAAATTCGAAATGTGCCTTCATTGCATTTCTAAATAGATTGATTAAAAATTGCTCCAATGAACTGGAGAGAAAATTTCCATTACTAAATACTAATAGCCTTGCAGTCATAAAAATCATGCAACTGGCCACTGCTGCAGCTAATGATCTTGGCAGATTCTTTGTTAACACAACTTTCAAGTCATTTTGAACAAGCTCTTTCAACCTGCTTTAAAAGGGTCAGTTGGAGTCCAAAATAAGCAGGAACACTCAGAAGAGTAATTAATGTTTCAACTACATGGAGAAAATGAAAGCTATTAAGCATACTCCATGCACACATTCTTTGCAAAACGAGGAAAAAAATCTTCTGGAACTGTCGAGACTTAGCACAACTGGGTCTCCGCCATGTTTCTGAGGGTTCTACCTCTGGCCTTAGGATGGTGGATTGGCAGAACACCTGGCAAATTTCAACCTCTTTTTTCATGTTACCTACTCAGCCACTAATCTGACACATACTGAAAGTTCCCTTCAGTGAAAGCAGTTGGGTTATATTCGTTTATTCCAAACCAAACTCTAAATGTCCTCTCATGCCCTGTAAATGTCACTAGAATGTGTCAACATGCATTGTGTATGCTACATGACATATTATGAAGAATCATGGGCCCACCACCCACAAGCTTTGATAGACACCAGGGGCGAAATTCTCCGGAAACGGCGCGATGTCCGCCGACTGGCGCCCAAAACGGCGCCAATCAGATGGGCATCGCGCCGCCCCAAAGGTGCGGAATGCTCTGCATCTTTGGGGGCCGAGCCCCAACATTGAGGGGCTAGGCCGACGCCGGAGGGATTTCCGCCCCGCCAGCTGGCAGAAATGGCCTTTGTTGCCCCGCCAGCTGGCGCGGAAATGACATCTTCGGGCGGCGCATGCACGGGAGCATCAGCAGCCGCTGACAGTTTCCCACGCATGCGCAGTGGAGGGAGTCTCTTCCATCTCCGCCATGGTGGAGACTGTGGCGGAGGTGGAAAGGAAAGAGTGCCCACACGGCACAGGCCCGTCCGCGGATCGGAGGGCCCCGATCGCGGGCCAGGCCACCGTGGGGGCACCCCCCGTGGTCAGATCGCCCCGCGCCCCCCCCAGGACCCTGGAGCCCGCCCACGCCGCCTTGTCCCGCCGGTAAGGTAGGTGATTTAATTTACGCCGGCGGGACAGGCAATTTATCGGTGGGACTTCGGCCCATTCGGGCCGGAGAATCGAGCGGGGGGGGGGGGCTTGCCAACCGGCGCGGCACGATTCCCGCCCCTGCCGAATATCCGGTGCCGGAGACTTCGGCAACCAACGGGAGCAGGATTCACGCCAGCCCCCGGCGATTCTCCGACCCGGCAGGGGGTCGGAGAATGTTGCCCCAGGTGTGTGCAAGGTACATCACCATGAGTTATTACTCAGAAACTACAAAGAGAACAAAGAACAATACAGCACAGGTACAGGCCCTCTAAGCCTGTACAGGTCATGATACCAACCTTGACCAATTCGCTCAGCACTTCCTTGTGCCGCTTCCCTTAATACCCATCCTACCCATGTATTTGTCAAGATGCCTTTTGAATGCCGTTAATGTATCTGCTTCCACAACCTCCCCTAGCAACGCGTTCCAGGCGCTCACCACCCTCTGTGTAAAAAAACCTGCCTCGCACAACTCCTCTAAACTTTGCCCCACGGACCTTAAACCTATGCCCCCTGGTGACTGATCCCTTCCCCCTGGGAAAGAGTGCCTGCCCATCCAATCTATCCATGCCCCTCATAATCTTATAGACCTCTATCAGGTCACCCCTCAACCTCCGTCTTTCCAATGAAAACAGTCCGAGCCTATTCAGTCTCTCCGCATAGCTAACACCTTCCATCCTGGTAAACCTCCTTTGCACCCTCTCCAAAGCCTTCACATCCTTCTAGTAGTGTGGCGACCAGAATTATGCGCAAAATTCCAAGTGCGGCCTTACCAAGGTTCCATACAACTGCAGCATGACTTGCCAGTTTTTACACTCAATGCCCCGTCCATTGAAGGCAAGCATTCCGTATGCTTTCTTGACTACCTTGTCCACGTTTGTTGCCACTTTCAAAGATCTGTGGACCTGCACTCTCAGATCTCTCTGACTTTCTATATTCCGAAGAGATTTGCCATTTACGGTATATTTCCCCTCTATGTTAGACCTACCACTCTATCAACTCGATCCTAATGTGGACATCTTTGAGAGGGTCCAACTGGAGGGTCCAACTAAACATACAGTTGATTGTATAAATGGTCATGTAATGTGCCCATTGTTATGACCAGATGTGAGGAGTGCACTGGCTCCCCTCTGCCAACCTCCTCAGTTGGCCACAACAAAGGTTTAAAAAATAATTTCCACAAGGAGATGCCTTTTCCAAATGTTAATGTAAACCATTTCAACTGTGAGCAATAAGGGCCTAATCAGACACGGTTTTCCTGAGTTAAAGAAAAAACAAAGTTGTTAGCCACTAAACCCAAGAGAAAAAATTAATAAAACATAATGTCATATACACAGGTATCAAACATAAGGGAAGTTAGAGTCCAGTGAAAGAAAAAGACAAAATACTATATGGTCAAATGTCCTTTGATTGTCCTTGAGGTGTAAATTGTTAAACGTTGTGGCCGATTTAGGTGAGCTGGTTTTGTGCATGCAATCAGATGCGGAAGATATTCAAATTATCATGAGATCTCAGTTCGCTGGTATATTTCCAGTAACGTTAGCTTCTGAATTGAGTAATACACGTATTCAAATGAAAGAGAAAGAGAGAGCAGCTTTCAGTCTGTTTCCTCGGCCGAATCCTTTCTTCCAACCTGTCTGTAAGGGCTGGTTTAGCACAGGGCTAAATAGCTGGCTTTTAAAGCAGACCAAGGCAGGCCAGCAGCGCGGGTTCAATTCCCCTACCAGCCTCCCCGAACAGGCGCCGGAATGTGGCGACTAGGGGCTTTTCACAGTAACTTCATTTGAAGCCTACTTGTGACAATAAGCGATTATCATTTCATTTTTTTTTTTCAGTGGCTGCAGGCTGGCCTGTTATAATTCACCCATTGTGTATGTCCTAGAGTTTTGGTGGGTGTGTCTGTGGCAGCTATTGTTTTAATAATCATCAGTTTACATTTTAATGTTTCTTCCAAGAGACAATGATGAGTTTTGATGCACCTTTAAATTAGAGGAAATGTCTCTCTCCTCACACCTCCCTGACGGGGACTTGTTTGATTTTACACCTTCACCGTGGAAGGTGGCCTTGCCTTTTGAAGTTTGTTCTGTCTCATATTAATTTGCAAGTTGAAAGTTTGTTCTGTCTCTTATTAATTTGCCAGTTGAAAGTTTAAATCAGGGGCTGGATTCTTCGCCGCCAGAGAATCCAGCATCGGGGAAGAAATGGGATCGGCGCCGGGCACAGATCCATTTCCGATGCTCCATCCCACCGCTGGCGTCAGGACCGACGTTTGCCCCCCCCCGCTCTAACGCGAGGATGCAAATGAGTCATTAAAACCCATTTTCACCCTATTAGCAGGCCGGTTAGGCCCTCGTGATTCTCAGGTCCTCTGGGCCGTGAATCACATGCAAGTGAATTGGTGCAGGTCTTCACAAACGTGTACCTGATGCGGTGGACCTCACGGTGGGCCAAGGGGGTAACACTTTAAGGGAGTTGCTCCCAAAGTCCATTGGAGGGACACACTTCCCCCACAATGTAAGATCTGCCCACCCACCGCCAGCCGATCCCTCCCCACTGACCCTAGAGGCTCTCTAAATATGAGACCCCCCCAGAGTCCCGTTAAATAAAGGTAACCTCCAGAAATCTCATAATAACATGACCCTCAAATCCCCCTAAATAAAGAGTCCCCCCACAGGGAGACCCAATTAAAGAGGTCCCCTAGAGACCCCCAAAATAAAGATACACCCCACAGACTCCCTAAATGAAGAGACACCCCACAGAGACCCCCTAAATAAAGAATCCCCCCACAGTGTCCCCCTAAATAAAGAGACCCCCCACAGAGACCCCCTAAATAAACAGACCTCCATAGAGATCCCCTAAATAAATAGGGCACCCAAAGAATACCCCAAAATGGAGACCCACCCACAGTGACCCTCTAAATAAAGAGGCCCCCCCCCCAGCCCGCCCCCACAGAATCCCCTCCCCCCAGAAGAGTGATCCTTGTCAAGAAGCTAGAAAACAGTCCAGACAGTGGCAATGAAAAAAATCACTGCTTTAAAGCTTACCTGGGCAATGCACCTGTTGGCTCAGGCACAGGAAGCAGCACCTATTAATTCCTGGAAAGAGAAAACCAATTAATTGGGTTTAAACCCCCTCAGATCTTTGATCTGCATGCCATTCATTCATTTCTTTTTGATATTGATTCTACTCGGATGTGATTGACAGCTTCCACACACACCTAAATCTCCTGATCTCCTCCTGCTGGGTTTGTCTGGGTAATGGCTGATCTCCTCCTGTTGGGTTTGTCTGGGGAGTGGCTGAACTCCTCCTGTTGGGTTTGTCTGGGGAGTGGCTGATATCCTCCTGCTGGGTTTGTCTGGTGTGTCACTGATATCCTCCTGCTGGGTTTGTCTGGTGTGTCACTGATATCCTCCTGCTGGGTTTGTCTGGTGTGTCACTGATATCCTCCTGCTGGGTTTGTCTGGGGAGTGGCTGATATCTCCTGTTGGGTTTGTCTGGTGTGTCACTGATATCCTCCTGCTGGGTTTGTCTGGTGTGTCACTGATATCCTCCTGCTGGGTTTGTCTGGTGTGTCACTGATATCCTCCTGCTGGGTTTGTCTGGTGTGTCACTGATATCCTCCTGTTGGGTTTGTCTGGGGAGTGGCTGATATCCTCCTGTTGGTTTTCTGGTGAGTGGCTGGTATCCTCCTGCTGGGTTTGGCTGGTGAGTGGCTGATGTCCCCCTGTTGGGTTTGGCTGGTGAGTGGCTGATGTCCTGCTGTTGGCTTTGGCTGATATGTTGCTGACCTCCTCCTGCTGGGTTTATTTGGAAAGTGGCTGCTGACCTCCTGTTGGGTTTGTCTGGGGAGTGGCTGATATTCTCCTGCTGGGTTTTGTCTGGTGTGTCACTGATATCCTCCTGCTGGGTTTGTCTGGGGAGTGGCTGATCTCCTCCTGTTAGGTTTGTCTGGGGAGTGGCTGATGTCCTCCTGTTGGGTTTGTCTGGTGTGTCACTGATATCCTCCTGCTGGGTGTGTCTGGGGAGTGGCTGATATCCTCCTGTTAGGTTTGTCTGGTGTGTGTGGTTGATCTCCTCCAGTTGGTTTTGTCTGGGGAGTGGCTGATGTCCTCCTGTTGGGTTTGTCTGGGGAGTGGCTGATGTTCTCCTGTTGGGTTTGGCTGGTGAGTGGCTGATTTCCTCCTGTTGGGTTTGTCTGGGGAGTGGCTGATGTTCTCCTGTTGGGTTTGGCTGGTGAGTGGCTGATTTCCTCCTGCTGGGTTTGTCTGGAGAGTGGCTGATATCCTCCTGTTAGGTTTGTCTGGTGTGTGTGGTTGATCTCCTCCAGTTGGTTTTGTCTGGGGAGTGGCTGATGTCCTCCTGTTGGGTTTGTCTGGGGAGTGGCTGATGTTCTCCTGTTGGGTTTGTCTGGGGAGTGGCTGATGTTCTCCTGTTGGGTTTGTCTGGGGAGTGGCTGATGTTCTCCTGTTGGGTTTGTCTGGTGAGTGGCTGATGTCCTGCTGTTGGCTTTGGCTGATATGTCGCTGACCTCCTCCTGCTGGGTCTATTTGGAAAGTGGCTGCTGACCTCCTGTTGGGTTTGTCTGGGGAGTGGCTGATATTCTCCTGTTGGGTTTGTCTGGAGAGTGGCTGATATCCTCCTGCTGGGTTTGTCTGGGGAGTGGCTGATATCCTCCTGTTGGGTTTGCCTGGGGAGTGGCTGATATCCTCCTGTTGGGTTTGTCTGGGGAGTGGCTGATATCCTCCTGCTGGGTTTGTCTGGGGAGTTGCTAATGTTCTCCTGTTGGGTTTGTCTGGGGAGTTGCTAATGTTCTCCTGTTGGGTTTGTCTGGGGAGTTGCTAATGTTCTCCTGTTGGGTATGTCTGGGGAGTGGCTGATGTTCTCCTGTTGGGTATGTCTGGGGAGTGGCTGATGTCCTCCTGTTGGTTTTGTCTGGGGAGTGGCTGATATCCTCCTGCTGGGTTTTGTCTGGTGTGTCACTGATATCCTCCTGTTGGGTTTGTCTGGTGTGTCACTGATGTCCTCCTGTTGGGTTTGTCTGGGGAGTGGCTGATATCTCCTGTTGGGTTTGTCTGGGGAGTGGCTGATATCTCCTGTTGGGTTTGTCTGGGGAGTGGCTGATATCTCCTGCTGGTTTTGTCTGGGGAGTGGCTGATATTCTCCTGTTGGGTTTGTCTGGGGAGTGGCTGATATCCTCCTGTTGGGTTTGTCTGGTGTGTGTGGTTGATCTTCTCCTGTTGGGTTTGTCTGGGGAGTGGCTGATGTTCTCCTGTTGGGTTTGTCTGGTGAGTGGCTGATGTTCTCCTGTTGGGTTTGTCTGGGGAGTGGCTGATGTTCTCCTGTTGGGTTTGTCTGGGGAGTGGCTGATGTTCTCCTGTTGGGTTTGTCTGGTGAGTGGCTGATGTCCCCCTGTTGGGTTTGTCTGGGGAGTGGCTGATGTCCTGCTGTTGGCTTTGGCTGCTAGGTTGCTGACCTCCTCCTGCTGGGTTTATTTGGAAAGTGGCTGCTGACCTCCTGTTGGGTTTGTCTGGGGAGTGGCTGATATTCTCCTGCTGGGTTTGTCTGGTGTGTGTGGTTGATCTTCTCCTGTTGGGTTTGTCTGGGGAGTGGCTGATATTCTCCTGCTGGGTTTTGTCTGGTGTGTCACTGATATCCTCCTGCTGGGTTTGTCTGGGGAGTGGCTGATATCCTCCTGTTGGGTTTGTCTGAGGAGTGGCTGATATTCTCCTGTTGGGTTTGTCTGAGGAGTGGCTGATATTCTCCTGTTGGGTTTGTCTGGGGAGTGGCTGATATTCTCCTGTTGGGTTTGTCTGAGGAGTGGCTGATATTCTCCTGTTGGGTTTGTCTGAGGAGTGGCTGATCTCCTCCAGTTGGTTTTGTCTGGGGAGTGGCTGATCTTCTCCTGTTGGGTTTGTCTGGGGAGTGGCTGATGTTCTCCTGTTGGGTTTGGCTGGTGAGTGGCTGGTATCCTCCTGCTGGGTTTGGCTGGTGAGTGGCTGATGTCCCCCTGTTGGGTTTGGCTGGTGAGTGGCTGATGTCCTGCTGTTGGCTTTGGCTGATATGTTGCTGACCTCCTCCTGCTGGGTTTATTTGGAAAGTGGCTGCTGACCTCCTGTTGGGTTTGTCTGGGGAGTGGCTGATATTCTCCTGCTGGGTTTGTCTGGGGAGTGGCTGATGTCCTCCTGTTGGGTTTGTCTGGGGAGTGGCTGATGTCCTCCTGTTGGGTTTGTCTGGGGAGTGGCTGATCTCCTCCTGTTGGGTTTGTCTGGGGAGTGGCTGATGTTCTCCTGTTGGGTTTGTCTGGGGAGTGGCTGATATCCTCCTGCTGGGTTTGTCTGGGGAGTGGCTGATATCCTCCTGTTGGGTTTGTCTGGTGTGTCACTGATATCCTCCTGCTGGGTTTGTCTGGGGAGTGGGTTATATACTCCTGTTGGGTTTGTCTGGGGAGTGGCTGATGTCCTCCTGTTGGGTTTGTCTGGGGAGTGGGTTATATACTCCTGCTGGGTTTGTCTGGGGAGTGGCTGATGTCCTCCTGTTGGGTTTGTCTGGGGAGTGGGTTATATACTCCTGTTGGGTTTGTCTGGGGAGTGGCTGATATCCTCCTGCTGGGTTTGTCTGGGGAGTGGGTTATATACTCCTGTTGGGTTTGTCTGGGGAGTGGCTGATATCCTCCTGTTGGGTTTGTCTGGTGTGTCACTGATGTCCCCCTGTTGGGTTTGGCTGGTGAGTGGCTGATGTCCTGCTGTTGGCTTTGGCTGATATGTTGCTGACCTCCTCCTGCTGGGTTTATTTGGAAAGTGGCTGCTGACCTCCTGTTGGGTTTGTCTGGGGAGTGGCTGATATTCTCCTGTTGGGTTTGTCTGGTGTGTGTGGTTGATCTTCTCCTGCTGGGTTTGTCTGGAGAGTGGCTGATATCCTCCTGCTGGGTTTATCTGGGGAGTGGCTGATGTTCTCCTGTTGGGTTTGTCTGGGGAGTGGCTGATCTCCTCCTGTTGGGTTTGTCTGGGGAGTGGCTGATGTTCTCCTGTTGGGTTTGTCTGGGGAGTGGCTGATGTTCTCCTGTTGGGTTTGTCTGGGGAGTGGCTGATATCCTCCTGCTGGGTTTGTCTGGGGAGTGGGTTATATACTCCTGTTGGGTTTGTCTGGGGAGTGGCTGATATCCTCCTGCTGGGTTTGTCTGGGGAGTGGGTTATATACTCCTGTTGGGTTTGTCTGGGGAGTGGCTGATGTCCTCCTGTTGGGTTTGTCTGGGGAGTGGCTGATGTCCTCCTGTTGGTTTTGTCTGATGTGTCACTGATATCCTCCTTTTGGGTTTGTCTGGGGAGTGGCTGATATCTCCTGTTGGGTTTGTCTGGTGTGTCACTGATATCCTCCTGCTGGGTTTGTCTGGGGAGTGGCTGATGTTCTCCTGTTGGGTTTGTCTGGGGAGTGGCTGATGTTCTCCTGTTGGGTTTGTCTGGGGAGTGGCTGATATCCTCCTGTTGGGTTTGGCTGGTGAGTGGCTGATGTCCCCCTGTTGGGTTTGTCTGGAGAGTGGCTGATATCCTCCTGCTGGGTTTGTCTGGGGAGTGGCTGATGTTCTCCTGTTGGGTTTGTCTGGGGAGTGGCTGATGTCCCCCTGTTGGGTTTGGCTGGTGAGTGGCTGATGTCCTGCTGTTAGCTTTGGCTGATATGTCGCTGAACAGCTCCTGCTGGGTTTATCTGGAGAGTGGCTGCTGACCTCCTGTTGGGTTTGTCTGGTGAGTGGCTGATGTCCCCCTGTTGGGTTTGTCTGGTGTGTCACTGATATCCTCCTGTTGGGTTTGTCTGGGGAGTGGCTGATATCCTCCTGCTGGGTTTGTCTGGTGAGTGTCTGAATACCTCCTGCTGGTTTTGTCTGAGGAGTGGCTGATATCCTCCTGTTGGGTTTGTCTGGTGAGTGTTCGAAAGCCTCCTGCTCGTTTTTTCTGGTGAATGACTGTTCTCCTTCTATAGATTTTAATTGGGCATGTGGCCAATCTCCTCCAGTATGCTTTGCAATCCCCACAAAATTCTGTTTACTCTCCACGAAAATTAACTATGCAACCTGAGAGATAGAGAATTGATTCTTCAACATCAAAGAATAAAACTGCCCAAGTGTACAGCAGATTTTCATCTTTTCTTGAAAAATTATTTCGACTTTTCATTAAGAAAGAAGTTATTTTACTACATACGGTACATTTGTACATCCTTGTCTCCTTGAGCGGATTAAGACCGTGGTTAATCTAAAGCATATGATGGTAACTAATGCCCTCAGACTAAGTTCAGATGTTAATTGCTTAAAATTTTGTAAATAATTTTTAATGTACCCTTTGCACTGTGCATTTATTAGCTGAGATAAATGAAGCAAATCTTAAGATTGGATGAAGCAAAGCATTTCATAATGGCACAAAATGTTCAGACTAATCAGTGGAGACAGAAACCACAGTGGAACCTTCATCACCTCCTGATGAATAATGGAAATGAGCAATAACCTAGAGTGGCAAATTTTGGCTTTACATGTGATACTGAAATACTCTAGGTACCGCACTATCAACGACATTAATTAAATGTAGTCTTTCTCTGGCTCTGCAGGTGATCATATATACCAGAAAGGAGGAGTTTGGCATTACTGGGCTACTGAGCAAGGTAGGATCACGTGCAAGGCTTTGTCCCATGATTTTTTTGTGGGTAATAGCCCCGAGTTAGAATGCAAGTAATGGATTCAATGCAAATTGTTTCCTTAAATAGTTTCCGTCTCTCCCTCACGCTTTCACCAGTGAATTTGATTTCGAAGATTTAACATTGGCTAGATTTTTATGCTCCCCGTGGCTTACTCTCCCACTCAACTTTGGATTGTCAGAAAACTTTGATACTTTATATTTAGTCCTCTCATTCAATAGAGATTGTAAATAGCTGAAGCACAAGTATTGATCCTTGCGTTACCCCATGAGTTAAAGCCAGCTTACTCGAAAATGTCCCATTTTTTCATACTGGTTCCTGCCCATTAATCAATCTGGAATCCACGCTAAAATATTACCCCCAATTCGATGAGTCCTAAATTTGTGCAGTAACGTCTTGCATGGCTTTTGCTTCTGCTGGTTGCCCCTTATCCATCTAGCTAGTTACATTCTGCGAAAGCTCTGACAGGCTTCTCAAATGTGACGTCTCTCTCATAAATATATGTTTGACTCTGCTTCATCATATGAATTTCTAAAAGCCCAGTGTTGCAGAGAAAAATACAGTTATTCGACCTTAGTGTACGTCACTCATCCACTCATGAGAAACCAGACAAAGACTCTTGGAGTAAAGGATCCAGTTTATTCAAGCTACAACGAGGGCCTTTGACATTCTAATGGAACACCAGAGAAATGCAGATTTAATGATAATACACAGTTATACTTCAAGATTCAAGTACAAGAAATTAGCATTTACCCAAACTAGTTACTAGTTATCAATGTCCAATCAATGATGTAACCTTAATCAATGATTGATTAAGGTTACATCGTGCATAGTATATGAGAATAATTAACCAATCGCATTAAGGGTCTGCATGCTTAATTAAACCAACCAATCATTCCAAAGGCATGTATGTTTGCAATTGATGGTGGTCTGATTTTGGGTATAGTCATCGATCACCTCCCCCCTGCTGTTTTAAAGGCTCCTGTATGCCATCCATCTAATCTCCCCACTAATACCAGCACACAGATTGGAGCCACAGCAAATGGTACAATGACCAACATTGAGCAACAAACCTTGAGACCCAACATCTGCAAATTCCGCCTTTGGAAACTGGCCTCGTCAGAGACAAATTGTGTCCTTGTATTATTACACTTTTGAACTGTATTTAACCGTGTAACTCTGTACCTTCTCCCACTACAATGGAACTAAAGGTGTTAAACTGGCTTCAGTGTAATATCTATTATCTCATGCTGCCCAAATCGCCCTATCTCTAATAGTAGATTCTAGCATTTTGTCGACTGATGATTTTAAGTTAGCTGCCTATGGTTCACCATTTTCTCTCCTCCTCCTTCCTCAATAAGGAGGTTGTATTTTCTACCTTCCAATCCTTTGGAGCTGTTCTAAAATTCAAGGTATTCCAGAGGAGCAACGCCAGTGCATCCACTCTTGCTGCAGTTACCTCTTTTGGAAGCAAAGCATGTCGACCATCATGCCCAGGGGATTTGTTGACATGGAGCCCATTAGTTCTCCAGTACTTCTGTACTTCTTTGCTAATACTGATTTATTTTTGTTTCACTGACATTAATTTATTCAATCGTATTAGTTTCTATCAATGTGTTGTTTGCAATGCATGTCTCATGCGATCAGATATAATTCCTTTAGCTTTGTTAAATTTTCTAATTTTTCCTGCTGTTACCTTAGTCACTAATGTCCTCTTAGTTTTGTTACTCTTTGACCCTTTCTTTTTTGGAAATAAATTTAGCGTACCCAATTTATTTTTTCCAATTAAGGGGCAATTTAGCGTGGCCAATCCACTTACTCTGCACATCTTTGGGTTGTGGGGGCGAAACCTACGCAAACGTGGGGAGAATGTGCAAACTCCACACGGACAGTGACCCAGAGCCGGGACAGTGAGCCCAAACCTGGGACCTCAGCAACATGAGGCAGCAATGCTGACCACTGTGCCACCACACTGCTTATTTTTTTACCCAAAACACAACTCTGCTCTGGAACCTTGACAATATCCTTTGCTGTCTTTGTATTTACCTATTCCTGAATCCCGCTATCCCAACTCCATCTTAATTAAAGCCTTGTCTACTGTTCTAATGATCCAATTCGCCAGCACATGCAGGTTCCAGTCCTGTTTAAGTTGAGTCTGTCTCAAATGAATAGCTTCTTCTTTCCCAGTACTGGTGTTTCTGGGGACCTCCCCAAGGTTGGGGTGAGTGTGAGTTGAAAACCGGGCAGGGATGAAAGGCGGGGAACTATTTGGGGCAGCCAGACAAAATGGTGTCCCGATCTGGAGGTGGTGCAGTGCTTTTGTTGGGGAATAGAACTCCAGAGACACAGGGCAATCCTTTGGGGACCTAGTTTCTAATCCCACCATTGCAGATGGTGCAATTTAACGCAATAAAAACATCTGGAATTAGGAGTTCAATGATGATCATGAAACCATTTCCAATTGTCGTAAAACCCGAATTGGTTCACTAAGATCCAATGTAGTTGACTGTTAAATGCCCTCTGCAATGGCCTAGCTTGCAAGCCACTCAGTTGTATTCGACTGCTGCAAAGAAAACACAAAAAAAACCTAGGCACCGGAAATGACAACAGCAAACCCAGACCTGTATACATGGCAAAGTCCTCCTTACTAACATCTAATAATAATATTAACAATCACTTATTGTCACAAGTAGGCTTCAATGCAGTTACTGTGAAAAGCCCCTAGTCACCACATTCCGGCGCCTGTTCGGGGAGGCCGGTACGGGAATTGAACCTGCATTACAAGCCAGTTGTTTAGCCCACTGTGCCTGGGTCTGGTTTAGGGGCTTACACCAAAGTTGGAAGAGCTGTGTCACACACTAGTCAGGCAACAGCCAGGTATAGTCATACTCCAAAAATCTTACCTTGCAGGTAAAGTCCCCACACACCATTCCTGGACCAGTTCCAGTACAACCATAACACTGGCATCTACCTGGCAATGTGGCAAATAGCCCTAATATATCCTGTACATATGAGACAGGACAAATCCAACCTGGCCGATTACTGCCCCAACCTGGCCGATTACTGCCCTATCAGTCTACTCTCGATCATAAGCAAAGAGATCGTTATGGGCCAGGGTTTAGAGAACCCCAAAGTGTACCATGGAGTTCACCTGACCCATAACTTTTAATAGATTGTGGTCTGGGGAGCACACGGCCCACTTTACAGGTGTGGTACAGCAGAAATGGAAAAGTATTTTTTTAAACAAAACAATGTTTATTCTATGAACTGAAGTTAACCTTTTTAAAACATACAGTGAATATCTTAGCAACCATCAATTCAAATACAACCCTCAAAGAATGCAACACTAAGTAATCCTTAATAACTTTCCAAACAACATCCAGAAGATTTATAAAAAACATAGCCTTTAACAGAAGCACATCAGGTTAAAGTCACTGCTCAGAACATTGATAATTCTGAATTCACCAAATGATCAAGAGATAGTCTTTTCATGGCAGAGAGATCAACAGTACACCTGCTCTGTCTGGCTTCAGCCCCAAGACTGAAAACAAAACTAAAACACACCCTGCAGCAAACAGCCGAAAACGAAAGTAAAAAAGCTGACAGACAGCCCAGCTCCACCCACACTCTGACATCACTATAAATACCCATTTCTTAAAGGTACATTTCTTAAACACCCAATCCTTAAAGGTACTCTCACATGACACCTCCCCTCCAATTCGCTCGTCACCCCGACTTGGAAATATATCGCCGTTTCTTCACTGTCACTGGTCAAAATCCTGGAACTCCCTCCCTAACAACACTGTGGGTGTACCTAATCCTCAGGGACTGCAATCGTTCGGGAAGGCCACCTTCTCAATGGCAACTAGGGATGGGCAATAACTGCTGTCCTAACCAGTGACGCCCACATTCTGGAAATTTATTTGAAAAAATGGAAATAAGTGTAAAGAATTGCGGCCTGAGCAAAGTGCACAATTTACACTGCAAAGTTAATTACCTGGAAATTAAAGTTTGAAAGCATTAAATTGTATTTCAAGCACATTGAAGACTGGGGCTTTACTTCAAATCTCCTCCTTTCCCTTGCTTACACATGATCTATCCTTGAGGGTAAGCTGGCAATTGATAAGCACACTATCTCTCTTCTGGATGACTCTACCTGCACTGCTGCTTCCTGCTTTTTCCATTACTGTTGTATCTTTTTGTAGGATGATATCTTCCCTAAGAATGAACTTACAAAATTGGAGCAGGATGTTGACCTGACAGTTCCTTGAGACTGCTTCACCATTCACCATTCATCTGATCAGGGCTGTTTTGTACCTCAATTTCGCTTCCCCAACCTTTTGCTCTATGCCTTGATTGCAACCCAGTTCTCCTGACATTTCTTCCTTATCTCGCAGTTAAGGATTATCCACCATTCTGATGAACAAGGCCTAAAACTCTGTCCGTCCATTTCTTGCACCTTTTGTCAAAACTCTTCCTCCCCCACTCCCAGAACTAGAATAGGGTTCCCCCCTTTCATCAACTTCCGCCCCAGCAGCATCCACAACCAGTGGATCAATCTCCTCCATTTCTGCCATTTCCAGTTTGATGCCATCACTTACCAAACACATCTCCCTCTGCCCTTCCTGTTACCCCTGCGACACCCTGGCCGACTCTTCAATCACTCCTTCAACTCTATCCCCTCACCACATTCTCTACCTCGATTTGCCTGTTCACAAAGGTCTCTAGTTCCTTCTTGTGGGTGGAAGGAGAAATGCAATAATTGAACTTTTAATTGAAGAACAAACTGCAGAATATATCGGTGAAAAGAAAATAAGTAAAGCTTTTAATACTTGTTAAAATTGCAGACAGTTTGCTTTCTATAAAGGTGGTAAGTATTAAGTACGCAGTCAAATGCTACCTTGATGTCAAGGGCAGTCACTCTCATCTCATCGATGGAATTCAGCACTTTTGCCATGTGTGAGCCAAGGCTGTAATGAGGTTAGGAGCTGAGTGGCCTTGACGGAACCCAAACTGAGCATCCATGAGCAGGTTATTGTTGAGTAAGTGCCACTTGATAGCACTGTTGATGACGTTTTTCATCTCTTTGCTTATGATCGAGGGTAGACTGATAGGGTAGTAATTGGCCAGGTTGGATTTGTCCTGTCTCATATGTACAGGATATATTAGGGCCATTTGCCACATTGCCTGGTAGATGCCAGTGTTATGGCTATACTGGAACTGGATCCAGGAATGGTGTGGGACTTTATCTGCAAGGTAAGATTCTGTGAGTATGGAGGGAGAAATGCAATAACGACTTTTAATTGAAGAACAAATCATAGAATCTATCGGTGAAAAGAAAATAAGTAGAACTTTTAATACTTGTTAAAATTGCAGACAGACAGCTTTCTATAAACGTGGTAAGTATTCATACGCCAATACAATAGTGTCCCAATCACAGAAAAGTACCATTCTGTTCCTCATACTCTTTAAAAGTGCTACCCAATTAGTCCCACTCTTCTGCAGTTTCCCCATAACTTGAAAGCTTCCAAAGAGAAATTTGCAAGCCTGCGTGAGGACTGAAAAGTAAGTAACAACATAGGCACTGGAACATAATTTGTTTCAATTAACTGAGTGGCATTTCATGATATGTTAACTGACAATGTGAAAGTAAGAACATGGAGTTTTTAATAATAAAAACCCATTAGAAGCATTAACTTCCTCATATACTGTATTTATAAACTTTAATTTAGTCAAGCAGAAATAAAATGAAAAAAATCTTGGACAGATTTTGTTAGAGATTTAATTATCTCATTTCTCAAGCTGGAACAAACATCGCAGGACGTCTGAACTGTCCAATTCATTTGCAGATACATCTGTCTCTACTGTCACAACTGTTTCTATTGAACAAGTTTGGAAACATGTCAAAATATATCAATAACAGAGCTACCGTTCTTGGATTGATTCCCTATCAACAGGCTTTCAGCTACAGAAATGATGGGTGGGATTTAGTGGGCCTGTTAGCCGTAGGCGCAAATCTTGGAATGCGACACTCCTGCAACTGCAAGGTTGAATGGAGGAGTCCCGGAGCCTTCTATCGCACGGGATGGTGCCGGTGATGCGTGGAACCCAGGCCAAAACTTCAAGGGTGGCGTCCGCAGTGGAAAGCCTGTGGCAGAAGGTCAGAGCGATGATAGAAGAACTCCGAAGCACAGCTCAGTCCCTGAGGGCCATGGCTGAGGGTTTCAACTGTTTGGTTCAGGCAATGGCCGGCCTCCAGGACTGGCACTGCCAGGTAACATTGAGGCTTCTGGAACTCAATCCCACTGCCCCTCCATCCCAGGGGCCCACGAGCACCCGGAGTGAGGAGGATCTGCTGGAGCACATCCTTGGCCCTTCCATCCAGGAAACTCTGGGAATAACCAGCCAATCTGAATCCCTCTCTTCCCGGGACTGGCAGAATTCTAGCACAGCGGTGCCACCTGAAAGTAGGCTGGGGCCCACCAAGGGCATCTCAGCTAACAGTGCGTGGAATGGGGATGCCCGCCTCCACCTCAGACGTGCAACCTTAGAACACACCTCCATGTAGTGGGAGGGTACAGAAGTTAAAGGAATTTAAGGGGCACTGCGTGGGCACGGGTGACGTTGGCAGCAGTAGTAGGAGACTTTCTCACTGGTGGAATCTTCTCATGTCACTGAATTCAATATTATTGTTCTTCATCACCTGAATGACTCACCTTCTTCTACCCTCTGCCCGGTAGGTTACCGCTTTTCCCCATTGGGACACAGTTGTTCTCACTGGCCCTCCACACTCATGAGATAGTAAGACCCTCTCAGTGCAAATGTTTCATTTGCAGTGATAGGATCCAGCCATGATTCGGTGAAGCCTATATCCTCGTCTCTAATCCCCCTCGAGAGCAGAAGGGCAAAAGAATGTAGGGCAGAACCTCACTAAGACATGAGCCGGGGAGTTAGTGTGCTGGTAGCAGACAGACTGGAGTCAGACATAAGCAGTAGCTGAGGATTATCACAGATCATTCTTCACTGCGAGTCGTCATCAACCTCCTGCATTGATTGGGTAACAGGTACTCAAGGATTCCCCCCCGCCCAGCACCCTGCTGATATGAAACCTGTAAACTGCATCACCTGGTTGCAAAGGGGTCGCGACATCCTGCGGGAGTTGGTGGGAGGTTGGTGTACTACTGTCAGACAACATGCTGGTGCTGTCCCACGAAACGGGGGGCGATGATGGCGTCTCTAGCCCTCCTGCTCATGCCCACCCTCTCCCCTACCTGGATCCCGTCTTCTGGATCATCAGCAGCCTCTTCCTCAACCCCCTACTGAAAGTCATCCTCATCCGAGGAAACATGCTGCTTCTCGAGGATCCTGAAAATGGCGGTCCGGATCACACTGCTGGTGCTGACAGGAATCGCACCAGTTTTCGCACCAAAAATTGCGCTTGATCATTTTTTGAAAGTTTTGCTCAAAGGACGAAATCTCGTGGCGCCGTTCATTGTTGGTGCAAATCCCGTTACGGCCGATAAATCTTGCAAGAGGGCCAAAACGGGTTTTACGCTGGCGAGATCTTGGTTTCAGATATTCCACTCCTCCTGCCGGTGACATAGTCAGGTTCACGTTGAGTGAAGGTGTAAACCAGATTTCCTTGAATTTAATATAATTAAAAGGCTAGAGGCCATGGCTGCCCACAACATATCCTCCTGGTGTGACATCACTCTGGTGCAAATCATGACTGGTTTTCAGTAATTGTCAGATCAGGGTGCCCTTTGCCATTATTGCCGATGTTTTTAGGCCCTCCCGGCTGTTGCGTCTTCGTCAGCACTTTGAAACTGCAACGGGTGCTGTTAAATCAGGCGAAAAAAATGGCGTCTGTGAAGCCAAAGATTTTCACATAACCTTTGTTGCATGATCCAGCACTGGGCAGCACGGTAGCATTGTGGATAGCACAATTGCTTCACAGCTCCAGGGTCCCAGGTTCGATTCCGGCTTGGGTCACTATCTGTACGGAGTCTGCACGTTCTCCCCGTGTGTGGGTGGGTTTCCTCCGGGTGCTCCGGTTTCCTCCCACAGACCAAAGATGTGCAGGTTAGGTGGATTGGCCATGATAAATTGCCCTTCGTGTCCAAGATTGCCCTTGGTGTTGGGTGGGGTTACTGGGTTATGGGGATAGGGTGGAGGTGTTGACCTTGGGTAGGGTGCTCTTTCCAAGAGCCGGTGCAGACTCGATGGGCCGAATGGTCTCCTTCTGCACTATAAATTCTATGATTAAAAAGCACTCTGGGCAAATTTTAGGAAATTATGTCCAATGTGTTCAATTCGCCGTATTAGTTATGTTCGATCCTACCTGTTGCATTTTGGGAGAACTGACAAAAAATACAGTGAGCAATGATAAGATTAATTTCCATGATATTTAAGTCAAAAACATTCAAGGTGTCCCCCCTGCACTGCAACACAAATTATTCGCAACAATGCGGAGGGCATTTGTTAAAGTTACATACACATACACAAGGCCTTTAAATTGGAGTACACCATAGGAATTGACAACAAAAACAAGAGATGTTATTTTGCTGCAGATCGTAAGGCTACACCAGAAGAAAGAATCAGTTCTGAGCTGTTCACGGTTGAACTGGCCTGAACTAATAGGATCTGGTTTTGATCTGGTCACAGCTTGATTTTGCCGGAATCAACCAATTAACTGGAAATTCTACAGGACTCATCGGTCCATGGGCCGTTTAATGCAATTGCTGAAGAAGCACCAATACTTTGAAGCTGACTTCAATCAGCACGTGTTGTCAATTTTACTAAACATGCACCAGTGAATGGCTCTTTCTTGCTGGGTTCTGCCTGCGGCCTAATGGTATAGGTCACTGACCTGGTAAGGTTCACACCTAGAGCATTGCTCCGCAGAGGTTGTAGGTTTGAGTCTCATTATGGGAGATGGTTAAATTTGAATTCTAAAATTACACCTCTCTCTGTCATCTTCAGTCAGGGACTTGGTGCTCACACAAACAAAATATTGACAACATTCTGCATCAGAAAATTATTTCATGATCTCAATCATGGATTTTGATATTTGTCTGAATTCCATTTTTCTTAAGGTTTAGGGGGGTTACCTAAAGCAGCCTTGCCAACCAAATGCAGTAATTCGTACCCCCTCCCCGATGCGGAAACTGGACACCCACCCCACCCCCACCCTCAATACAGCTATTGATCACTGTTGCCCCTTAGCTTCAGATGTCTTCCCCCCCCCCCCCCCCACCCCCGGCATGACCCGCTGTTATCTTTCTCTCCCCCATCCCTCCCCCACCCCAGTCTTTGGGAGCAATTCAACGGGACAAAAACAAGAGTCCCGTTTCGGGAGCGTTGAACGGGGTGTTCCCATTTAATCTTGCAAGACGTTTTGAGCGTTGCGAATCTTGCGAGAGCTTCTCGCAAGGTTCAACGGATTGGTCACATCACCAATTCGGGCACGACAAGACCAGTAAATTGAGGCCTTTACCTTTCCCACTCCTGCAACACCCAATCTTTATCTTGCCTCATGATTGGAGTGTTGTCTTCATGTAAATGCACCTCAGGGGATTATTCACTGTCTCTTTTGTGAACATTTCTTTGCAGAAGGAAACTTATAAAAATCACATAAGTTATAATTAAATGAAGATTTACAAGTGTGGAAATATATTTGTATCGTCATATCTTATTTATATTTGCATATTCATATCTTATATTTTATTCATATCTTATTTATATTTAAACATTCATATGCAAACTCAGTGATTATGCGCAGTGACACATTAATGTTTTATTGGCAGGATTGCATCATAAACACATCACAAAACAAACAGATTACTTCTTGACATTGATCATGGACTTATTTTTATTCCATTAAAATTCTTTGGGACTGCGTTTACCCTTACACCCACCAGGTTTTAGAAATATCTATAGACTTTGTATAGCTTGGCCAACTAATTTACAATTATGAGTGGGAAATCTTGGCTCCCCAAGTTAGGTCTCGGTTACAAACTGTTCAAAGACCAAGGTCAGTTACAAACTGTTCAAATGATCAGGGTCTTGTTCAAATCCACGCAACGTGCAAAATATGTAACAGCAGAGCATAACACTGAGCTTCATTTGATTTCAGGAGTTTGGAGAAATGTGCCGACCCTCAGACATGCAATGCATCCTGGGTGGGATACTCCGACCCCCCGCATGGTTGGAGAATCGCGGGGGGGACGGCGTGAATCCCACCCCGCCGCTGGCGGCCGAATTTTCCGGTGGCGTTTTTTTGGCGGGCGCGGGAATCACGCCGCGCCGTTCAGGGGCCGTTGGCAGTGGGCCCCCCCCCCAACCCCCGCCGATTCTCCACTCCGCGATGGGCCGAGCGGCCGCCCGTTTTCGGCCAGTCCTGCTGGCGTATATTACACCAGGTCCGTACCGGCAGGACCTGGCTCTGCGGGCGGCCTGCGGAGTCCTCGGGGGGGGGGGGGACACGGGGGGGGATCCAGACCCGAGGGGGCTCCCACGGTGACCTGGCCCGCAATCGGGGACCACCGATCTGCGGGCGGGCCTGTGCCGTGGGGGCACTCTTTTCCTCCGCGCCGGCCACTGTAAAGCTCCGCCATGGTTGGCGCGGAGACGAAACCCCCTGCGCATGCGCAGGAAATACGTCAACGGTTCTACCTTTGCTGGTTTAAAATGAAAATTGACCTATGACCCTAAGATAACGTAGTCTGCATGAAGCTGCCTGTAATTCCAACCAGCAGGTTCCAAAGTTTGTGTTGCCTTTGTTTCAAACAAGTAGATTCCACTGACTGACATCAGGGATGACTCAAATCGATGTACTTGGCTGATGGCCAATGAACTGGCTCGATATACTGGGCTTTTGCCGATGGCCTAGAGATGGCTGGTTCAGATTTCTCCAGAATGTGTCTCTCTCTCCCCAATAAGGCTGGGTTGTTCTCAGTTTTTCAGATTCTCTTTCAGTTCAGATGCTGGGAGAAGCTTCTCTAATATTCTCTCTCTTACCGTACACATTTTCTCTATAACTCCAGTTTAAGGGCTCTTCTCTGGCTGTAGAAAGTCTGGGTATGGTTTGCCTCAGACTGCAGAAAAGTAAAGTCAGTCCACAAACTGGAAGATGATGTGAACTCTACAGGAAGAGAGAGGCCTGGAAGCAAACCTGGAGCTGAAGGCCCAGTTTAATATAAATGAAAGTGCCTCTCCAGAAGAGATCCGAGCCTGCTGCAAAGTATCGAACATTGAAAGCAAGGACTCAAATCTTTCTTTTCATATTAATCCTGATTACTTTCATTCCTTTCCACCCGTCTGTGTTTGCTCATCTTATGTATGTGTGGGTAGAGGGTGGAATGGTTAAAATGTGGGTAGTCGGCTGTTAGCTTGTCATTATTCTGTTATAACTACTACATGTTTCATCTTTATTTCTATTATAAGTAAACATTAATTGTGTTACAAACCTGATGACTGTTACTTAGTGGGCAGCCAAGAGCCAAAGGTTTGGGGAATTTTATACAAATTGTTGGTTAATTCCCTTGTGTTGGGGCTCTGGAGTCTGTAAGGCTGGAATTGACCATGCACTCTCCCAGGGTGTCATAGCACTGTCCTTCTAACCAAGGTAAACCCGAGGCAAAACTATGGACTAAAACCGGGTCCCCTACCCAGAATGACCTCTGTTCCAACACAACTCTTGTGGGAGGCCTGATATTCCTCGACACTCCCCGCCAATGATTGCTGCATTTGGCAATGGTGGCACTATTGTACTAGTTCTTTAATAGCTTTATCTATGCCTGGTCATCAAATGTAACCCCATGCCAACATCTTCATCTTTGTCTGCCCTGGAAGGGCACTATGTAGCTCTTGAAGGAGGAGCATCCTGGTCTGAGGCGTGATGACCACCCAAGAGCCCCACAGAATCATGCGTTTTCATATGTCAACTCGTCCTGACAAGTGAAGTAGGGTTTCAGTTGTTTGGACTTCTCGTAATGCCAGACTTTATCATTCATTTAACCTTTGAAAGAATACAGGACTGGATTCTCCAAAAATCCCCACGCTGGCGTGTGAACGCTCCTCACGTTCCTGAAAAAAAAAGAGCAATTCACTTACCTTCAGGGGGCTGGCAGGGACCCGGTGAGCTTCACACAGCTTTAGCTGTGGATCCGGGCCCCCTGCACTTCCGGTTCCGAGTCCACGCATGCAAACGTCGGCGGTGGACTCCGGCGGCTATGCCGTCCGCGATGGCGGACTCAGCCGGCAGACCTGGACCAACAAACAAGGTCCCACCGATCTGCCCCCCCGTCGCTCCATCTGACCCGCCCGATCGCTGCCCATAAGGTGTCCCCCCCTCCTCCATGTGCTTGATCCTCCTGCCCCCCCCCACCAGAGCAGCCAGGGACTGAGTCCACAGCTGCCGTGCGAGAGTCCCGACTGGCCAGTTGTGGTTAGAACCACGCAGTCGGGAATTCAGCCGGTCGGGACCGGAGTATCGCTGGGAGGGCCTGTGGCAATGGCCCCTCGACTGCATCGTGTCATTCGCGCACCACCGATTCCCCGGGGACCGGAGAATGGCGAAAGCGGCACCAGGCCCGATTCGGGAGTAAACGCCGATTCTTCGCCCCCGCGCCAAATGTGATTTTGGCGCGGGGCTGCGGAGAATCCAGTCCACAGTCTCTTTGGGCCCAGTTACTGATGTGCCCTGTGGTCACTGGCAGAGTTGCTTGGAAGGTTAAAATTTGAATGATCTCCCGGGGTTCAGGAGTTGGAAGAATGCCCTTGGGGTAGGTGACTTAATGGGCGCGATTCTCCACTCCCACGCTGAAGTGGCCGCGCCGGCGTGAACGCCGTCGAGGTTCACGACGGCGCAGAACGGCCCCGGTCCTGACCGATTCAGGCCCTGACAATGGGCCAGTATCGGGGCCGCGTCGTCTACCCGCGCCAGGCCTTGTCGCCCGCGTAAAAGCGGCGCCGAATAGATGACGCGGCCGGCGCCGCATAACGGACGTCATCCGCGCATGCGCGGGTTGGCCGGCGCCAACCCGCGCATGCGTGGTTGCCGTCCTGTCCAAATCCGCCCCGCAAGAAGATGGAGGACGGATCTTGTGGGGCCGCGGAAGGAAGGAGGTCCTCCTTCAGAGAGGACGGCCCGATGATCGGTGGCCACCCCACATTCAAGGTGAAGCCCGGTGCAGGATCCCCCCTCGCCCCCCCACAGGCCGCCCGCCCCAGCGTTCACGCACCGCCCACGACTGTAGTGACCAGGTGTGGACGGCGCTGGGGGGAACCCGCCGTTTTGGCCTGGCCGCTCGGCCCATCCGGGCCTCAGAATCGCTGGGGTGCCGGAGAATTGCCATTTTGGGTATCTCCGGCGATTCTCTGGCCTGCGGCCCGCGAAACTCAACTGGCCTGTTCCCGCCGCTCGGGAGAATCGCGGGAGGGCGTCGGACCGGCGTCCCCGGAAATATTGGCGGCCCAGGCGATTCTCCCAACCGGCGTGGGAGTGGAGAATCGCGCCCAATGCATCTGAGTTAGCAATTTGCATCCCAGTCCAGTGTTGGAAAGATGGTTGTAAGCTGCCAACAATAAGAGTCAACACTGCATCCTCACTGAGATTATGGATGGTATGGACTTACCTTCCCTTAACAGGTCCAGTAATTGCTTGTGGTCAGTCACAATGTCGAATCGTCGACTGCACATATATTGGTTGAATGTGTTCACACCAAATATAACAGCTAAGCTCTCCTTCTCAATCTGGACATAGTTTTGCTCTGCTTCAGAAAGGATCCTTCAGGCATAGGCGATAGGTCATTCCGAACTATCTACCATTTTGTGCGATAAAACTGCCCCTCTCCTGTCAGGAGATGCATCACATGTCAACACAATTGGTTTCCCCAGGTCAAAATACATCATGAGGTTTGAAAACTGTAATTCTTGCTTCACGTCTCAGAAGGCTTCTTTTAGGCCGCAAAATTTTGAGGATCTTCAAAATTTCCCCGGTGTATGTCGAAAGCTTGGCTGTTGTACTCTTCAAGCTTGAAGACTGCATCCTTGCACAAAGATATTGGAAAGTCAGCTCGCCCACTATGGTCACCGAAGCCCCGGTGTTGACTTCCATTTTGAGGGGTCTACCATTTACCCTTAAGATAATTTCAATTGGCGATGTCTTATTCAATTTGACGGCATTTATCCAATGCAGTGCATGCTCTTCTTCAGAGCTCTTCCCCACGATGTTCAGTGGCATTGCCAACTGCTGCTGGTGTTTGTTTTTGCATTGGCACACTTTTCCTCAGGTGGTAATGTGTTTGGATGTGACCCCTTTCATTGCATGGGAAGCACTCAAACTCCTAATCATGGCAGAACTCCTGATTATGCCCCCCCCCCCCCTCAACAATATCAGCCTATGCCAGGTTCAGGTTGATGCCCTGACTCCTTCTCGCTCCTTGGGTTGAAATATTTTTTTACCAATTTCTCTATCTGGTCAAAAGTCTACGAGTTGGATACCTCCAGGGATGTGAGGTTCTGAATCAAATTATACATTTGGGGTCCACAAACTGTCAAAAGTATCACCTCCTGCTTGTCCTCGCCTGTGATCTCATTTGCGGTAAAAAAAAAACGGAACCATTCTATGCACTGGCTCCAATCCTCAATCCCTTGGTCAAATGGGTTTAGTTTCCCAATGGTGGCCATTTTCACTCATGGTTTAAATAATTCTGACTCTTGCTGGAGCTTCACTACTTTCTCAACTGTTCCTTCCTTCCTCCTTCAATTCATTACTGTCAGGTGCGATCGAAAACTTTTACCTCGTCGCCAATGTGGTGACTCGAGACAAACACTGGGGGGTTCCAGTGGTTAACAAAGGGGTAAATTGATGAAAGGCAAAAGCAGTTAAGTAACTGGCACAGAACTCAATATAACAGGTCTTAACACTATGGCTCTATTACATTGAGTTCCCAGGGCAGAGGCACCTGCACTGTGTGTTATTTTTATATTAAATGCGCACTGTTTTCAGTTAAATTAAGAATGTTTCAATCATCACCAAAATGGAGGATAACAAGTTGCGGAGGCATCATGGGATTTATTTGGCCACATTCTTGTAGCAGGTCAGTTTACACAGACACACATAATGACTCATTCAGCAGCTAGCTTAGACCAAACCGACACAATGACCCTTTCAACATCCTTCTTCAGACAGCCTCCTTATTTCATTTACAACTCTATCCAGGAATGTTTCCATTTTGGGTTCACATTTTTCGAACAAGAACTCGGCAAGAATTAATTTACTCATTCTTAATTTTGAGGCAAACTAGTTGATTATTAGATGCAATTATTAACGGGGTCAATGAACATTTGGAAAAGTTGAATACTGGAAGCCCATCCAAGTTGATGATGCATGAAAAGCTATTTCTGTTATTAGGCGATTGGCCTTCGTCAGACATGTTTCTGTAATCCGCTCCATCTTATAGGTCTTCAGTATTTCCCTCTGCCAAATTTCCATGGTTTTCTCTGTACTTTAGATTATCTCTCATTTTCTCTCTCTGGTACAATGTCTGCTGCACCTGTGGCATGAGATCTGAACTGACAATAAAATTGCCACCGCTAAGATTTTTAACAATGCTCAATCACAATTAAGACTTGGTTCCTGTCATTCTTCAAGAGCTCTGAAGGAATTGACAAACTGCGGAAAGACAGGCAATGGGAGTAGAACTGTATTGCCACAAAAAACATTTGAGAATTGACTTTGTGGATTTAACTATCAACTTCCCACATAAAAGGGCAGCACGGTGGCGCGGTGGGTTAGCACTGCTGCCTTACAGTGCCGAGGTTCGATGCTGGCTCTGGGTCACTGTCCGTGTGGAGTTTGCACATTCTCCCCGTGTTTCCGTGGGTTTCGCCCCCACACCCCAAAAGATGAGCAGGCTAGATGGATTGGCCATGCTAACTTATCCCTTAATTGGAAAAAATGAATTGGGTACTCTAAATTTAACTTCCCACATAATGTGCTTACATGTTTCAGGCGATGTCCCGCAGCATCAGATGATAAACAATGGGCAGGATCTAACGGAAAAGTTTCTAAGTCTGGCAGCGAGCGAGAATTTCCAGGTGCTGTCTGACGGCCGACCCGGCGAAACCGCCACCGATATGTAACGCCAGTTAAGACCGGTAATGATGCTCCACGGGCTCCGCATTGGAAATTAAAATCCCGCCAGCCGATTCGACTGGACTGTGCCCGAGGGGAGCAACTCTTAAACTGATCCCACAGAGCGAACCCCAGACAGCACGCAGCCATGACGCCGCGCAGACCTGCTCCACAATTCGGTGATGCTGACCTGGACAGACTGCTGGATGCGGTGGAGTTGCGACGAAACACTCTATTCCCCCGAGAGGGGCAGAGGGTCAGCCACAGGTCATCCAGTACTGCCTGGGAGGCAGGGGCAGCAACCATCAGGTCAATGGGTCATCCAGTACTGTCTGGGAGGCAGGGGCAGCAACCATCAGGTCAATGAGTGGAACCAGGAAGATCGCCACCCAGTGCCTGAAGAAGCTCAATGACCTCCTACTGGGCCATATGGGTGAGTTGGTGCCAGCCCCCTGGCATTGGTCCCACCTGCAAAACCTGCCCCCCTCCCCCAACGACCCAGCAGCGGTGCCCGTGCCTGTCCCCCACCAAAGCACCCCCCCCCCCCCCCGGCCCCCACCCACCCTGTGGTGCATTAAGCGCGCGGCTCAGAAATCCCATTCTTTGTCCCCGCAGGAGAAGTTGGCAGGTGGGAATTGCCAAGGCGCCCCAGAACATGTCCCAGTCACTGAGGACCATCTCCCAGATGCAGGTGGACATTGGCAAGGCACTGTAGAGCATGATTCGGGCACAGAGTCGCATCGCTGAGCGCATCGGCATCATGGTGCAGACAATGGGGAGCCCCCAGGGCTGGCAGGTGGCCCCAAGGTCTCTGCGGGCACCGTCCAGCAGGAGGGAGCACCAGAGGCTGACCCAGAGCCTCCCTAAAGTGAGACGATGGCGGTCACCAGCTCTCCTGAGTCCCCCCATCCTGATAATGGCATGTCTTGAGGTCAACGGGTGGAACAGGGTGGCAAGGCGAGGCATGTGCCACCGTAAAGGCAACTGGGCCCCTCCGGCCCCAAGGCTCCCAGACGCCGCCCGTCAGGGGCATCAAAGGCCACAGGGCACAGTAAGCAGCAGGCTTCCTCCACCACTGATACGCATCATGTGGACACACCTCGATACAGCAGCAAAGCATGAAGGGCTAAGCAGTTTGAGGATCACTGAGAGGGCACTGAGGGGGAAGGGGTGGGTGGTAGCATTGGTAGCTAGGGATTGTTAGGGTCACGATTGTACACCATTAAAACACATTATACCCGGGGCATGTGAAGCCGCTCTCACATTATTCCGCACTGCGTGCCAGCCTGCACCCCCCACCCCAGTTACCCTCCCCCGGCCTCAGTCTCCTGGGCACAGCGGTCCTGACCTGCACCCCCCCCGCCCCACACACACACTCCCATTCCCTCCCTAGGCATGGCACGTGGAAGTGATGGGTGTGAATGCCCTGTCAGCACACAGACAGAAGTCAGAATATGGCATAGATTGAGGAGCACCAGAGCTCACCTCACAGCAGGTTATTATCACCCTCCTGCCCTGTATATTGACCCACTGACAGTGCCGACACAGGCTCATCACCTGTGATGTAACACAGACCCTGGACGGTGGAACTGGGCGATCGGGGGAGGGAGGGATTGGGAGGGGGGAATGGAAGGGTAGACGGAGAGAAGGATGGATGGGGAGAGGGGGTAGGGTGGGATTGGCGGGTGGGGGGATGGTGGGTCGAAAAGGGGGATGGGTGACATGACGGACAAAGCCATGTTCTATGAAAAGTGGGCGAGGACGGGGGCCTCCCTGGTCCTCCGGGCATGCCGGACCCTCGCCACCGTTGCCTGCCCTCCATCCTCTGGCTGCTCTGGCGGATCCTCCCTGGCCTCGTCATCCTGCCCCTTCTGGTCCAATCCTCCTCAGATGAGGCTGCATGTTCCTCCTCCTCCTCCAGCATGTCGCCCTACTGTTGTGCTAGGTTGTGGAGGGCAGAGCAGATCATCACAAAGCGGGCGGCCCTCTGAGGGGTGGACTGCAGTGTACCACCAGGGCGGTCGAGGCATTGGGACCGTATTTTTAGCATTCTGATATACCACTCAAAGACAATCCGGGAGGCCGAATGGGCTTCATTATATTGTGTCTCCGCATCGGCCTCCGGCAACCATAATGTGATATCTGTAAGGAACTGGAGAGGGTGAGAGATCGACAGTCAGTTATGGCTTCCACCCCGGGACCCTCAAGTCCCCCAAGCCTCCCTCACACTTACATTCCCTGCCTTCTCCCAGGGTGCCATCCAACGATCCAGTTGTGGTGGTGGACCCCACCCTGCACATGCACCCCCGGCCACAGCAGCGGTCCCTGGGCACTGGACCCCAGACCCCAGGCCCCCACCAGGAACATTACTTGGGCCGGGAGCAGGTTCGCTTCCCTATCCACACACCCACCCTCTGGTCACAGGAATGTCCCCAGTGCTGGAGCCTAGCTCTTGGGTGCTTGATTGTTGGTGTTGACGTCTCCAGTTTTCAGGCAAAGTGTCCAGGCCTCACAGTTTGATTGAGATGCTCAGCAGTAATTCACATCTATGAAATGGCATGTCTACCCACGGGAATCCACTTGGAACCTATGAAGTGTTTATGTAACTAACATTGCCAATTCCTTATTAGCGATAGCCTTCAGCTGTGCAGCCAGAGACCATCAAGGTGAAATGAAAAATGAAAATCGCTTATTGTCACAAGTAGGCTTCAAATGAAGTTACTGTGAAAAGTCCCTAGTCGCCACATTCCGGCGCCTGTTCGGGGAGGCTGGAACGGGAATTGAACCGTGCTGCTGGCCTGCTTGGTCTGCTTTAAAAGCCAGCGATTTAGCCCAGTGTGCTAAACCAGCCCCTGAATGGGAATGGGAGTGAATGGGAGTTAAAGTGACCTTCACCATAGTACCACGGACGGGGCTCTGACCTGGGAGTGTTTGCTGCGACGAACAGGCAGCAGCTGAAGCTGCCGCTGGTGTGTGTAGACACAATCTGGGGGAGGCCTGTTGGACCTGTGAGCACCTCTCTGAGCACCTCGCCCCCACCCCCAGCCCAAGGGCCATCCCCCCACCGATGGTGGCCAACCCCCGAAACCACCCCCTGCCTCACAGCCCCAGTGCCCCCGGGCTTATTGTCCAGTTTCAAAGGTGGCTACTCACCTCCTCTGATTCTAACAGCAGCCATTGTGCTAGCTTCATGTTTTTAAATAGGTTTGCTGAAGGGCGCCCGCGTGATCGCTCACTGCAGAGCCGGTTTGATCACAGGAGGCCGTTAGATAGGGGTCTATCCCAATAATGATATGGAGATTGGCCATAATTGGTGATTATTGGTATCTCACCATGCCTCGGCGGGATCCGGACCGCCAATGAGAGCTGGCTGGTTAGATTGGAAGTCGATCGGCGCCCGGCGTAAATTCTGAATTGAACCTCTCCCACAATTTAATTAGCTTGCTCAGGCACAGTGCAGCCGTTAGATCGCTCCCAGAGTCTCATGGTGAATATTAAAACCAACAACATTGCTTCTGCCTTTACCTTTTGGCATCCCTGAAACAATGGCTCAATAAATAATTCATGGAATAACGTCTCTGTCATTACCTTAATGGCCTTGGTATCTTGTTGACATGGTGGTGACAATATTGAATTCTTTACCCGTCAGTCTGGCCTCAATAAAACTCGAGATGGATTTGTAGGCATAGCATTATTTATTTTTAACCAACTTGCAAGTCTGACTCGCTTCACCGAGATCCAGAACACAGGCTCTCTCCTGGTGTCTCCCGAACCGAGTGAGGTCGGAGACAAAGGAATCTCTACAAATACATTCAAATGGCATCAAGTTTCACATACAAGGTTCCCATAGGCCATCCTATACACCTCCTGACCTGGCCATATATCCTGATTGGCTCACTTCTCATTCCTTAACCCTGGGCTTCTTGTTACCCAACATCCTTTTCCCCATCCTCCACCAGACACCCCTCCCCCCCTTCCTTGCCATGCTTTCTGAAATCCTTTGTCTGTGAACTTACTACTATTAGACTGATCACATCCACATTACTGGAACTAATATTTGAACTAACTATTTGATATCACATTCGTTTGTTGAACTCCTCATTCCCTCCTTTTATCATTTCGTGATAACCTATCAGTCCAACCCGTTGCTATGGCCCCTCATCTAAGAAGATTCATCGCTGCATTTCCAATTCCTGTTGCAGCACCCCATCATCCGCTGCACCCTCGTGGATCCTAACAGCCAAGATTCTAGGGGCGTCTATCTGTTCCAGTGCACCCTGCATTTTACGCAGGTTTCCCTCAGTCCTAAATGAATTAAGTATATCTCCTGATAATCTACGCGCTAGTTGTACTCCCCTTCTCAAAAGCTCCGTCCTCTTTCTAGTCCCCCTCTCTCTCTCTCACAACCTCTTCCTACCCTCTCCGCACGGTCCGACTTTACCTTTATGGCACCAATCTTAACACATCCAAAATCAAATTTACATGCACTCCAAAAACAAGGCAATGTCCATGTAATGTTCCCATCCCATCGCTGGGACCGGTGCAATTGCTTCATGAGTCCTGCATTGTCCGTTAACCTGATGAGCTTCCACGAGTCAAGACCATGTCCTTGTATATGGGGGCAACGAAGAACGTCACCTCTGCACAAGTGAAATGTCCTTGGAGTTTGGTTGGGGTTACAGATGTAGATGATATTTCCCTTTTCCATTTCCGCCGCCGATGTCACTCCAAGCAAGGCGAGGCCGAAGATTACACAGGCGGTGCGTAGCCACCCCATCATGCTCCACACCTGTAAAACAGCGCTGGGGAAGGGAGGCAGGTTAATCTGTCCAAGAAAATGAGATACGTTATCAGAACTCAACTGAGCTGTTATGCCGTACCGGGGAATGATTTCCCGCATCAGGGGTGAAATTCTCCCGAAACGGCGCGATGTCCGCCGACTGGCGCCCAAAACGACGCCAATCAGACGGGCATCGCGCCGCCCCAAAGGTGTTTTGGGGGCCGAGCCCCAACATTGAGGGGCTAGGCCGACGCCGGAGGAATTTCCGCCCTGCCAGCTGGCGGAAACGGCCTTTGTTGCCCCGCCAGCTGGCGCGGAAATGACATCCCCGGGCAGTGCATGCGCGCGAGCGTCAGCGGCCGCTGACAGTTTCCCACGCATGCGCAGTGGAGGGAGTCTCTTTCGCCTCTGCCATGGTGGAGACCGTAGCGGAGGCGGAAGGGAAAGAGTGCCCCCATGGCACAGGCCCGCCCGTGGATCGGTGGGCCCCGATCGCGGGCCAGGCCACCGTGGGGGCACCCTCCGGGGCCAGATCATCCCGCGACCCCCCCAGGACCCCGGAGCCCGCCCACGCCGCCTTGTCCCGCCATTCAAAAGGTGGTTTAATCCACGCCGGCGGGACAGGCAATTTATCGGCGGGACTTCGGCCCATCCGGGCCGGAGAATCGAGCGGAGGGGGGGGGGGGCCCGCCAACCGGCGCGGCCCGATTCCCGCCCCCGCCGAATATCCGGTGCCGGAGACTTCGGCAACCGGTGGGGGCGGGATTCACGGCAGCCCCCGGCGATTCTCCAACCCGGAGGGGGGTCGGAGAATGACGCCCCAGTACTTTAACCACAGTAGCAGCTTTATTATCGGTAGTCGGATACGCCTCAACCCATCTGCTGAACACATCCACAATAACCAAAACATATTTTGACACTTTTCAACTCAATGTAATCCATTTGGAGTGTCTCAAAGGGACCACTGCGCAATGGGTTTCCCCCATACCACAAGGGATACCTTTGCCGGTGTTATATTGCTGACAAATCAAACACCGATTACTGATACTCTGGGCCAGCCCCTGCATTTTAGGGTGCCACCAAGTGTCCAGCAACAAATCACTAGACCCCCGAGCTCCACAATGAGTTGCAAAGTGTACACATTCAATGACCCATAATGCCAGTACCTCAGACATACAAGTCAGGGGCAGCACGGTAGCATTGTGGATAGCACAATTGCTTCACAGCTCCAGGGTCCCAGGTTCGATTCCGGCTTGGGTCACTGTCTGTGCGGAGTCTGCACATCCTCCCCGTGTGTGCGTGGGTTTCCTCCGGGTGCTCCGGTTTCCTCCCACAGTCCAAAGATGTGCAGGTTAGGTGGATTGGCCATGATAAATTGCCCTTAGTGTCCAAAATTGCCCTTAGTGTCCAAAATTGCACTTGGTGTTGGGTGGGGTTACTGTGTTATGGGGATAGGGTGGAGGTGTTGACCTTGGGTAAGGTGCTCTTTCTAAGAGCCGGTGCAGACTCGATGGGCCAAATGGCCTCCTTCTGCACTGTAAATTCTATGATCTAAGATGTGCTGGCATGGTCCATAAAGAAGAAACAGAAACCTAACCATTTCCACATTTGTTTGTCACTCTCAGGAGCGTCCTCCTGTAACCTTATGATGTCTTGGATGGTTGGCATTGGCTTGTCAGAGGCAGACCTATTTATTGCAGAACATTTAGTCTGACCTAAAATTTTAGGCACCATCACTTGCTGAATTTGGGCGGCTGTCCACGCTGCACAATCTGCTTGTTCATTACCAATGTCAACTGGGGTCTTACCGTTTGTATGGGCAGCGCATTTAATGACGGAAATCTGCGCATTTAATGACGGAAATCTGCGCGGGCATAAGGAGGGCCTGCAGTAGGTCATTAACTAAACCCCGGTGGGATATTTACGTGCCGGCAGAGGTAAGGAATCCCCTACTCTTCCAGAGTTGTGCGTTGGCTGAAGTCGAGTGTTAATCGTTTCAGGGACCTCAAAATATTTTACAGAAGTGCCGTCTGGCATGACTTGAAGTGCGTATTCTGTTGGATCTGAATGATCCACTGCCCTCCTTACCAGAGGCCCCAGATCCTTGGAATGGTACTGGTCGTGGACCTGACATGTAATATGAGGGCTTACCAAAGCTGACTGTGGCCATAAATGTGGTGGTATTGTAACAAAATCGGCTGTACCTTCTTTTCCCGTGACTGTGGCTGTAATCTTGACTGACCATTCGGTCCCAATTAACGGACGGTATTTCTCCTCCAACTCCCTGTTCTGTCCGGTTCTGTCATAGGCCAGGGTAACGTGGTGCAGTGAATGTTCAATGTCTAACGTCCACCACTGGGGGTGATATAAATATAGCACTGTTGTCTCATCCTCCATGATTTAACCGTTACCCCCTCGTCTCCGCACTCCAGCTGTAGCTGGAAGATACACAGTAAATCTCGGGCCAACAAGTTACAGTCCAACACAGTGGTCACCACAAACTGATGATCTGTAGACTTATTCTCATAAGTGACTATCACAGGTTCAGAAATAGGATACTCACACACCTGTCCTTGGAACCCCGACAAATGCTGGGTGTGGTCGGATAGTGGTAGTCAAAGTTCTGATTGCACCGAAGACATGGCTGCTCCAGTGTCGATTACAAATGGGTAATGTTGATCTCCTGCCTGCAGAGAGATAATAGGTTCCTGTCCGATTGGAGAGTCCTTATGACCAAATTAGCTAGTCAATCTTGTGTTGGGAAAGGTTTGCCTGGGAGGAGTCGGTGTACCTCGTCTGTCCTCTCCTTGGTGGGTACCCCCTCCTTTGGGTCGGGTAGTCTCCTTCTGCTGCCCGTCTTTTAAAGGGGCATTCCTGATGCCAGTGATCTGTACGGCCACAATTAAAACATGGATTGTTCCCCCGATATCTGCCGCTGGTTGGGGTCTCAGATAATCCTTTTTCATTACATACTCAGTCTTAATCTTTGTAACTGAGCCTCCTTCCTGGCTGGCCTACACCCTCCTTCCAATAAAATCTGACAGCCCAGGCCACCTGGGAAGGGTCGTTCTCTGTCCAATTCATGTTATTCACGGCAGTAGCCACAGAAGGTGGTCGGCGATGCATTAACATCGCACAATATCGAGGGGAATTCTGACCATTTTGGTACAGCAAGTCGCCTGACTTCCCACGGTAGATTTCATTAAAACTTTCCAGAAATTCCTCTGGCTCCTCAGTCTTTTTAGGTTTGAGGTCTAAGATAGCAGAGATGTTTATGGGCTTTTGAAATGTGGCATTCAACGCATTCAGGATTTGTGCCCGTCTATCATCGTCCAAGGCATGTGCTTGCTGAAATGCGGCATGGCTAGCACAATTCAAGTGGTTCAGGTGTCTGCGGTACTCTGCTGGGGTTAAAAGCTGCTGGACTAGGGCCCAGAGGTCCCTAGAATCAGCTTGATAAACTGAGATGGTAGTTCTCAGATAGTCCACAAAAGCAGCAGGAGAGTTCTTCCTGTCTGGGATTGCAGCCAGAATAGCCATCATCTCACTGGGTCTCCATGGGAAATAAACGTCTATCGTGGGCTGGGCTGCGACTGTTGCAACATCAGGGTTGGGTATTTTCCTAATCGGCAACTGTCTCAGAGTCTCACTAGGGGGCACTTTAGCGGATTCCTCTGGCTCTTCAAAGACTTCAACGTCCTTCCCTTCCACTAGGGGGAGCTCCAGCTCCTCAGAACCATTCCCATCCTCTTTCTTTGTTCTCATACTTTTCTGTCCTACTATATCGGTCTTAAGGGATCTAGGTGGTATGCGTAATTGTTTCTGAATAGGATCAGGCCCCTCTCTCATTGTCTGAGGTCGGGTCCTAGAGCTAACTGGGCTTATGGAACAGAGCTCCCCTTCTCTAACAGACTGTGAAGGTGCAGAAATAGGACCCAAACTATTAACCGAAGGGACTGGAGAGGCTGGCATGATTTGAATCTGGGGAGCAGTGGCTGGATATAAATTATGATACCCTGGTGGTTCTGCAATTAGTGCAGACAATGCTACTGGTGCAGTCGGGACACCACTCGGCATGGTCCAATTCTCTAGGTCATCATCTGTCTCTGTCAATGCAAGGCCAGCCATTGAACTACGTAGCCCATTTTCTTTACTCGAGTCTGCCCCGCTAGGTGTCTCCCTCTCTTTACTTATGTGTTTTTTGAATGCACACTCCTTTTTCAAGATCTCCAGAATTTTCTGGTTCCCCCCTTCATTAATTGGAATCCCCATTTTAAAGGCATTTTCTTGCCAACTTAATAACATGATCTTATCCCTCTCCTCTTGACAATATTGTCTCCATAATCCAATTAACTCTTTAGCTTTCATACTTTGGCTCTTTTTTTATTTTTTTTTATTTGCCTATTTATAACCAATGGCAATTTTTGCTACTTGGCAAAGTTATTTAAAAAGGTTTTAAGTTTTCTTTTAAAACTTAAAATATTTGAAAAATCAAATTGAATTACTGCAAACTGCAAGCTTAGTTCTGATCTCAACTCAGAACTGAATTTAAGATTTGCTTAACACAGACTTGTATAACTTTTACAACTTAATTAATTCTTTATCTTAACAATTTTTCTTTTAACAAGTTTTTCTTACATTCACAAAAATGTTGGCTGCTATCAATGAGGGAGCAGTTAGCTGCGGTGATTTATACCGGAGCAAAGTCAACTGTCATCTCCAGATCTACACTTTTTAAAATGGTGACAGTGAGTTACTTTAAGTTTCTATTAATTCACAAATAAAATGAAATAAACATTATTTCAAGTAATTCAAACTTAAGATTCTGGCAATTTCAATCAATTGTTTGCTAAAATAATTAACTTGGTTCAAAGAGGTGGAGAAATCCACTGGTTTCCTTTAATTAATTCAAAACGTAACTTTGCTGGAGTTTCACTGACTCGAAAGAAAGTTATCCGATTACACCACAGGCTGCTGCTGTTATCTCAATGCCCGTGTGAGAAGCACTGTCTGTAGTCTTTAACTTTAGCTGCTGTTAACCCTTTGAAAGACTTCTACGTTAACGAACATGCAGCATCCAGTTCTATGGATGCGTCTTTGGTTTGAAATTTATCCAAGCAATTCCCCATAATCTCTAACTAGTCCTCAAGACTGTGTTTCTCACCACTACAGTCCAAGCATACAATTTTAGCTTAATCAACTATAGTTTTATAAACACTTGTGGAACTGAACCATCCTTCCGATGTCCCATTAGTTCATCAAAAACACTCGTGGAACTGAACCATCCTTCCGATGTTCTATTAGTTAATCAAAAACACTTGTGGAACTGAACCATCCTTCCGATGTCCCATCAGTTCATCAAAAACACTTGTGGAACTAAACCATCTTTCCGATGTCCCATCAGTTCCACAATTAACCCAAAACTGAACTATCAATATTATGATATCCCATCAGTTTCATTTTCTAATCCCCAGACTGACCTTTGATTTCGTTGAGACGATCTTTCCGTACCAACCGCGAGTGACCAGACCAATCAGACCATGAGAAGAGGGGAAAATCAATGTGGTCATTTTCCAGCTACACACATTGTGGGCCCATTTCCACTTTCCTTGTCCAACATCAGTCTAATTCTGATTTCGCAGCTGGCCGGCGACCGTCTGGAGAAATCCCGGGTTTTGGCACCAAATGACAATATTGAATTCTTTACCCGTCAGTCTGGCCTCAATAAAACTCAAGATGGATTTGTGGGCATAGTATTATTTATTTTTAACCAACTTGCAAGTCTGACTTGCTTCACTGAGATCCAGAACACAAGCTGTCTCCTGGGGTCTCCCGAACTGAGTGAGGTCGGAGACAAAGGAATCTCTACAAATGCATTCAAATGGCATCAAGTTTCACATACAAGATTCCCATAGGCCATCGTATACACCTCCTGACCTGGCCATATATCCTGATTGGCTCACTTCTCATTCCTCAACCCTGGGCCTCTTGTTACCCAGCATCTTTTTCCCCATCCTCCACCAGACACCCCTCCCCCTTCCTTGCCATGCTTTCTGAAATCCTTTGTCTGCGAACTTACTACTATTAGACTGATCACATCCACATTACTGTAACTAATATTTGAATTAATTATTATATATTACATTCGCTTGTTCAATTCCTCAGTGGCACAGTGGTTAGCACTGCTGTCTCACAGCTCCACGGTCCCGGATTCAATTCTGGCCTTAGGTAACTGTCTGTGTGAAGTTTGCACATTCTCCCCGTGTCTGCATCGGTTTCCTCCGGATGCTCCGGTTTCCTCCCACAGTCCAAAAATGTACAGGTTAGGTGGATTGGCCATGCTAAATTTACCCTGAGTGTTCAAAGGGTCAGGTGGTGTTACTAGGTTACGGGGATAGGGTGGAGGCATGGGCGCTTTTTCCAAGGGCCGATGCAGACTCGATGGGACGAATGGCCTCCTTCTACGCTGTAAATTCTATGATTCTATGATTCACGCCCATTTTCATATTCAGTACCTGTAAAGGAAAATACATGGTGAAGGTGAGCCTGTAAGATTGAAGAGGGTTTAATGAGACAAGAAAACGTTGCGATCTTAATTTCTTGTAAAGACCAAATGCAATCAGACACTCTTGCCTACGCTACACACGCATAGTTCAAGTGTTTTATTCCATCATTGAGAGTGACAGGAAGCAAGAGGATTTCGGTTCACACGTTTGAAATTTGCTTGGGCTGTTTCACTTCTTTTCTGGTGCTGCTTTCACAGTCTTCGGTGCTTCCACTTTGGGCTTGGCCATCGATTTAACCACTATTATTTTTATATCTGTAGCATTTTGCCTCTTGTCAACAGAAGATTTTTGGCAGTCTGGGCGCAGCGGATTGACATCATTAACCAATGTGCATGCGCAGATGGGTATCGGCTGCCATCTGGGGTTGGCAGGAGACTGAGCGCTGTTGCAGGACCAGTGCTTCTTATTCCTTGAAAGCAATGCTAAAAGAACATTAGCATGAAATCATTTTTCACGTAACGTTGAGTTCCTCCACATGAAATATCGTAAAGTAAACATATGTGTGGTACTAAGGGGAAGATGTATCTGGCAACCGGTTGGCTGGGTTCCTCTTCACCAACATCTGGGGTCTTCTGCCCAAACTGGGAGCTGCGCATGGGCTAATCAAGAAAGAGCCTGCTTTTTCATCAGCACCTTCAGAAACACATAACCTCTACTGCCTAGAAAAAGAAGGAGCACCCAACTACAAGCTGCCCTTCAAGTCACACTCTGTCCTACCTCACAACTAGATCATTATTCCTTCAATGTTGGTGGGCCTAAATCCTGGAAATTCCAACTTAACAACACTGTGGGTGCACCTGTGGACTGCAGTGGTTCAAGTAAGCAACCCGCCAGCACCTTCTCAAGAACAGTTGCAGCTGGACAATATACCCGGGTCTTACCAGTGATGCCTACAGCCCAGCAACAAAAAGAATAGCAAAAGTAATGGAAAAGAAAAAAAAATGAAAAAACTTTGAAGGTTAGAAAATGGAGAGAAAAATTAAGTTCCTGGGCGTCATTCTCCGGCCCCCCCAGCGGGTCGGAGAATGGCCGTTGGCCGCCGTGAATCCCGCCCCCGCCCCCGCCGAAGTCTCCGGTACCGGAGATTGGGCAGGGGCGGGAATCGGGCCGCGCTGGTTGGCGGGACCCCCCGCTCAATTCTCCGGCCCGGATGGGCCGAAGTCCCGCCCAGAAATTGCCTGTCCCGCCGGCGTAAATCAAAGCTGGTATTTACCGGCGGGACCAGGCGGCGTGGGCGGGCTCCGGGGTCCTGGGGGGGCGCGGGGCGATCTGACCCCGGGGGGTGCCCCCACGGTGGCCTGGCCCGCGATCGGGGCCCACCGATCCGCGGGCGGGCCTGTGTCGTGGGGGCACTCTTTCCCTTCCGCCTCCACCACGGCCTCCACCATGGCGGAGGCGGAAGAGACTCTCCCCACTGCGCATGCGCGGGAAACTGTCGGCGGCCGCGGACGCTCCCGCGCATGCGCCGCATTTCCGCGCCAGCTGGCGGGGCACCAAACGTCATTTCCGCCAGCTGGCGGGGCGGAAATCCCTCCGGCGCCGGCCTAGCCCCTCAATGTTGGGGCTCGGCCCCCAAAGATGCGGAGCATTCCGCACCTTTGGGCCGGCGCTATGCCCGTCTGATTGGCGCCGTTTTTGGCGCCAGTTGGCGGACATCGCGCCGTTGGGGGAGAATTTCGTCCCATACTTCTGTCAGATCAATGGAAGGCATTGACATCCAAATACAACTGTAGAAATGGACTGAATACAGAATGGAAGCCCATGTATATTAATGTACCCGATGCAGGCTCTTTGAAGAAACATGAAACTCGTGATCATGGTACAGCATTTGGAATGGTGAAAAGTCAAAATATTTGGAATGATTGGGGTCACTTGTTTGAAAATATACAGTTGATGAGCATTGGTTTGCAACTTGATTTGACATAAAATGTGGTTATTTTGATTTGAAAACAGGTAGTCATCAGCAAGACTACAGTTAAAATGTTTGGAAATCTCAGGTATGATTGGAAAAGGGCATTTAGTCCAGCAATATTGTTCACCTGATAATCAATTGATCATCAACATAAAGATCCATCCCAGCACTGCACATGTTTATACTGATGATTCATGTGATTCATGTCGGAAACAGTCAAATAAAACACATATCTAATTTATGTTTTCTATCCGATGGATCTGGAAGGAGAAAACAAGTTTCTCCTGGCGATGCAAACCTTTCCAGGCCTCCTACAATGAGCACCACCCACGACCAGCAAGCCACCACCACCACAACTACACCCCCCCCCCCCACCCCCCCCCCCCCCCCCGACCCCGCCAGCCAGCCCACTCACCAGCATCGGATCATCACAGCCATCCGTCCAGGTAGCTATGTCCTACCTGGCCGACATTTCTGAGGCTGAAGATTGGCCAGCTGAATTGGGCTACTTGTTTAATTTCCATCCCTCACTTGTCAAGTCTATCGAAGACCAGGGCCTCAAAGTTCTACTTGCCACTTCACCACCAATATGGCCACTTAAAAGTCAAGAGCAACTTGCATTAGAGTCGATGGCACGGGTACTTTGGCAAATGATGCATAAAACATTCGTTAAAATTCCATCGGGGGAGTTGAGAGCATTAATTTGGGTTCACAAATTCTGGATAAAGCTGCTAGTAACAGTTTGAAGTGGCCACGAACCTCTTTATTCCAGGATTATCCTGAAATGCAAAGATACCACCCTGCTTTTTTTTTGTTTGCAACAAGAAACTTTCTCCTTGAACCCTTTGTCCCTATCCCCTCCACTATTTCTTCCAATAGTAAGTGCAAAGACCTCATGCACTTCGCCATGAAGATTAAGACCATCTGATCTGATGCTTCTGCTCTGTCCCTCCTTTCCACTAGTCTCCTTCCCTGAAACCTGCCCTACTCTTGATCTTGCATCTTTCTCTGGTTTTCCATGATTTCCTCGCCAAGCCCTCTATAAAATCATGTTGCCCATGAGATCCACTTCCCCTATTCTCTGACCATATTCCACTAAATTGCTGAACACCCAACTTCCACTTCTGACTCCCATGTGAGCTCTTATTATTAACTGCTCTTCTCCCTCTCACCATTATATATGCCCTCATCACCTCTCTTCGAAAAAAAGTTTGACCCCAACCTCCATGTAAACTATTGCCATATCTGCAATCTCCCTTTCCTCTCCAAAGTCGTTGAACCTGTTAGCACCACCCAAATCAGTGCCCATCATTCCTGGAATCAAATGTTTGAATCTCTCCAACCTGGTTTTCGTCATGGCCATGGTTTTGAAACGGGTCTGGCCAAAGTCACAAATGGCATCTGATGTGACCGTGTTCAAAGGAATCCTCACTTCACCTTCTTGATCTGACAGCAACCTTCAATATGGTTGACACAGTATCCACCACTAACACCTCTCCACTTTCTTCCAGTTGGATGCGATTGTTCTCACATCATTTTAATCTGATCCATTTAATAATAGTTGGAATATCAAATGCTATGGTTTGTCTTCCTTCCCTCGCATTTTTATTTCCCGTGTCCTCAAAGGGTCTATTCTGCCCCTCTCCTATTTCACATCTACTTGCTAGATCTTGGCAACATCATCTGAAAGAACAATATTAGTTTTCATATGTAGACTGACAATTGTTCACAATTTCCATAGATGATTTGGAGTTGGGGACCAAGGGCAATGTGTCCAAGTTTGCAGACGACACTAAGATAAGTGGTAGAGTATCAAAGTGCAGAGGATACTGGAAGTCTGCAGAGGGATTTGGATAGGCTAAGTGAATGGGCTAGGGTCTGGCAGATGGAATACAATGTTGACAAATGTGAGGTTATCCATTTTGGTCGGAATAACAGCATAAGGGATTATTACTTAAATGATAAAATATTAAAACATGCTGCTGTGCAGAGAGACCTGGGTGTGCTAGTGCATGAGTCACAAAACGTTGGTTTACAGGTGCAACAGGTGATTAAGAAGGCGAATGGAGTTTTGTCCTTCATTGCTAGAGGGATGGAGTTAAGACTAGGGAGGTTATGCTGCAATTGTATAAGGTGTTAGTGAGGCCACACCTGGAATATTGTGTTCAGTTTTGGTCTCATTATTTGAGAAATGGTGTGCAGAGGAGATTCACTAGGTTAATCCCAGAGCTGGAGGGGTTGGATTACGAGGAGAGGTTGAGTAGCCTGGGACTGTACTCGTTGGAATTTAGAAGGATGAGGGGGGATCTAATAGAAACATATAAAATTATGAAGGGAATAGATAGGATAGATGCGAACAGGTTGTTTCCACTAGCGGGTGAAAGCAGAACTAGGGGACATAGCCTCAAAATAAGGGGAAGTAGATTTAGTGAGTTTAGGAGGAACTTCTTCACCCAAAGGGTTGTGAATCTGTGGAATTCCTTGCCCAGAGAAGCAGTAGAGGCTCCTTCATTAAATGTTTTTAAGATAAAGATGGATAGTTTTTTGAAGAATAAAGGGATTAAGGGTTATGGTGTTCGGGCCGGAAAGTGGAGCTGAGTCCACAAAATATCTAATTGAATGGCGGAGCAGGCTCGAGGGGCCAGATGGCCTTCTCCTGCTCCTAGTTCTGATGTTCTTATGTTCTTATGATACTCAGTTCCAGAACCTCTCTCAATTCCTCCTGTCTTGGTGAATTATCAGACTATCTCTATGACATCTACTTTTGGATGGGCAGATATTTTGTCCAAATAAATATCGAGATGACAGAGCCTTTGGTTCCCAATCCACACTCAGTTCCCTAGCAACCAGTTCCACCTTCTTCCTGGCAACTGTTTGAAACTCTATGATGATCTTCTGGCCACATATCCATGGCATCACAAAGACTATCTATTTTAACCTCCAAAACATCATCTGGCTTCACCACTACCTCAGCTCATCCACTTCTGAAACCCTCATTTATGCCTGCATTACCTTGAGACTTGAGGATTCGACATACGCTTTTCTCCCACATTCTACCCTCTGTAATCTTGAGGTCATCCAAACCCTTTTCTCTTTACTCGCACCAAGTCCCATTATTTAAAGAACAGGGAATTTAAATACCTCACAGTTTGATAGTTCCAGACATCTTATCAATCTTTAATGATTTTTTATGTTTAATCAAAAAATCAAAAGTCACACATTGCTAGATAAGGCCCTCACTGCAGCAGAAATTGGGCTATTTTGATCTCGGCACTGAGTTCATAAAGCTCTGATGTATTTGCATTTCCACCATTTGTGCATCATGACCCGCCCCTTTTTCCCTGCCAATAAAAATATGGGGCTGGATTCTCCGTTTCAGGGACTATGTCCCCACGCTGTCGTGAAAACTGTGGTCTTTTACACCAGAAAAACTGGCGTCAAAAAACTACAGATTCACAGCCCTTCAGGGGGCTAGCAGGCAGCTGTTGTAAAACTCCCAGCTCCAGCTGCAGATATGGCCTCCAGCACTTCCAGGTTAGAGGCCACGCATGTGCACGGCAGCAGCCTCCAGCGGCCGCGCCGTGCTCCATGGCGGACTCAGACCGCGGAGATGGACCACGGAAATAGTGCCCCCGATCCGTCGCGCACCCGACCTGGACCACCCGCACAATAAATGCGCAGTACTGTATGAGGCCCCCCATGATCTTCGATCGGCCTGCCAGGTACGCCGCTTTTCGGGGGCCGGAAAATCGAGGAACCGGCGCCGGTCACGATTCCATGCAGGGAACTGGATTCTCCGCCCCGGCGCTGGACGCGATTTCGGCATCGGGGTGCGAAGAGCCCAGCCCAAGGTCTGTCAGGGTGGGATGTGTGGGTTGGGTCTAGATCCAGAGTCCCAGTAACTTTTCGATAAGGCATGGAGTCCTCAGCAATACATACAAATCTGAGCCATGGGGCTGGATTCTCCAGCTCTCCCGTGTGTGTTTCTTGGCGGTGGAAGGTAACGAGTCTTTCACTGGTGGCGGGATTCTCTGTTCCTGCAGCTGTCAATGAGATTTCCCATTCAGGCCACCCCGCAACCAGAAAATCCCGCTGTCAGCAAACGGCCAGGGAACTCTGGCCATTAACTCTGTTTCTATCCCTACAGATGCTGCCAGGACTTTTGAGTATTCACAGCATTTTGTTTTTAATAAATTTCTCGCATCTACCAATCTACCAATGCTTTCATGGAGCAAATAGCTGATGTGAGCATGATAAAACAGGAAAATAATCACCAATCTATAATTCGGCTCACTCTAAGACAAAAATGATAATGAAGGCTGAATTGGGAAAAGGCAATGCTAAATAAGTGACAAAGAGATTTGCCCGAAGGTAACCTTGCAGATTAGTAAACAAATAGGCATCGATTAGCAATGAGAAATCTTCAAACTAAAAAATGTGTAGAATATAAAATAAATGTTTTCCTATCTGGTAAAAAAGGCTGGATAGAATTCTAAGAGTAGGACTCCCTTTTATAGTTCCAAGGAACAGGCTTTTCATTGGAAATAAAAATCAGAAGAGATGCAAAATAAGTGGTTGACTTGCGATCACCCATTTTATGCTTTTAATAAGGACGCGGGATCACGCACTGAGTAAAAATAAGAACAAAGATTTATTTACAAACTATATATATGCACTTCCCTATAGACCCCTACCGGGTTCCTGCTTGGGCCTTACTGGTCGACTGTATTTACACTGTGTGGTTGAGATACCCTGACCCTAGCAGAGGAATTTGTATTCCGCAAGGAGCAAGGTTAGACAAGCATTCCCAACTCATACGTCCCATGTGGGATATTACATTACTGGTGCGCAGTGGATCTAAACTCATTCGTGTTTCACCACTATGTCTATATTGATGATCATTGTAGTGATATGCATCACTGTATATACACAAGGGGTTAAGGTAAATACACTGCAACTAAGTAACCCCTAGAGGGAGCACCAGACATGTATATACATAGACAAAAAGGAAGTAGTCTCTCTCTCTTCACAGGAATGGCAGATGGTGAGCAGGTCACAGACAGGCAGCTTAGATGTAACATAGTATAAGTGCTGGAGAGAGAACAAACTCATAGAAATAAAGCATCTACTTCAACTGTATGACTAAGCGTTTTATTCAGACTCAAGGAATAATACATGGTACCAGGATCAGGTGACTTCAGTACGTTTACTAGAAGAGTTACACAGATGCAGAATAAGCAGGATCGAATACAGAAGAAGACTGGGGAGTCTTCACTGAGCTGATGCAACTCGTTGGAACTCCACCGCAGCTGAAAACAACCGGTAATTTAGGTCATAGATGGAAAATCTTTAAACAAACGTTCGATCTGTATATCATAGCTGATGAGTTGTGTGCGGTCTCAGACGAAATGAAAATAGCGCTTCCCCGAGCAGGACATGAAGCTAGAGAAATCTATAACTGCTTTAATTACTTGAAAGGTGAAGACAACACCAAATTAGAAGTAATACTTAAAAAATTTGAAGATTACTGTAACACCAGTAACAATGCTGCTTTGAGACATTCAATGCTCAGAGGCCAAATTGTACAGGGGATGAGTGATGTGAAACTCAAACAATCATCAGAACAGAAAGGTTTAATGCTGGAAATCGCGATTGACAAGTGCAGATCGCAAGAAAAAAGTAACTTTAAGTTTTTAACAAGAAAAAACGGCAAAAAAAGTTCTTTTCCACGGGTCTGAAGAAGTTAAAATGGCGCCTGAGCACATTAAACTCCTTGGGGAACAAAAGACGCAAATCTGGGTCTGCGCATGCGCAGGAAATGGCAACCATGCGTGCACAATTGAAAAAAGACGTTTTGGGCGCAAATCGTTCTGCACATGCGCAAGCCGCGCAGCGACGTTGAACAAAAAGAGCGCACAGCTCGAAGAAGGATCTGCGCATGCGCAAGCTGTGCATGGGCAGTTTACAAAAAAGCGCACAGTAAAGGAAAATCGATTTGCGCATGCGCAATCGATTCCTACGCTTTACGTCACAAGCGTCATGCCGTCAGAGGCCACACCCACTTGAAGGGGAAAAATGTGAAAATTGAAAAAAAGAGTTTTAAAGCGACAAAACACAATTTTTTCACCTCGAAAGACAGAACAATGCCTGAACTTCTATCAGCAGTTGAAAATAACCTCCAAAGCACCCTAGAACAAGCAGTTTGCACCACCCGAAGTGAAGAGCACAATGACAAATTCGAAACCAAAGAAGATGATTTGTTCATTGAACATGAAGAGCACGATGACAAATCCGAAACAAAAGAAGATGATTTGTTTATTGAAGAAAACTACTCATACATGGCTGAGTTATTTGGATATGATGATCATAAAAGCATCAGCGCCTCGGTTGAAAAGATCAACACGACTCTACTCGTGGGAGATGAATCCAATACCATGGTGCAAAGGCAGATCGTCAATACATTGGATGACAGCAACCTGTCAAATACCCAAGAAGAAAATGAAGCCACACAGCGAGTACTGAACGACTCCTTTGGGAGAGCACAGATCGACTCCACAGAGAGACCACTGCACGAATCCACACAGAGAGCGATGAAAGACTCCACAGAGAGAGCGAAACAAGCCTCCAGAGAGAGCTCGTTGGCAGACTCCACAATGGAAGCAACTCAAGACTCCATAGCGAAGTCCATGCATGAACAAGACCATGAAGGAATATCAACCTTATCTGAGCAACCAGCAGCAGAGTACAAAAGTCTACCAGGCTCACATGAACAACAAAAAGACGATGAAAGTCTACCCAGCTTATTGAGCCACCAGAAGAAGACTATGATAGTCTATCCAGCTTATCTGAGCAACCAGCAGAAGATTATGAAAGTCTACCCAGCTCTTTTAACCAACAAGAAGACACTGAATGTCTACCCACTGTATGTGAGGCAAGTGACGAAGAAATCATAATTCTCACACAAGATGTGCAAGATCACAGCGAGAATGACAGATCTCGGCTCGTATGTACAGAAGCACTCAACAATCAAAGTGAAACTACACTTGAGTCCAGTGAGACCACATCAATTAAAACCGCATCTACTCTAACCCATCCACAAGAAAATGAAATCTTGAAGATTTTGACTCCAGAAGAGGAACACCAAGAAATCGATGGTAATGCAAGTGAACCAGAAATGACTCCAGAAGAGGAGCACCAAGGAATAAAAGAGGAATTGCATCAACCACAAATGACTGATGTCACCAAGATCAATGCAACATCAGATCATTCACACAACCCTCAAGAAAGAAACGGACAATAAAACATCAGATGCCACAAAGGACACTGACACAAATAACGTTGAGAATGACTCAAATTATCTACACGGAACAGTCATTGAGTGCAACAAGAACAACAACAAAAACTACAAGCACGAAAACAAAAACTACAAGAACAACAACAAAAACAACAACAAGAAGCATAACAAAGGCAACAACAGCAACAACAAGCCCGACAAAAACAACAAGAACAACAATGGAAACAACAAAGACAGAAATGACAAAAACAACAACAATGAAACAACAACTTGTATGATATGAAGGACAATGTAACTGCACAGCTCAAAACAATGACAAGAGTACAAACATACCATGGCATGACTACGAATTCACATTTGCTCCACTACAAACAAGCAAACCAGCTTTCAAGGCAGATGACATACAGAATCAATACCGGAATCACAGAAAAAAGCCCAGGTCAGACAACAAAGATGACATACAGAATCAATACCGCAAACACAGGAAAAAGTCCAGGTCAGATAACAAAGATGACATACAGAATCGCTACCACAAGCATAGAAAAAAACGTCTAAATCAGACAACAAAGTGATTCGACCATTCAAACACCTCATGATGACTTCTTGGTTACATAAACACAAGAACACTGACGACGTTCACAAAGAAATGACAACATCAACATCACCACTTCAACAACAGAAGAAGAAAGCAACTCAACCGAACAAATTCATAAAGTTTGGACTCCTAAATCTTTTTTATTAAGATTGGACTCATACATATTAATTGGCTTTGTATAATCATCAATATCATCACAACTTGTACACATTATCATTTATCTACCTGTGTTGTGCAGTTTTCTTTAACAAAGTACAGAAAATATGTAAAAAAACAAAGAGGGGATATAGTGATATGCATCACTGTATATACACAAGGGATTAAGGTAAATACACTACAACTAAGTAACCACTAGAGGGAGCACCAGAGATGTATATGTACATAGACAAACAGGAAGTAGTCTCTCACTCTTCACAGGAATGGTAGCTGGTGAGCAGGACACAGACAGGCAGCTCAGATGTAACATAGTATAAGCGCTGGAGAGAGAGCAAACTCAAAGAAATAAAGCATCTACTTCAACTGTAAGACAATGAGCTTTATTCAGACGCAAGGAATAATACAATCATGTCATTTTGATTGTATGATCAGTAATGGTGCAATGAACTGCCTTTACGGAGGCCTGTGAAAACTTCTTCAAAACATTATTTGAACATTTCTATGACAAACCATTCAGAGGCCCAATTCCTTCCCTGGCCCAGCCGAGGGCAGCAGAGCGGAGCCGCTGATTGGCTGTTCGGGGAAAATTTGCATCAGTGCCTTGTGGTCACTGTATCCAAAAGGTGTACCTGAGCAAGACATCCTCTGTGTTCAAGTAAAGGCAAGCATCCAGCAGAGGGCAGCAGAGCAGAGCTGCTGATTGGCTGTAAGGGGAAAATTTGCATCACTGCATTGCGATCACTGTATCCAGAAGGTGGTTTGTGGAAGAGCTGTTGTCAAGTGACAGTTAAACCCCAAACACTTCTTCAGTGTTTCCCTCTCTACCTCCTCCTCTGACCAAAAAACCCCAATCACTGTAAGGATCCCAGCCTAGTAAAGATCAAGAGGGAGACTCGAGGGCAGGTAGAAGTAGAAAGAAGTTGAACCGTGACATCACAGACAGCAGGTAAGTGATTGGCTGGTGACTGGTAAGTAGTTTTTCTTTTCCCTGAGGTGTGTTGATAAGGTAGGGTTTTTCTATTTCTATTTTCTTTTATCGTGTGATTGGTAACAATTTTTCTTTTTTTTTCCTTTTTCATTTATCTATTATTTGATATTATAGTTGGACTAAGTTAAGCTTAAGATTAAAAATGGCAGGAGATCTCAGACCGGTGTTATGCTCTTCTTGCTCAATGTGGGAGCTCAGGGACGTGGCTGATGTCCCTGGCTCCTTCACGTGCGGGAAGTGTGTCCAGCTGCAGCTCTTGTTAGACCACATGATGGCTCTGGAGCTGTGGATGGACTCACTTTGGAGCATCCGCGATGCTGAGGAGGTCGTGGATAGCACGTTTAGTGAATTGGTCACACCACAGACTAGGATTGGTGAGGGAGAAAGGGAATAGGTGACCAAAAGGCAGAGAAAAAGCAGGAAGGCAGTGCAGGTGTCCCCTGCGGTCATCTCCCTCCAAAACAGGTGTATCGTTTTGGATACTGTTGGGGGAGATGGCTCACCAGGGGAAGGCAGCAGTAGCCAGGTTCATGGCACCGTGGCTGGCTCTGCTGTACAGAAGGGCGGGAAGAAGAGTGGAAGGGCTAGAGTCGTAGGGGATTCAATTGTAAGGAGAGTAGATAGGCGGTTCTGTGGCCAAAAACGAGACTCCCAAATGGTATGTTGCCTCCCAGGTGCACGGGTCAGGGATGTCTCAGATCGGCTGCAGAACATTCCGAAGGGGGAGGGTGAACAGCCAGTTGTCGTGGTGCATATAGGCACCAATGATATAGGTATAAAACAGGATGAGGTCCGACAAGCAGAATTTAGGGAGTTAGGAGCCAAGTTAAAAAGTCAGACCTCAGAGGTAGTAATCTCAGGATTGCTACCAGTGCCACATGGTAGTCAGAGTAGAAATGAAAGAATAGGCAGGATGAATGCGTGGCTTGAGAGATGGTGCAGGAGGGAGGGGTTCAGATTTTTGAGACATTGGGACCGGTTCTGAGGGAGGTGGGACTACTACAAATTGGACGGTCTACACCTGGGCCGGACTGGAACCAATGTCCTTGGGGGTGCTTTTGCTAACGCTGTTGGGGAGGGATTAAACTAATGTGGCACAGGGATGGGAACCAAATGAGGAGGTTAGTGGACAGTAAGGAGGTAGTAACTAAAGCCAGTAAGGAACTAGATCATGAAGTCAGTGTGACTAAGGGGAACAGTAGGCAGGGAGCAGATGGTGAACGCAAAGGGACTGGTGGTCTGAGGTGCATTTGTTTTAATGCAAGAAGTGTAGTAGGTAAGGCAGATGCACGTAGGGCTTGGATTAGTACCTGGGAGTATGATATTATTGCTATTACTGAGACTTTGTTGAGGGAGTGCATGATTGGCAACTAAATATCCCAGGATATCAATGCTTCAGGTGGGATAGAGAGGGAGGTAAAAGGGGGAAGGAGTTGCATTACTGGTCAGAGAGGATATCACAGCTGTGCTGAAGGAGGACACTATGGAGGACTCGAGCAGTGAGGCGATGTGGGCAGAGCTCAGAAATAGGAAGGGTGCGGTAACAATGTTGCGGCTGTACTACAGACTTCCCAACAGTGATCGTGAGATAGAGGTACAAATATGTAAACAGATTATGGAAAGATGTAGGAGCAACAGGGTGATAGGAGATTTTAATTTTCCCAACATTGACTGGGATGCACTTAGTGTCAGAGGACTAGATGGAGCAGAATTTGTAAGGAGCATCCAGGAGGGTTTTCTAGAGCAGTATGTAAGTAGTTCAACTCGGGAAGGGGCCATACTGAACCTGGTGTTGGGGAATGAGCCCGACCAGGTGGTTGAAGTTTCAGTCGGGGATTACTTTGGGAAAAGTGATCACAATTCCGTAAGTTTTAGAATACTCATGGACAAAGACGAGAGTGGTCCTAAAGGAAGAGTGCTAAATTGGAGGAAGGGCAACTATACCAAAATTCGGCAGGAGCTGGGGAATGTGGATTGGGAGCAGCTGTTTGAAGGCATGTTTGATATGTGGGCGGCTTTCAAAGAGAGGTTGATTAGAGTGCAGACAGAGATGTCCCTGTGAAAATGAGGGATAGAAATGGCAAGATTAGGGAACCATGGATGACAGGTGAAATTGTGAGACTAGCTAAGAGGAAAAAGGAAGCATACATAAGGTCTAGGCGACTGAAGACAGAGGAAGCTTTGGAAGAATATCGGGAATATAGGACCAATCTGAAACGAGGAATCAAGAGGGCTAAAAGGGGTCATGAAATATCTTTAGCAAACAGGGTTAAGGAAAATCCCAAAGCTTTTTATTCATATATAAGGAGTAAGAGGGTAACTAGAGAAAGGATTAGCCCACTCAAGGACAAAGGAGGAAAGTTATGCGTGGAGTCAGAGAAAATGGGTGAGATTCTTAACGAGTACTTTGCATTGGTATTCACCGAGGAGAGGGACAAGACGAATGTTGAGGTTACGGATAGATGTTTGATTACTCTAGGTCAAGTTGGCATAAGGAGGGAGGATGTGTTGGGTATTCTAAATGGCATTAAGGTGGACAAGTCCCCAGGTCCGGATGGAATCTATCCCAGGTTAATGAGGGAAGTGAGAGAAGAAATAGCTGGGGCCTTAACAGATATCTTTGCAGCATCCTTGAACACGGGTGAGGTACCGGAGGACTGGAGAATTGCTAATGTTGTCCCCTTGTTTAAGAAGGGTAGCAGGGATAATTCAGGTAATTATAGACCGGTGAGCCTGACGTCAGTGGTAGGGAAGCTGCTGGAGAAGATACTGAGGGATAGGATCTATTCCCATTTGGAAGAAAATGGGCTTTTCAGTGACAGGCAACATAGTTTTGTGTAGGCAAGGTCATGTCTTACCAACTTAATAGAATTCTTTGAGGAAGTGACAAAGTTGATTGATGAGGAAAGGGCTGTAGATCTCATATACATGGACTTCAGTAAGGCATTTGCTAAGGTTCCCCATGGTAGGCCGATGGAGAAAGTGAAGTTTCATGGGGCCCAGGGTGCACTAGCTAGATAGATAAAGAACTGGCTGGGCAACAGGAGACAGAGAGTAGTAGTGGAAGGGAGTTTCTCAAAATGGAGAACGGTGACCAGTGGTGTTCCACAGGGATCCGTGCTGGGACCACTGTTTTTTGTGATATACATAAATGATCTGGAGGAAGGTATAGTGGTCTGATTAGCAAGTTTGCAGATGACACTAAGACTGGTAGAGTAGCAGATAGTGAAGGGGACTGTCAGAGAATACAGCAGAATATAGATAGATTGGAGAGTTGGGCGGAGAAATGGCAGATGGAGTTCAATCCGAGCAAATGCGAGGTGATGCATTTTGGAACATCCAATTCAAGGGTGAACTACACGGTAAATGAAAAAGCCTGGGGAAAATTGATTTACAGAGAGATCTGGGTGAAGGTGGCTGCGCAGGTCGATAGAGTGGTCAAGAAGGCATATGGCATGCTTTCCTTAATCGGAAGGGGTATTGAGTGCAAGAGTTGACAGGTCATGTTACAGTTGTATAAGACTTTGGTTCGGCCACATTTGGAATACTGCGTACAGTTCTGGTCGCCACATTACCAAAAGAATGTGGATGCTTTGGAGAAGATGCAGAGGAGGTTCAGTAGGATGTTGCCTGGTATGGAGGGCGCTCGCTATGAAGAGAGGTTGAGTAGATTAGGATTATTTTCATTAGAAAGACGGAGGTTGAGGGGGACCTCATTGAGGTCTACAAAATCATGAGAGGTATAGACAGGGTGGATAGCAAGAAGCTTTTTCCCAGACTGGGGGACTCGATTACTAGGAGTCACGAGTTCAAGGTGAGAGGGGAAAAGTTTAAGTGAGATATGCGTGGAAATTTCTTTATGCCGAGGGTGGTGGGTGCCTGGAACGCATTGCCGGCGGAGGTCGTAGAGACGGGTACGATAGCGTCATTTAAGAGGAATCTAGACAGATACATGAATGGGCAGGGAGCAGAGGAATACAGATCCTTAGAAAATAGGCGACTGTTTTAGATAGAGGATCTGGATTGGCGCAGACTTGGAGGGCCGAAGGGCCTATTCCTGTGCTGTAATTTTTCTTTGTTCTTTGCTTGTGATGAACATTGATAAAAAGATGATTCCACCTTTCACAAACGCTGTGATTTTTTTTCCCATTCTTTTATCCTGCAATTATACTTTCAGTAATCCTGACCCGCTCTGGAAATATAACTTCATGTTATTTTGCTTATCTCTTAAAAACCTTCAGCAGGTATCTCAGTGCCTTAGACGAAGTGTTGGCGTTGGGGTGCGGGGTTGGTGGGGTGGGGGCACTCATACCGCTGGTGTCACGCAGCAGAACCAGGGGCGAAGGTGGGTTGTCAGTGGAATGCGCAGCAGGCTGCAGTAATGACAATCCATGCCTGAACACCGCACCAGTGCCCTAAGGGGGTCCCTTCAGCCCCACGGCTGACCCCTGTCACCCACCCCGGCCCTGGCAGGGGGCCCCCCCAACCCCCAGCCTGCCTAGTGAGCATCAGGACCGGCAGCCCGTGGTCACGCCTCTCCGTGTCCTACCTCCTCTCTCTCAATCATCAGCTACGGTGCCTGTTTCATGATTTTTAAAAGCACAAGTGAACCTCTTGTCAGGAATACGCCCCAGTGGAGGCCGGGAATTGAGGAGGCCTCGGAGAATACCGGGTCAGGGACACGAATGATATGCCAATGGCGTTCACTGTAAGTGCAGGGTGGAACGCAATGACGCCGTTGTCGAGCACCGGTGAATTGTGATTTGGCGTGAAACCAGCGCCCGACACAATTTCGGCGTCAAAGCCGATTCTCCGTCCAGTTGTGTTTCCCGATTCTGGCATGAGCCGACGGAGAATCCCGCTCCATATTTTTACAACTGCTTTCTTTACTGTCAATCTAGCTTAGTCTGCTTTCTTTATTCCTCTCAGGGGCATATAGTTGACCTGATGAGCAATGTGAAAGCAATTACTGCACCACTGATCCGTGAATACAATCAAAGGCATTTTGCATCCAGTGAGTTGCTAATTGAAGAATTGTAAATTGTTCAAGACACTGGAAGTTGAGCATTTGCATTAGTTATACAAAGGAGTATATTGGGGATTTAATTGTGTTACATTCATCAATCACTTCTGGGACAGCAATTGGGTTCTGCCATGGGCCTCAAAGCCCATGGATGGACCCGAAATGAAAAAATAAGTGTCAGCCAGGATTCCAAGCCAATATCCATCGACTTCTTCTGAAAAATGCACACATGTAGACAAGTCAGAACAGGATCAGACTTCATGGCAATGCCCTGCAGGGAACAACAGAGGCCAGCTCTCACAAAACTGGCTGCACACCTGTGTACAGCATCAAATAAAGGCCGATTTTCAACAGTTAAGCAAATATTTTTTTTATATGTGATCTGCTCAAACAATCATGATCACAGTTACTATGTAACCCAAACCATAAAAAACTTGGAAAGCAGTATTCACAAGGGTGTGGCTTGAATAAAATCATGTTCCAGCCAACTAAACCCACAGACTCCTGTTGTCATGATAGATCTGAAATAACTCATTCATATCATAGAAGATCAAAGATTCCCTCCAGTGCAGAAGGAGGCCATTGGGCCCATTGAGTCTGCGCCTACCCTCTGAAAGACCATCTTACCAAGGCCCAATTTCCCGCCCTATTCCTGCAATCCCACCCTAAGGGGCAATTTAGCATGGCCAATCCACCTAACCTACATATATTTGGAATGTGGGAGGAAACCTTTAAGCACCCGGAGGAAACCCACGCAGACAAGGGGAGAATGTGCAAACTCCACTCGGACAGTAACCCGAGGCCAGAATCGAACCCGGGTCCCCGGTGCTGTGAGGCAGCAGTGCTAACCACTGTGTCACCATGCTGCCCTTTGATGTACTCTTTTTGCGCTGAGTCCATTTGGCTACCATAATGCCTTTGGAAATAGATCAGGGCGTATGTTGGCAATGAGCATTCCACCAACCTGGCAGTAAGGTTATGGCGGTGGAGTGGGGGTAGTTCTCAGGAAACTTCCAACCAAAATACCGAAGAACTTATAGAAGGTTTTGAAAAAGTCCGAGCTAAAACAAAGTGCCCAATCAGTAAATTTGATGTGGAGAGAAGGCGGCTTTTGCATGTTGCAATCTCTCGCCAGAGTCTTATCTGATGTTTACTAGAATGCTGCCCCCTCAGCATTGTCCATTCCTTAATCCTCCCAATGTTGAAAGCACTCTGATAAAGTCAGACACATGGGGCGTCATTCTCCGCCGGCGTGAGTCTCCATTTTGCCGGCGCCCGGGGGTTTCCCGGCGGCGTGGGGCTGCCCCACAATGGGAAACCCCATTGACCGGCCGGTGTTACGGAGACTCCCGCCGGCCGGTCGGGGCAGAAATGTGGCGGGGCGGGTAGGAGAATTTCGCCCATGATTTTACCACTTTTGACATTATTTTTCTTATAAATATTAAATCATTTAATGGTATTAAAATCACTTGTGCCTTAAAACTTCCACTAATTAGATCATTGATGATTTCAAAATATTTAATATGGCATCAATTAATGTATGCTGATGCAATTACTCCATTAAATGTGGTCCCACAATGCCTGAGTAATTTAATTGTTGCTCATATCACAGGAATTAATATTTGATAATTGAAGGCATATATAAACATATTATATTCCTTTATTTATCCCGATTTGTTAATTAAATTCACTTTTTTGACGCAAATTCACTTTTCTGAGACGGTATTGCGAAATGTAAAACAGACTAAGGTAAGTTGCAGTGAACTCACAGCAAACAACATGGGGACTAATTTAACTCCCAAGAATGAATCAATCAGGAATCAAAATAATTTAAAATTTCAAATGCCACCCAAAGTTACCATCAACCTGTCCACTCTATATTGCCACAGAAGCAGGCTGGGAGGTGTTGCAACCAATTTGTGCTCAGGTCAAATTTAAATCATTGAGGGAGGCTGCATGCTTCCATTTTATCAGATGTTTTTGGTTATTTTTCTATGATATTGGCTGGCAGTCCAGAGGCTCAGGAATCCTGACAGATAAAAGGAGATGTGAAGGATGGAGTCTATTCAGTAGGTGCATTTAAATCACTACTTGTGGGCCAGGAGGAGCAGGAGTATATTCTCCAGCCTGAAAAATGTACTTCCATGCGCCCACCCCCAAATCTTACCCTCCACTGATGGCCTATGGCTCGCCCCACTTACTTGACATCTGGGCCTTAACTGCTTTCCCGCCAATGTCAAAGGCTCCACAGATATCCCCATTCTCAATGATGGAGGAGCCCAGCACATATGTGCAAAAGACAAGGCTGAAGCATTCGCAACAATCTTCGGCTAGAAGTGCCAAGAGAATGATGCACTCAGCCTCCTCCTGAAGTCACCAGCATCACAGATGTCTGACTTCAGCCAATTTGGTTCACCTCATGTGATCTCAAGAAAAAGTTGAAGGCACTGGATACTGCAAAGGCCTGACAATATTCCAACAATGGTTCTGAAGACTTGTGCTCCAGATCTTGCTGTGCCCCGAGCTAAGCAGTTCCAGTACAGCTACAACACTGGCATCTACCTGGAATGTGTTAAATTGTCCAGGTGTGTCCTCTACACAAAAAACAGGACAAATCCAACCAAACCAATTGCCCTATCAGTCTACTTTTAATCATCAGAAAAGTGAAGAAAGGAGTCACCAACAGTGTTATCAAGTGGCACTTAGCAATAAGTTGCTCACTGATGTTCAGTTTGGATTCCACCAGGATCTCCCATCTCCTGACTTCATCACAGCCAAACATGGACAAAAGAGCTGAACTCGAGAGGTGAGGTGAGAGTGATTGCCATTGGCATCAAGGTAGCATTTGACCGAATATCGCATCAAGAGCCTCAGCAAAAGTGGAGTCAATAGGAATCAGGGGGTAAACTCGCCACTGGTTGGAGTCATACCTAAGCCAAAGGAAGATGGTTATGGTGGTTGGAGGTCAGTCACCTCAGTCCCTGGGAATCACTACAGGAGTTCCTTGGGGTAGTGTCCGAGACCCAACCATCTTCAGCTGCTTCATTAATGACCTTCTTTCCAACAGAAGGTCAGATGTGCGGTATGTTCACTGATGGTTGCATAATGTTCAACACCATTTGTAATTCCTGAGACATTGAAACAGTCTACGTGCAAATGCAAAAAGACTTGGACAATATCCAGGCTTGGGCTGACAAGTGGCAAGTTACATTCATATAATTAATGAATCCCTACAGTGCAGAAAGAGACCATTCGGTGCCCCGACCCTCTGAAAGAGCACCCCACCCAATCCCCGCTATATCGCGATAACCCACGAACCCCACCTAATCTCCACATCCCTGGACATTAAGGGGCAATTTAGCGTGGCCAATCCACCGTGGGCAGCATGGTAGCACAGTGGTTAGCACAATTGCTTCACAGCTCCAGGGTCCCAGGTTCGATTCCCGGCTGGGTCACTGTCTGTGCGGAATCTGCACGTTCTCCCCGTGTGTGCGTGGGTTTCATCCGGGTGTTCCATTTTCCTCCCACAGTCCAAAGATGTCCAGGTTAGGTGGATTGGCCATGATAAATTGCCCTTAGTGTCCAAAATTGCCCTTAGTGTTGGGTGGGTTATGGGGATAGGGTGGAGGTGTGGGCTTGGGTAGGGTGCTCTTTCCAAGAGCCGGTGCAGACTCGATGGGCCAAATGGCCTTCTTCTGCACTGTAAATTCTATGATTCTATGATTCTAACGTGCATATCTTTGGATTCGCGCCACAAGTCCCAGGCAATGACCAACTCCAATAAAGAGAATCATTGGACTGGATTTGTTTTATTGTCACGTATACTGAGGTACAGTGAAAAGTACTGTTCTGCGTTCAGTCCAGACAGATCGCTCCATACATGAAAAAAACATAGAGCATAAATACATAAGGTAAATACATAGACACAGGAATGGGTGAAGCATACAGGGGTGCAGTACGACTCAGTAGAGAAGATGTGTGAAGAGATCCAATCAGTCCCTAAGAGGGTCATTCAGAAGTCCAGCAACAGCGAGGAAGAAGCTGATTTTGAATCTGTTAGTGCGTGTTCTCAGACATTTGTATCTCCTGCCCGATGGAAGGAATTAGAAGATTGAGTAACTCGGGTGGGAGGGGTCTTTGATTATGCTGCCCTCTTTCCCAAGACAGCAGGGGTGTAGACAGAGTCAATGGATGGGAGGCAGGTTTGTGTGATGGACTGGGCAGTGTTCACGACTCTTTGGAGTTTCTTATGGCCAAGCGGTTGCCATACCAGGCTGTGATGCAGCCAGATAGGATACTTTCTACGGTACCACTGTAAAAGTTGGTAAGAGTCAATGTGGACATGCTGAATTTCCTTAGTTTCGTGAAAAAGTATAAGTGCCGTTGTGCTTTCTTGGTCATAGCATCAATGCGGGTGGACCAGGACAGATTGCAGGTGATGTGCACACCTAGGAATTTGAAGCTGTCAACCATCTTCACCTTGGCCCCATTGATGCAGATAGGGTTGTGTACAATACTTTGCTTCCTGAAGTCAATGTCTAGCTCTTTAGTTTCTATTGCCCTTGACATTCAATGGCATGACCATCACTAAACTCCCCACTATCGACATCCTGGGGGTTATCATTGATCAGAAGCTGAACTGGACTATTCATATAAATACTTTGGCAATAAGAGCAGGTCAGAGGCTCGGAATCCTGCTTCGAGTAACTCACTTCCTCACTCCCCAAAGCCTGTCCACTGCCTACAAGGCACAAGTCAGGAGTGTAATGGAATAGTCCCCACTTTCCTGGATGAGTGCAGCTTAACAACGCACAAGAAGCTTAACACCATGCAGGACAAAGCAGCCCGCTTGATTGGCACCCCATCCACAAACTTCAATTCCTCCACCACCGGTGCACAGCAGCAGCAGCAGTGTGTACCATCTACAAGATGCACTGCAAGAACTCACCAAGGCTCCTTCAGCAGCACCTTGCAAACCCCCGACCACTATCATCGAGAAGGATAAGGTCAGTAGACACATGGGAACACTACCACATGGACGTTCCCCTCTAAGTCACTCACCCATCTGACTTGAAATATACCGCTGTTCTGAAAGTATGAAAATATGTCCTGCGATTAATTCCTGTGGGACGTCCAAGAACCATTAATTCCAAGTTTTGGAATTCTGGGGCGGGATTCTCCGACCCCCCGTCGGGTCGGAGAATCGCTGGGGGGGGCGGCATGAATACCAGCCCCCGCCGGCTGCTGAATTCTCCAGCGCCGGGGATTTGGCGGGGGCAGGAATCGCGTCGCGCCGGTCGGCAGCCGCTAGCAGCGCCCCCCCCCCCCCCGGCGATTCTCCGGCCCGCGATGGGCCAAGTGGCCGCCCGTTTTAGGCCGGTCCTGCCGGCAGGTATTTACCGGCGGGACCTGGCTCCGCGGGCGGCCTCCAGTGTCCTCGGGTAGGGCGCAGGGGGATCTGGCCCCGGGGGGGTGCCCCCATGGTGTCCTGGCCCGCGATCGGAGCCCACCAATCCGCGGGCGGGCCTATGCCGTGGGAGCACTTTATTCTTCCGCGCCGGCCGCTGTAACGGTCCGCGATGGCCGGCGCGGAGATGAACCCCCTTGCGCATGCCCTGGGATGACGCCAGCACACACTGGCGCTCCCGTGCACGCGCCAACTCGCGCTGTCCGGCGGAGGTCCTTCCGCGCCGTCCGGCGCCGGGCAAACCACTCCGGCGCCGGCCTAGCCCCTGAAGTTGCGGAGGATTCGGCACCTTCAGGGTGGCCCGACTCCGGAGTGGTTCACGCCACTCCTTCCCGCCGGAGTTGCCCGCCCTGCGGGTTTCCGAAGAATCCCGCCCCTGAAATCCGGCCCAACTCCAACATCCACGAACCATGAGACCATATACACTCCACTCCTCCGTCACCTCTAGTTATGGTGCCAGGTAAACATTAGGCTATAACATGACTGTTAGTTTCTAAGAAAACACAATTGACATTATGGTGGACTAGATTTTAATAATGAAGATAAATAAGTAGCCAATCATGGCACAAGTTGGGCTTCTCACATAACCCCGCATTGTGAGAAAGGAGATAAACCTCTCCCAAAGAAGAAATGCGGATTGAGGCTCCAAGTTGATAGCAAATGCGTTGACAGAGTCATGTTACGTTCCACAAACATTCAGCCAAATCCTTACACCTTCATACAGCGGCTGTAAAGGCCGCAGCCACCATTAACTTCTGTATTATTAGAACCTTTCAGGTTGTCAAGGGGAACATCAGCAATTTAAGTCAAGTCAATCAGCCATCTGTAGATGTACAAAACAGATAACCAATGCCTTTTGTGTTTGAGCCACCAATTTATTCCCTTTCCTACGGGCAACTGACTGCAGCATGAGAGCTCTGTGCAATTTTATAGAGTGACAAGGTCTCCAAGAGCTCGGGGCCAATACATTGTTTTCACACAATGTGAAATGCATAGAAGAAAGATTCTGCTCTCTCCACTGCCAGGAAGTTACATTCCCGCCGCAGCATGTCTCCCTCCAGCGGACACGGCGAGTCATTCAAATCACCATTCAGTTTGGCTGCACCGTATGGTCCGCCGGGCATGAAGGCTGGTAAAAACCAGGACCATGTTTGGATCTTCTGTGATCAATTGATGCAAGTCAATGCCCACTTCCCAGGCAGGTGTCCCAATACCATATCCTTCAGGCAGCCCACCGCTCCACAATAGGTCTCAGGGTGGGCATTCAAAGCAGTGGTCCAGAGATATCGTAGAATCATGGAATTTACAGTGCAGAAGGAGGCCATTCGGCCCATTGAGTCTGCACAGGCCCTTAGAAAGAGCACCCTACTTAAGCCCACACCTCCACCCTATCCCCGTAACCAAGTAATCCCACCTAACCTTTTGGACACTAAGAGGCAATTTAACATGGCTAATCCACCTAACCTGCACATCTTTGGACTCTGGGATTGAACCCGGGTCCCTGAAGCTGTGAGGCAGCAGTGCGAACCACTGTGCCACCCTGCCTATTAACAGTTAAATAAATGTGCTAAGGTCCACCCGAATGTTCAATGAGCACATTATTGACAATGTTTCAAGTGGTTGAACACTTATGAGAGGTTTGCATAATACAACTAGCTGGAGTTTCAAGGATCGTGCTGGATGTTTTCGAGTTTCACCCTGTGCCGATGCCAGAAGAGGAAAGATACGCAGGTGTACGAAGTGGAGTCTGAAGAACTTACATTGCAGAATGTGATGTTGCCAACTTCTAATACAGGACACGTCTTAACTCGCAATGCTAATGGACCAATGCATATTTTCCCAGGCCCACCCTCATTATGTCTTTATCTTCAGCATGTCAAATCTTTAATAAACCTAAAAATGACATATTCTTCTCAGCAAATGAAACAACTCACAGACCTCCACATAAACATTCAACGTGACCAGATTTTATCTGCCAAACCTTGTTTAGTGTGTATAAGTACCTGGCGCACCCAGAAAGTTTTGATCGCCTGCCATTGCCCTGCCCCCTATCCGGGCAGGTTTTTTTGGCGGGCGTGTGTGAAATTGCAATTCCCTCCGGGTTTCTGCCTGCACAGATTTCACAAAGATTTTAGTTGGGGTGGGCAAGGCCTCAGACGGGAAACTCACCCTTTCCCCAATTAATGGCCATTTCAAGGCCGTTTCCCACCCAGCCTCAATTTCTAGATTGACAGGAGGTTTAAAGCTCCGTGGGGGAAACCAAAAAAGTAAGTTAGATCTCAGGCGGGGAGGGGAAGTGGGCGCCTCCACCAGGTACCTCCTTCTGACGTGGGCGTCCTTCCCATCAGTCCCGGTGACCACCGGACCTCCCTCCTGATCCCAACCTAATCTCCAGACCCTGACTGCCTCCCCTTGCCTCCCAGGACTACCCTACCCTCCGTGTACTGGTGCCCCGACACTTAGCTTGGTCTCTGGTTCTCGGGACATGGGGCTGGATTCTCCGTTATTGGGACTATGTCCCCACGCCAGCATCAAAACTGTGGAGTTTCACGCCAGAAAAGCAGGCCTGAAAGGGCCACATATTCCTCGCCCTGCAGGGGATAGCAGGGATCCAGCGTAGATCTAGCAGCTTTTGCCCCCACACTTCTGGGTCAGAGGCCACTCATGCGCATGGCGGCGGCCTCTAGTGGCCGCGCTGTGCTCCATGGCGGACTCGGACCGTGGAGCTGGACCCTCAAATTAAACACTCCAATCGGCCGCGCACCCACACAAACATTTCCCAGCCACCTTTCAGAACCCCCCCCTGCCCTCTGATCAGCCCGCTCCCGACCAGGGTGGCTGCGAACTGAGTCCGCAGTCGCCACGCGAGTATCCCGACTGGCTGGGCCACATTAGATCCACAACGTCGGGACATCGGCCGGTCGGGGACGGAGAATGTCAGATCGGGTCTCTGACAATGGCTCCAGGTAGGTCCGAGGGGGTGCGGCGTACTCTCCGAGTACGGCGCTTATCAGGGCCTGCAGAATCGGAGAACTGGCGCCGGTCCCGATTCCTTGCAGGAAAATGGATTCTCCGCCCCCGCGTCGGCCGCGATTTCGGCTTCGGGGTGCAGAGAATCCAGTCCAAAGTCTCAGGCAGATCTGTGCAGTTCCTCCTCTGGCCACTTAGCGCTGTTGTTGCAGGGACTGGAGAGATTTGCCGGCAGCTTTTTCAGGCAGGCCCTCCTCCCAAGTGAAGAACGGAAGCCCTGTCTTCTGCCAATCAATTCTCATTTGAACGTAAATTGGGTGCGGAGCAACCGGAGCTGGAGGGCATGTGTTTCCCACCAACTCTTTGGAGGGCAGGGACCAAGCCTTGGCCATTCTAAAAATTCAGGTCCTAGTGTTTTCTTCCCTATGTACCGACTTAGTGAAGAATTAATTTGCTCATAACATTAGCATTACGATCAGGTGAGGAAGGGTAGAATGGCGCTGTTATTTTCTCACTTGTCATTTGGCCACAACAGGTTTCTTTAAAAAATGAAATGCTTGCCAATTCAGTGAGTGTTTAACTGTTTACGTACTGTATCTGTAAAAGATACATACTGTTAGTTATCCTAGCAATTTATTTTAAGAAAAAGGAATAATATTTCTTGTGCATGTTATGCCCATGTGAAGAGTGGTACAACATGACTCCTGTATCATACCACATGCATTGTGAGAGTACTTTTAAGAAATAGGTGTTTATAAATGGGTGTGTATATAAATATCTGTCGTGAGAGTACCTTTAAGAAATGGGTGTTTACTACTGCAGTGATGCCAGAGAGTGGGTGGAGCTGGGCTGAGTCAGCTTTTTACTTTCATTTTTGAGCAGGCTGCAGGGTGTGTTTTAGTTTTGTATTCAATGTTGGAGCTGCAGTCACAGCCAGAAGGTGTATGAATCTCTCTCTGTAATCTAAAGACCGTAAATCGATCCTGGTGATTTAAAACTAATAACAGTCGTGATTTTAACCTGATGTGCTTCTGGTAAAAGGTGTTTTAAGTCGTATGGATGTTAAAAGGAAAGCTTAAAGGATTAGTTAGTGTTGTATTCTTTGGAGGTTGTATTTGAATTAATGGTTGCTAAGATGTTCAATGTATGTTTTAAAAAGGTTAACTTGAGTTCATAGAATAAACATTGTTTTGCTTTTAAAAAATACTTTTCCATTTCTGCTGTACCACTACTGTAGAGTGGGCCGTGTGCTCCCCATACCACAATCTATTAAAAGTTGTGGGTCAGGTGAACTCTATGATACACTTTGGGGTCCTCTAAAACTTGGCCCATAACAAATTGGGGGCTCGAGGGGGACAAAAGTCTATCTATTGGATTGGCTTAGTGAACTTAAAGACTGTGAGGAATGAACATATTGTGGGTGCTTTTCAGGTGTGATATTTTAGTTTAGGTAGGGAGTGTGTTGTGGACAATGGTACTTTCAGAGGCTCTGAAGTTTTTCGGGGTGAAGACGGTCACACACAGGACCTTACGGACAGAGACTAAAATCAGGCTGTCAGATTTGGCAAAAACATTGCAGTTAACATTAACTGACAAAATGCGAAAAGATGTGGTAATTATGGTGGTCGCTAAGCATTTAGAGTTGCCTGAGGTACATTCAGACTCATTAGAAATGGCAAATATTCAGTTGCAACTTGAACATGAAAAAGAATTAAAGCATCTTGAATATGCAATGAGAGAATAAGAAAAAGAAAAGGAGAGAGAAGAAAGAAACAAAGAAAGAATAGCCCTAGCAGAATAAAATGAAATAGAGAGGAAAGGGAAAAAGAGAGAGAGTTTGAACTTCAGAAAATGGCTATGAAACCTAACAGTCAATTAAAATTGGCAGATGTAAAGGGAAACGTACTATTGGATGATAGTGATGTGAATAGTGAGAAAGAGCGTCATAGTCGAAGGCTTGGTGGGAATCTATTTAAACATGTCCAAGCATTGCCAAGGTTTGACGAGAAGGAAGTGAAAGCCTTTTTCATTTCGTTTGAGAAGGTAGCTAAACAAATGAAATGGCCACAGGACATGTGGGTATTACTGATTCAAACAAAGCTGGTAGGTAGGGCTAGTGAAGTGTTTGCATCACTACCGGAGGAGATAACTGGGACGTATGAGGAGGTGAAAAAATCCATCTTAGGTGCATATGTACTAGTGCCTGAAGCCTAAAGACAAAAATTAAGGCAAGAATTTGGTCAAACATACATAGAGTTTGAAAGGAGCAAACAGAGTAATTTTGATAGGTGGATAAGGGCTTTGAAAATAGACCAAACCTATGAAGCTCTCAGAGAAAATATACTTTTGGAGGAGTTTAAAAATTCAATTCCTGATGTCGTGAGAACTCATGTGGAAGAACAGAAGGTTAAAACTGCGAGATTAGCTGCAGAAATGGCAGATGATTATGAATTAGTTCATGAATCAAAGCTTGGTTTCTGACATCAGTTTCAGCCTGTGAGGAATAGAGACTGGGGACATGAGAAATACTAAAGTAGTAAAGGTAAAGGTGATCTGATGGCCGATAATAAGAAGTGTATACCTCAGATTATAAAAGAAATCCAGGAGGGTGGAAAAGAAATGACAAGTTTCAAATGTTTTCACTGTAATAAACTAGGCCATGTAAAGTCACAGTGTTGGTGGTTGAAGAAAAGCACTGGGAAGGCTGATGTGGTAAAACAGGATAAGACAGTGGGGTTTGTTAAAGTGGCAAAGGAAAGCCCAAGTGAAGCGAAGGATGTGCAAAAGATTGTACAGCCTGATCAAGAGGTGTTTGATAAGAAGGTGCCAGATGTCTTTAAAGAATTTACTTGTGTGGGTAAAGTTTACTCATGTGTATCAGGAGGAGCTGGTAAAGAAGTCACAATTTTAAGAGATATGGGAGCTAGTGGGCAGCACGGTAGCCTTGTGGATAGCACAAATGCTTCACAGCTCCAGGGTCCCAGGTTCGATTCCGGCTTGGGTCACTGTCTGTGCGGAGTCTGCACATCCTCCCCGTGTGTGCGTGGGTTTCCTCCGGGTGCTCCGGTTTCCTCCCGCAGTCCAAAGATGTGCGGGTTAGGTGGATTGGCCATGATAAATTGCCCTTAGTGTCCAAAATTGCCCTTAGTGTTGGGTGGGGTTACTGGGTTATGGGGATAGGGTGGAGGTGTGGACCTTGGGTAGGGTGCTCTTTCCAAGAGCCGGTGCAGACTCGATGGGCCGAATGGCCTCCTTCTGCACTGTAAATTCTATGATTCTAGTCAATTTTTAATGGTAAGAGATGAGGAGTTATGTAGTTTGGGAAGAATGTTGCCAGAAAAGGTGGTAATATGTGGAATTCAGGGTGAGAGGAGTCGTGTTACATTAATAACATAAGGTTGGAAAGTCCAGTGATGAGTGGTGAAGTGGTAGTAGGAGTAATAGAGAAACTATCTTGTCCAGGAATACAGTTTATCTTGGGTAATGATATAGCTGGATCGCAGGTGGGAGTGATGCCTACTGTGGTTGTTAAGCCAGTGAAAAATCAGACAACGGAAATGTTGAAGGATGAATATCCTGGGATTTTTCCGGATTGTGCAGTAACAAGGTCGCAAAGTCACAGGTTAAAACAAGAGGAGAAATCAAAGAGTGAAGATGAAGTTGAAGTGCAATTATCAGAAACGATTTTTGATCAGATGGTTGAAAAAGAACAGGAACTGGTGGAGGATGAGGCGGATATTTTTAGTTCAGGAAAATTGGCAGAGTTACAACTGAAAGATGTAGAAATAAAACGGATATATCAGAACGCATACACGGAAGAGGAATCTGAGTGTATGCCAGAGTGTTAGTCCCGTAAAAGTGATGTCTTGATGAGAAAATGGAGACCTTTACATATGGAGGCGGATGAAAAGTGGGAAGAAGTTCATCAAGTAGTATTGCCGGTAGGGTATAGAAAGGAGGTGTTGCAAGTTGCACATGAGGTACCAGTGGGAGGTCATTTGGGAATAAGGAAAACTCAAGCTAAAATCAATTTTTTTTAATTGGCCTGGACTACATAAAGATGTAGTTAAATTTTGTCAATCATGACACACGTGTCAAGTGATAGGGGAACCTCAAGCAGTGACAAAACCAGTGCCCTTAATAACCATTCCAGCATTTGAGGAACTTTTTACAAGGACCGCTTCCTAAAACAAAAAGTGGGAATCAATATCTTTTGACTATAATGGATGTGTCTACTAGGTTTCCAAAGGCCATTCCAGTACGTAATCTTACAGCTAAAAAGATTGTGGAGGAATTACTTAAATTCTTTACGAGATATGGACTATCCACAGAAATACAATCGGATCAAGGATCAAATGTTACCTCGAGGTTATTCAAAGAAGTTATGGATAGCTTAGGAAAAACAATTTAAATCAACGGCATGCCATCCAGAATTGCAGGAAGCATTAGAAAGGTGGCATCAGACATTAAAGACAATGTTGAGAGCTTATTGTCATGATTATCCAGATGATTGGGATAAAAGAATTCCATTCGTACTGTTTGTAATTAGGGATGCTCCTAATGAGTCAACCAAATTTAGTTCTTTTGAACTAATATTTTGTCATGAGGTAAGAGGACCACTTAAATTGATTAAGGAAAAATTGGTGAGTGAGAAATTGGAAATTACATTATTGGATTACGTGTCAAATTTTAGGGAACGATTAAATAGAGCAGGTGAATTGATTAGACAGCATTTAAAAGTTGCACAAAATGTGATGAAACGGGTAGTGGAGAAGAAATCCAAAGTTTGTAGTTTTGCCATTGGAGTTAAAGTTTTAGTTTGTTACCAGTGGTAGGTGAGCCTTTAAAAGCTAGGTTTTGTGGACCTTATCAGATTGAAAGGAAATTAAATGAGGTGAATTATGTGGTAAAAACGTCAGATAGAAGGAAGACTCACCGAGTTTGTCATGTGAATATGCTTTAAAGGTACTTTGAAAGGGAAGGAGAGAAAAAGGAGGAGCTTTTAATGATTCTAACTCAAAGTGACGAACCAAATCCTAATGACTGTGAATTTGACATACCTCAAATTAAATTGGAAAATGAGGATGTTCTTAAAAATTGGGATAAATTGTTAAGTTACCTTTCAGAGGAAAAACGGACTGACCTGAAAGAGTTTTTGATATCACATGGGCAAGTTTGAGGAGATGAATTGGAAAGTACTAAAATGGTTATACATGATGTGGATGTGGGAAGATGTTCGAATCAAACAACATCCATATCGACTTAACCCTTTAAATTTGGCACAGGTTAACAAAGTGATTGAGAATATGCTTAAAAATGGCATAATTGAAGTGGGTTGCAGCCAATGGGGCTCACCCATAGTGATGGTACCAAACCCAGACGGTACCCAACGGTTGTGTGTGGACTATGGAAAGGTTAATGTAGTTACAAGAACGGACTCTTATCCTATCCCACGTTTGGAGCATTGCATTGAGAAAGTGGGACAATCAGTTTTTATTTCCAAACTGGATTTACTTAAAGGCAGGCACCTTTATCCGAAAGGGTGAAGGAGATTTCAGCTTTTGTGAGTCCAGATGGGATATACCAATTCAAAGTTATGCCATTTGGCATGAAAAACGCACCAGCCACATTTCAATGGTTAACTAACAAAGTTGTTTCAGGATTACCCAATTGTGCGGTCTACATCGACCATCTGGTAATTTTCAGCCAGAGACGGAAAGAACATTTAAAACATCTGACGGAGTTATTTGATCGACTTCAGGAGGCGGGTTTGGTGATAAACCTAGCCAAAAGTGAATTTGGAAAAGCCCAAGTCACTTTCCTTGAGGAGTTTCCGATACCCTCAAGACGAAGGGAAATAATGCGATTTCTTGGCATGAGTGGATTTGATCAAACATTTGTGCAAATGTTTTGTAGCGTGATTGCTCCACTGATGGACTTGCTGAAGAAACGTCAAAAATTTCAATGGACAGCGGACTTTCAACAGGCATTTGACTGCCTGAAAGCTGTGATAACCAATGCTCCTGTGTTGGAGAATTACAAGGGACTCTGCGATCAGATTGAACTAACGCATCTCACTTTAAAGAGAAATGCCGAGGCATAGAGAAATGGGCGGATCGTGCAGAGACCTTCTTGTTCAAAGAAATTGCCAATCAGGGCGGATTTCAGTTGGAGGAAGAAGAAAAAAAAATGGACTGTATTATTATACCTGTTTGCGTGTGTTGTTTTTTGAAACGAAAAAGTATATTTACTGTGTGCATTTTTTCAAGGATAGTGAAAGGGTGAAAAATGAAACCATCTTGCATCTGATGGTTCATTTTTTTTGGGGGGGGAGGTGTCATGTGAGAGTACCTTTAAGAAATGGGTGTTTATCAATGGGTATGTATATAAATGTCTGTAGTGAGAGTACCTTTAAGAAATGGGTGTTTACTGCTGCAGTGATGTCAGAGAGTGGGTGAAGCTGGGCTGTCTGTCAGCTTTTTACTTTCGTTTTTGAGGAGGCGGCAGGGTGTGTTTTAGTTTCATTTTCAGTGTTGGAGCTGCAGTCACAGCCAAAAGGTGTATGAATCTCTCTCTGTAATCTAAAGACTGTAAATCGACCCTGGTGATTTCAAACTAATAACAGTAGTGACTTTAACCTGATGTGCTTCTGGTCAAAGGTGTTTTAAGTCGTATGGATGTTAAAAGGAAAGCTTAAAGGATTACTTCGTGTCGTATTCTTTCGGGGTTGTATTTGAATTAATGGTTGATAAGATGTTCACTGTATGTTTTAGAAAGGTGAACTTGAGTTCATAGAATAAACATTGTTTTGCTTTTAAAAAATACTTTTCCATTTCTGCTGTACCCCACCTGTAGAATGGACCGTGTCTATTAAAAGTTGGGATCAGGTGAACTCCATGATACACTTTGGGGTTCTTTAAACCCTGGCCCATAACATACACACAAACAAACACACACACACGCATGCAGAATTACAAACTCTACAGTACGTAATTTCCTTCTCAGCTATTTAATGTTCAATACTGAAAAGTTTAAAGAAGGTGAGTTCACTGTTTATGAGTTGTTGGGTTGGATTCTCCGTTTCTCAGACTAAGTGTTGACACCTTCGTGAAAACAGTGGAATTTCACGATGGCAAAAACGGCACCACAGGTGCAGATATTCAGACACTCCAAAGGGGCTAGCACGGGTGTCACGTGAAATGCCACACTTTGGAACTGGAACGGCGGCGGATTCGCCGGTTCCGTGATTGCCACACAGCTGCAGCCGCACAGAAGGGATTCTCCCCCTCCCACATACAAGTGTCGCAGCCAACATGGCTGCAAAGAGAGCAACGCTGTGTTTCCGTAGTGTAGAAATGTGCTAACAGGGGCTGGTTTTGCACACTGGGCTAAATCGCTGGCTTTTAAAGCAGACCAAGGCAGGCCAGCAGCACGGTTCAATTCCCATACCAGCCTCCCCGAACAGGCGCCGGAATGTGGCGACTAGGGGCTTTTCACAGTAACTTCATTGAAGCCTACTTGTGACAATAAGCAATTTTCATTTCATTTTCATTTCAACTGGAGACCCTCCTTGACTCCGTGGCGGAGATGCGGCTGGTCCTGTATCTCGACAGGGGAGGGACGTCCTCACGTGCCACCGTTCGCCGTGCCTAGGCAGAGGTGGGAGCTGCCATCAGTACCGTCAGTGAAGCTGCCCAGACTGGCACCCAGTTGTGAAGGAAACTGCACAACCTCCTCAAAGCGGCTAGGGTGAGTAGTCAGCGCTGTGCCCCTGACCCCCTACCCCCACACACATGTGACCCAGACCTCTCCCCACCCTGGGGGATGGCCAGACCCCCAGCCTGCCCCACATGCTAGCACCCATGCCTGCCTGGCCACTGATGCCATCAGCTAAGCAACCTCTGGGCTGCATGTGCCGGTCTCTCTCACAGTGCTGTTGTTTGTGGTCCCCCCCCCCCCCCCAGGACAACACCGCACACAACCGCCGGGAGCCAGAGAAGACTGGAGGGGGAACCACCAGACCTGTGTCCCCTCACCGTGCCCGAGCAGAGGGCACTTGACGTGGTCGGCGGCCCGAAGGAGAGGGGGCTCGCCGACGTGGAGCTCGGCGGCGCGCAACAAAGTGAGACCCCCTGTCTAGTCGCGGATCCTCATGACACATGTGTGCTCCCCCTCACCCCACCCCAACCCCCCTCCACCCTACCCCAACACCCCTCACCCTACCACAACCCCCCACCTGAACCCAACCCCCCTTCCCACCCCCCCAACCCCACTCATGCCATCCCTCACCTCAGCCTTCATCACATCACGACTCACCCCCGTCTGGCTGTCTAATCATACATGCCATCTTGTGTCTTACAGGACCTGCCGGAGATGCGCCTGGCCAGCTCGCATGCAGGAAACACCCTGGTGGAAGGTGCTTCTGTGGACGTGAGTCGCAAAGCGGGCTGTCATCATCCTCCATTCCATGGACCAGATGCACTGTCAATGCCAGCCCAGTGCGCCCAACTCGTAGGTCCGCAGGTACATTTAACGGACGGGATGTGCATACGGTGGTTTGGTGGTGTGGGAGGTGAAGGTGTTCGGTGGTGTGGGAGGTGTGGGTGGGAGGTGGTGTGGGAGGTGAGGGTGGGAGGTGGTGTGGGAGGTGAGGGGGTGCGGTATGGTGGTGTCCGTGGCCCTGCCAGTGACACCCCTCCCCCCTAGTCTGTGTTGAGAGTGGATTGAATGAGTCTTCCGCTCTTCATTGCGGAGGTGGTCCTGCCTTTTGGAGCTGCCGGGAAATTTGTTTGCCAGTAGCACCACCAGTCCCGGCATTGCTAGGGGGGATCAATGGCTGTTGCTGGGACTGCTGAAGAAGAAGACCAAGTCCCATGGATCCCCAGAGCAGGAAAGTCTGGCGTATTTGTCCAGTAGGGTTTGGGTAGGTTAGGGAGATGAGCTGATAGGAAGGTGTGGTTTTAAGGGAGGGAATGGGTAGAAAGGAAAGGGTGGGGGGAGGGGGGGGTTCAACTTTAGGGGGACTTCCCCATCATCAGCTGCCCCAAAAGAATGACCTCCTTCCTTTCTGCCATTAACAGGACAGTTAAAAGATTGGGCTTCCCACGCCGCCCAGCTGCCAATGCTAAATGTTTTATGATGTGGGCAAGTTTAATTATTTATTCAAATGTGGACAGCAGGCTGAAAATTTCAGTGACCATCAGCTACTGGGATGGTGGGTGGGCACCGTGGGCACCCAACTTATTTGACTTGCCCTTCCCCAAGGAAATATATCTGCTGGGTACGTAAATTCAATCCATTGCTTCTACTAGATTAGATTACTGGAGAGGGAGGGGGAGGATCCAGTTGTTGTGGTCCATGTCGGTACCAACAACATAGGCAAGTCTAGGAAAGAGGACCTGTTTAGAGATTATAAAGATCTAGGATTCAAATTAAAAAAACAGGTCCTCAAGGGTCATAATCTCCTGATTACTGCCCGAGCCACGTGCAAATTGGCAGAGGGAGGCAAGAATAAGGGAAGTTAACACGTGGCTGAAAGAGTGGTGTGGGAAAGAGGGGTTCTTTTTCATGGGACACTGGCATCAGTTTTGGGACAGGGGGGACCTATACCGTTGGGATGGTCTCCACCTGAACCGAGCTGGGACCAGTGTTCTGGCGAAAAGAGTAGATAGGGTGGTCAATAGGACTTTAAACTAGAGATTGGAGGGGAAGGGAAAGTCAGGGAACCAAGAGGTGAAGTAATCAGTGTGAAGCGTAACTGCTTAGGAATACAAAAAAGCACAAAAAGACAGAACTCAGGAGAGGTTACGATAGTCCCCATCTCACAAAATATGACACAGTGTATGGAAAGGCTCAGTAAACCAAGGTCTACCACACTAAGAAAACAAAAAGGGACGGTCAATAGAGAATTAAAGGTGCTATCTTTAAATGCGCGCAGTGTACGGAACAAGGTAGATGAGCTTGTGGCCCAGATTGTGACTGGCAGGTATGATGTGGTAGGCATCACAGAGACGTGGTTGCAGGGGGTTCAGGACTGGCATTTAAACATCCAGGGATTCACAACCTATCGAAAAGACTGAGAGGTGGACAGAGGGGGCGAGGTTGCCTTGTTAATTAGGAATTAAATTAAATCAATAGCACTAAACTGCATAGGGTCAGATGATGTGGAGTCTGTGTGGGTAGAGTTGAGGAACCACAAAGGCAAAAAAAACATAATGGGAGTTATGTACAGGCCTCCTAACAGGACCAGGGGCACAAAATGCACCACAAAATAGAAAGAGCATGTCAGAAAGGCAAGGTCACAGTGATCATGGGGGACTTAAATATGCAGGTGGACTGGGTAAATAATGCTGCCAGTGGACCCAAGGAAAGGGAATTCATTGAATGTTTACAGGAGGGCTTTTTGTAACAGCTTGTGATGGAACCCACGAGGGAACAGGCCATTCTGGACTTAGTGTTATGTAATGAGCCAGACTTGATAAAAGACCTTAAAGTAAGGGAGCACTTACTTTAAGGCAGTGGTCATAATATGGTCGAATACAGTCTGCAATTTGAAAGAAAGAAGGTAGAATCAGATGTAAAGGTGTTACAGTTAAATAAATGTAACTACAGGGGCATGAGGGAGAAACTGACGAAAATCGACTGGGAGCAGAGCCTAGTGGGAAAGACAGTAGAACAGCAATGGCAGGAGTTCCTGGGAGTAATTGAGGACACAGTACAGAGGTTCATCCCAAAGAAAAGAAAGGTTATCAGAGGGGGGATTAGGCAGCCATGGCTGACAAAGGAAGTCAGGGAATGCATCAAAGCAAAAGAGAAAGCCTATAATGTGGCAAAGAGTAGTGGGAAGTCAGAACATTGGGAAGGCTACAAAAACAAACAGAGGATAATAAAGAGAGAAATAAGGAAAGAGAGGATCAAATATGAAGGTAGGCTAGCCAGTAACATTAGGAATGATAGTAAAAGTTTCTTTAAATACATTAAAAACAAACGGGAGGCAAAAGTAGACATTGGGCCGCTCCAAAATGACGCTGGTAATCTAGTGATGGGAGACAAGGAAATAGCTGAGGAACTAAATAAGTACTTTGCATCAGTCTTCACAGTAGAAGACATGAGTAATATCCCAACAATTCAGGAGAATCAGGGGGCAGAGTTGAATATGGTAGCCATCACAAAGGAGAAAGTGCTAGAGAAACTAAGAGGTCTAAAAATTGATAAATCTCCGGGCCCAGATGGGCTACATCCTAGAGTTCTAAAGGAGATAGCTGAAGAAATAGTGGAGGCGTTAGTTATGATCTTTCAAAAGACAGTGGAGTCAGGGAAAGTCCCAGAGGATTGGAAAATCGCTGTTGTAACCCCCCTGTTCAAGAAGGGAACAAGGAAAAAGCTGGAAAATTATAGGCCAATTAGCCTAACCTCAGTTGGTGGCAAGATTTTAGAATCCATCGTTAAGGATGAGATTTCTAAATTCTTGGAAGTGCAGGGTCGGATTAGGACAAGTCAGCATGGATTTAGTAAGGGGAGGTCATGCCTGACAAACCTGTTAGAGTTCTTTGAAGAGATAACAAATAGGTTAGACCAAGGAGAGCCAATGGATGTTATCGATCTTGACTTCCAAAAGGCCTTTGATAAGGTGCCTCACGGGAGACTGCTGAGTAAAATAAGGTCCCATGGTATTCGAGGCAAGGTACTAACATGGATTGACGATTGGCTGTCAAGCAGAAGGCAGAGAGTTGGGATAAAAGGTTCTTTTTCGGAATGGCAACCGGTGATGAGTGGTGTCCCGCAGGGTTCAGTGTTGCGGCCACAGCTGTTCTTTTTATATATTAACGATCTAGATGACGGGACTGGGGACATTCTGGCTAAGTTTGCCGATGATACAAAGATAGGTGGAGGGGCAGGTAGTATTGAGGAGGTGGGGAGGCTGCAGAAAGATTTAGACAGTTTAGGAGAGTGGTCCAAGAAATGGCTGATGAAATTCAACGTGGGCAAGTGCGAGGTCTTGCATTTTGGAAAAAAGAATAGAGGCATGGACTATTTTCTAAACGGTGACAAAATTCATAATGCTGAAGTGCAAAGGGACTTGGGAGTCCTAGTCCAGGATTCTCTAAAGGTAAACTTGCAGGTTGAGTCCGTAATTAAGAAAGCAAATGCAATGTTATCATTTATCTCAAGAGGCTTGGAATATAAAAGCAGGGATTTACTTCTGAAGTTTTATAAAGCATTAGTTAGGCCCCATTTAGAATACTGTGAGCAAGTTTGGGCCCCACACCTCAAGAAGGACGTACTGGCACTGGAGCGGGTCCAGCAGAGATTCACACGGATGATCCCAGGAATGGTAGGCCTAACATACGATGAATGTCTGAGGATCCTGGGATTATATTCATTGGAGTTTAGGAGGTTGAGGGGAGATCTAATAGAAACTTACAAGATAATGAATGGCTTAGCTAGGGTGGATGTAGGGAAGTTGTTTCCATTAGCAGGGGAGACTAGGACCCGGGGGCACAGCCTTAGAATAAAAGGGAGTCTCTTTAGAACAAAGATTAGGAGAAATTTCTTTAGCCAGAGAGTGGTGGGTCTGTGGAATTCATTGCCACAGAGGGCGGTGGAGGCCGGGACGTTGAGTGTCTTCAAGACAGAAGTTGATAAATTCTTGATTTCTCGAGGAATTAAGGGCTATGGAGAGAGAGCGGGTACATGGAGTTGAAATCAGCCATGATTGATTGGTGGAGTGGACTCGATGGGCCGAATGGCCTTACTTCCGCTCCTATGTCTTATGGTCTTATGGTCTTATTATGGGCAGAATTCTCTGGCCTCCTAGCGAGAGGCAGCATGCTGTTTGCTGCTAGTGCGATTCTGTAGCCACCTGAGTTGGCCACTTCACGACGTAAAATGGAGAACCGCAAAGGCTGAAGGGAAATTCAGCCAACACAGGCAAAGACTAGCAAATACAGACATCATGTATATTGGAACCTGCAAAACAACCAGACAGTACTGAAACCAGCAGCCACCTGCAGAGTAATGCAGCAGCCATCTACATAGTAATGTGCGATTCCCAGGCACAATGGCAACAGTTAAGGAAAATAAAGCCAAGCCAGACTCCTCAGCGCCAGCAGGAGCCAAGACAAAGGAAGGTCAACGAACCTTTAGGGACCGCCTAGCGATCAGGGAGCCGCTCCAGCATTGGAGAAATCGATCCAAGTGATCGGAAAGTAGTCCAATCACTTGGAACCAGATACGGGGTCCGCCCCGAAGGGCAGGAAGCCCCTGGCGACTATAAAGTAAAGCCCCCAAGTTCAAATCGTCCTACTTGGCAGGGTCACTCAGCAGCGAAACAACCCTTGAGAGTGAACTGCCCAAGCTGCCTCCAAGCAAGTAAGTCTCAGGTCAACGCTCGCTACGAGATAGGCGCTCCTAGCTACCAGTCCATACCAGCTTTTGAAACCTGCAGACTCAGGACCTGAACAAAAGGCCATTTGTTCCTCTGACCTGGTGGGCCAGTCCGAAGCTAAGTATAGGCCTTTTAGTGATAGGAATAGCCTAGAAAGTAGAGTTTATGCATGAGTAGTGATTTACTGTGTATAATAAATGTGTTTTGATTTGAATCTTACTAATTGGTGTGTTGAGTTATTGATCAGTCCTTGAACTTGAACCTCGTGGCGGTATCATAAAGATACCTGGCGACTCTAAAGCAAAGGTTATAAAACAGAGCCAATTGAACCAACCAAAAATTAGCAACAATTCTCTGCTCCCACCGCTGTCATTGGGATTCCCATTGAAGCCACCCCATGCCACCAGGAAATCCGCGGCTGGGGGTGCACTAACAGCAGGGCCATAGAACCCCACCGCCAGCGAATGGCCTTAACATTCCGGCCTATGACTCTGATGGTTGCTCTCTCTCAGCCAGACCCCATTGTCTGAAGTTATTACGTCTGATGGCCTTTTACCCACCAGGTCCTGTCTGGATGTTTCGTAAATGGGGCAGGAGATGTGCTTCATTTATAGATGGGTTCCTGCATACAGTTTGATTCTGGACACAATCCAACCAAATGGGAACAGAGACCCATAATGTGCGCGTTTAGCCAGACGTCGAGCCAAGCTCCCTACTGGGACTCTGGCCTGTCAAGGCCACACTTAATCCTGCACTGCTCGCCGGAACTCCTGCAGGAAGACATCGAGATGCCTTTTCAAAATGAAGTCCCGATCTCTCGACCCTCCAACGTGACCCCTAAACTCCTCCAAAGCCTCAACTCACTTATGAGGTGCTGCTCATGACCCTCCCCACACCACACTTCACCAGCACAAGGCAACCCCAGGCCCAATCGCTGTCATTGGAAAAATGCCACCTAGACACCTGCCAGCTGGCAGTGCCATCTGGCCACCTTGGCAGTGATAGGCTGGCAGTGCCAAGGTGTACTGGTGGCACCAGAAGTGCCAGGGTTCCAGCCTGTCCAGAGTGCAACCACCTGGGGGCCTCCGATCCCCTGGGAGACTGCCACGAATGCCATCTGGTCTCCATTTGTGGGAACCAGCACTAAACGGCGTTGGCACGAGGTCTCCGAGATGAAGGTGTTCGATCTCAATGCCTCGGGTAGATCATGGGAGTGCATATTAGAGCAAGTTTGGCTGTCTCGCTCTAATATGCAGATTTGCAGTGGAGAGATCCTACCCACGTTGGATAGGATTCAGTGCCTCACGAGATCTAATGGGATCTAATCCGGAAGAGGGATCTCCCAGCATCTACAATCGAGGCAGATTGTCCCATACACGAAAAAACATAGGACATGTATAAATACATAATGTAAATACATAGACACAGGCATCAGGTGAAGCATTCGGAGTGTAACACTACTCAGTAGGGAAGAGAGCAGTTCAGACAATAAGAGGTTCATTCAGGAGTCTGGTAACAGCGGGGAAGAGGCTGTTTTTGAATCAATTAGTGCGTGTTCTCAGACTTTTGTATCTCCTGCCCAATGGAAGAGGTTGGAAGAGAGAATAACTCGGATGGGAAAGATGTTTGATTATGCTGCCTGCTTTCTCAAGGCAGCGGGAGGCGTGGATAGAGTCAATGGATGGGAGGCAGGTTCACGTGATGGACTAGGCTGTGTTCACGATGCTTGGTGGTTTCTTACAGTCTTGGACCAAACAGTTGCCTTACCAGGCTGCGATGCAGCCAGATAGAATGCTTTCTATGGTGCATCTGTAAAATGTGGTAAGAGTCAATGTGGACATGCCAAATTTCCTTAGTTTCCTGAGAAAGTATAGGTTCTGTTGTGCTTTCTTGGTCGTAGAGTCGACGTGGGTGGACCAGGACAGAATGTTGGTGATGTGCACACCTAGGAATTTGAAGCTGTCAACCATCTCCACCTCGGTCCTGTTGATGCAGACAGGGAGGTGTACGATACTGAATTCAATGATCAGCTCTTTAGTTTTGTTAATGTTGAGGAAGCGACTGTTGTCATTCCACCATGCCACTAAGTTCTCTATCTCCCTCCTGTACTCTGACTCACTGTTGTTTGAGATACGACCCACTACGGTCGTGTCATAGCAATCTTGTAGATGGGGTTGGAGTCAAATTGTGCCACCCAGCCTTGTATGTATAGGGGGTACAGGAGGGGGCTAAGTACGCAGACTTGCGGAGTCCCGGTACTGAGGACTATCGTGGAGGAGATGTTGCTGTTTATCCTTACTGATTGTGGTCTATGATCAGGAAGTTGAGGATCCAGTTGCAGAGGGAGGAGCCAAGTCCTAGGTTTTGGAGTTTTGATATGAATTTAGCTGAGATTGTGGTGTTGAAGGCGGACCTGCAATCAATGAATAGGGGTCTGACGTTGGAGTGCTTGTTGGCAAGATGCTCCAGTGTTGGGCCAGGGATATGGTGTCTGCTGTGGACCGGTTGTGGTGGTATGTGAAATGCAGGGCAATCTGGGAGTATGGAGTTAATGTGTCTCACGACCAACCTCTCAAAGCACTTCATAATGATAGATGTCAAGACCACCCGACGGCTCTTTCAGTCCTTTTAAAAATGTAATGAGAAGTTTTCGGCCAGTAAATACATAAAGTCATTTTTTATATAAAGCATAGCCTTTTAACAATTAGTCATCAAGGTGCTATGTCAGTAGTCTAGTTAAATGAGAGAATTTGCTCCACAGTCCATGAACAACACTCCTAAGATATGACCTACCTGCACTTCATCCACAGTGGACATGTTGTGAACCATTTCTCCGCCAGAAGGTCTCACCAAGGTGGACTCACAAAGGTCGGCAGAAAGCTTGATTCCTTCACCAATATTCAAAAATGGGTAAAAGGCCATTTACAGATGATCACTGGACCCAACATCTGCTTCATGATCCTGCCGCAACTTGACATTGCCTTTTAACAGTCATGCAAGCATTAAATAACCAATATCTTCTCGTATGCAGGATTACTTATGGGTCCTCTGCATACTTTGCTTGAGTTAAATTAATATTTAACAGATCAGTGCACATTTTACCCAACAAATAATCAAACCTAAATCATTTTGGCCCAACAGATGAAAGTGCACTGGAGGGCTTATTTTTGCTTGTCCAGCAATTAATGCAAAATGATACAAGCTCTATCTTTACATGGAACTTGAAAATAAGTTACTTCATGTAGTCGTTAACTTCTGCATTATACCTCATATATTAAGAACAACTGGAATAAATGAGCTGAAGGGCTTAAAGCCATGGGGAATGTCTGGATGTCACAGGGCAGACTAAAGATGCTCTGTTAAACTCGGTGGTTGATATTATAATGTAATGCAATTACTCTGTAGAGTACAAAATCAATGGAAAAATATGCTACACATATTATATGTGCACTTATCCAGGAGGCCACCAATCAAAGACAACATGGTGAGAACAAAAGAAGCCAGCATAGAACTTGTCAACTGAAATTAATATTACCTTTATCATTAATGCCTGCACTTTTCCAGCATTAGGGGAGCCTAATGCACATTTTCAATGGGACTTCATTGGATGTTTTTAATTATTTCTCCTCTCTTTCATCACTGTTCAAGCTTCGCACAACTCTTATCACATCCTACGTCTGATTTCCTATCAGTCTCTAGCTACCCTCCCATCTCTACGTCGCTGGTTCGGCCAGCATTTATTGTCCATCCCTAGTTGCCCTTCAGAAGGTGGTGGTGAGCTGCCTTCTTGAACAGCTGCAGTCCCTGAGGTGCAGGTACACCCAATGTGCTGATAAGTGCAGACAGAAAGATACATAAGCGCAGTGCAGTCCATTCTGTCTGGAGCAGCTCTTTCAAAGTGCAAACTCGATAGTGTCACTGACTTAGTCTTTCCCCATTTCCATGTATCATTTTTTATCCTTCAAAGATTGCTCCAATTCCCTTTTGAATGTTACTAATGAATATGTTTCCACCAGCCTATGAGGCACTGCGGTCAAATGCTAAACACGCATTAGGCCGTAACTTCCTCAGACTGACAATCGCAATGGGTGTCACTCCATAGAAACTTACCCATGCTTAACATGGAAACTGCCCATCTCGCCCAACCTTCCTAACGCAGGCGGACAAGACTGAAGAAGCGAAGTGCGTCCACAGCTCCAGCAGCAAGGTGCAAAAGCATCTGAGTGAAGGAGGATACAATCCCTTTTTCCAACTTTAGTGGCCATAAAGCAGGGCAGTTTGAAGGTCCCAATGAAAGGAAGAAGATAAGTTTCTGAGGTAAGTGAATGGAATGGGGCTGAGGTTCAGACATTGGCAGAGGACATTCAGACTTCAGCAGAGGGTGGATCCAGACCTGGATGGGGAGGGGAGGAGGGGGTGCAGAAAGGGTTGTGGGGGATCCGGCCATGGGTGAGGGCGATCCAGAGATAGATGGGAGGATCTGGACATGGGGTGATCAGGGTAAGGTGGGGACCTGGACAGAGGGGGAATCCGAATATGGGGGTTGGGGGGAGAGAAGAGATGAGGACATCAGGTTCAGACTGAGGAAGGATGCAAAGTTCAGACATTGCGGTGGGGGTGGGGGGGGTGGGGGAGGGGGTGGGGGGGGGGGAGGGGGGGGTGGCCAGTTGGACATTGGGGGTAGGGTTGCCGTCAGAGGCTAGGAATTGGACCGGTGGGATTGGGTCTGTGGAGTGCTGGTGGGGGTTTTGGGCCAGTTCTGGTCGGAGGTGTGAGGCCGGGTCGGGTGAGGGTGGGGTGGGGGAGGTAGAGGTTGGGTCGGGAGAGGGGGTTGGTTGGGAGACGGTGGGTAGGGTGTTGTTTTTTTTATTCATCCTGATTTTTCCTTGTGTTATCAAGCTGGTATCAGTCATATACCTTCTTTTTCTTCTTTTTCCTATTCACTAACTCTAATATGAAGAGAGTTCCTACTTTGGTTTCCTTCCCTTTGGCACTTTGAAAACCTCCAATACCTTTCTAGCTGTCAGTCTTTGACTCCAAATTACACATGCTACATCCCTCCTCATTTTTCTGGGACTCACCTCCCTCTACTTTGTTATACTTCCTTGTCTTTCTTGATAACTGACCTCAGGACAATGATTGCTTTCCTCAAGATGCTTCCCACCGTGCCATTCCCCTATTGGCCCATTTTACTACCCAGAACTCACAATGCTTCCTTTCTGGCTGTTCAGGAAACAGGCTGATCAAAAACAATTGTCCTAAAACTTGGAAATTTACCCCACTTCTCTGCCTTTGCCAATATCACTGGGGCATTCCATACTGGGATCACTAAAATCTCTCAGTGCTGTGAATCTACAACTCTTGCACTACAATTATTCCTTTGAAAATCTCTGCACTTTTATCTCTTCCACATTATTTGGTGCCTATAATACCCACTGCCACTCCTTTATTGTTTCTTAACTCTCAGCAAATAGATTCTGTCTTCGACCCTCAAAAGACATTTGCCTAAATCCTCCGGTTCTGCTCGCCTCGCGAATCGTCGCGGTCATGATGGAAAATTCGGTGGACAAGCAAAAGGCCCGTTCACCATGAGCAGGAATTTCTGGTCCCAGGATGGAACGGACCAGAAGATCCCATCAATTATTTTTTTCTGACGCAAAACTACTATCCGGGAGTGGTAGCCTTCGGGGTATTAGGACATCCAGATCTCTTCATGGGGAGCAGGGCTGCCGGCCTTGCCCTTGCCTCCCTAATCGCCCGCCTGAGAATTCTGCTTGGCCAGCAGTCAGCAGCACTACCCAATGATGTAGACTGGCTGGCCGACCTATCGGAATTTCTCTAAATGGAGAAAATTTAATTCGGCATACGGGGGTCGGAAGAGGGCTTCCACAAAACATGGGAGCCGTTTAACCAGTGATGCATGATCAATTGCATCCCGAAAAGGACCCTAAGGAAGTGGTAGAGTCGACCGTCCACCTCGAAGGCAGTGTATGGCCGGTCTGATTTCCGGATGGGGAGCTGGTGGTAGGCGGATTTCAGGTCAATTGTTGAGAATACCCGGTACTGCGCAATTTGATTGACCATATCAGATATGCGTGGGAGGGGGTACGCGTCAAGCTGCGTGTACCGAATGATGGTCTGGCTGTAGTCCACGACCATCCTGTGTTTCTCCCCAGTTTTAACCACTGCCACTTGGGCTCTCCTGGGGCTGTTGCTGGCCTCGATAATACCCTCCTTAAGTAGCCGCTGGACTTCGGACCTGATGAAGGTCTTGTCCTGGGTGCTGTATCGTCTGCTCCTAGTGGCAACGGGCTTACAATCCGCAGGTAGATTGGCAAAAAGGGAGGGGGGGGATTGACCTTGAAGGTCGCGAGGCTGCAAACGGTAAGGGGGGGTAAGGGCCCGCCGATTTGAGGGTGAGGCTCTGGAGGTTGCACTGGAAGTCCAGGCCCAACAGGAGTGCTGCGCAGTGATTAGGAAGGACATAGAGGCGGAAGTTACTGGACCGTGAGGGCGACTGTACAAAAGCCTTGGATCGGGACGGAGTGGGATCCGGAGGGTAGGGAGATCCTTTGATTGGCAGGGTGGACCGCGAGGGAGCAGCGCCTTACCGTATCTGGGTGAACAAAGCTTTCGGTGCTCCCGGAGTCCAGCAGGCACGAGGTCGCGTGGCCATTGACTTTAACTGACGTCAACACGGTGGCCAGCTTGTGCGGGCGAGATTGGTCCAGCGTCATCGAAGCGAGCTGCGGGTAGCCATCGGATGCTTCGGGTGGCGAGCGTGTGCGGTTCCGATGTCGGGATGTCCGGACACCCTGTGGGGAACAAGATGGCGGCGCCCATGGCGCACATTGCGGGGTCGGGATAAGATGGCGGCGCCCATGGGGCGCACGTGGCCGAAGGGGGAAAAGATGGTGGCGCCCATTGGTCGCACATGGACCCGGGAGGAGAAGATGGCAGCTCCCATTGTGCACCTGGCGTGGGGGAGGGGGCGATAGTGGGCGCGATCGCAGCCCACAGCTGGCATACAGCTGCGAAGTGGCCCTTTTTACTGCAGGCTTTCCAAACTGCAGTGCGTGCCGGGAAGTGTTGGCGGGGATGCTTCTGCTGACTGCAGATGTAGCAGCGGGGACCCCCGGGGTGCGCGGATCGGCGTGCGGCGCAGGCACATTACGAAGGCAGGGCCCCGGCTGAGGAGATTGTCGGCGAGGCCCAGGAGGAGTAGGAAGGGGTAGAAGGGTGGGCAGCATGGCGGGAGAGGTCCGATTGTACGTTACGGGATGCGACCGTCATGGAGAGCGCCAAGGTTTTTATCTCCGCCAGTTCGAGCGTGGCCCTTTCCAGCAATCGTTCTCGGATGCGGTCCGACGCAATCTCCGTCACGAAGGCATCGCGCATGAGGAGATTTGCGTGTTCGGCGGCCGTGACGGCCTGACAGTCACAGTCCCGGACGAGTGGAATTAGGGCCCGCCAGAAGTCTTCGATGGACTCACCAGGTAGTTGTGAGTGGGTGGCGAGTACATGCCTGGCGAAGAGCGTTTTTGCCTTCTGCGCATAGTGTTCTTTGAGGAGTTCCATTGCTTTTGTGTAAGTCGTGGCATCTTGGATCAACGGGAACACGCTGGAGCTCAGTCTGGAGTACAGGACGTTGATCTTCTGAGCCTCCGTTGGCGCGGGGTCCGCCGCGTTGATGTAAGCCTCGAAACATGCTCGCCAGTGAGTAAAGTCTTTCCTGGCATCGGGCGAGTGAGGATCCAACTGCAGGCGATCGGGCTTAATTCGGATACCCATTCTGTGGAAAATCTGACTGTAATAAATTGATGCACGATCAATTGCACAAAGACTAAAGTTGGGTACAACTGTGGCTTTATTACAGTCAGATGCGTGGCCTCCTGCTGCAGCTGGCGAAATGGCAGGGCACTGGAGGTCATGCATATTTATACAGTTCTCCCTGGGCGGAGCCAGCCGGCAGGAGCTACCGGCGAACCTGTAGTGCAGGTCCTACCTTACATCTCCTATTACACTGTATCACCACAACCAGTTGTTCCAAGACCCTGATTGTAGCCAACAGCCAATAAGCCAAAGGAAGGGCGAGCGTAGTCACGGTGCAACAAGGAGAGGGGAGGGGGGAGGGAGGAGGGAGGAGGGAGGGGGAGGGAGGAGGCATGGATCCCAACCATGCCCAGCACATAGTAAAGTACACGGCATCATGCCAATTCAACGAGAGCTGGCCACAAGAGCAGAAGCCGGCAGAGGGGGATGGGGGGGTCAGGAAGAAAAGGGGGAGAGGGGGACGGGGTATCCAGCCAGAACCAAACTGAAAAACGAAAAACAGGAAGCTGTAATCATTGTAAATAACGTAAGACAACCAATGTAAATTACAGAAGCCAACCGATGTGTATATATTTCTCTTATTCTAGTTCTGTATACTACAAAAAAACCTCAATAAAAATAGTTAATAAATAAAAAACTACTATCCATCCTTCTTTTTACCTCCTATTGCTAACTTTTGGTTGGTTCAATTGGCTCTGTTTTATAACCTTTGCTCTAGAGTCGCCAGGTATCTTTATGATACCGCCACGAGGTTCAATTCATGTAATGATCAATAACTCAATACACCAATTAGTAAGATTCAAATCAAAGCACATTTATTATACACAATAAATCGCTACTCATGCGTAAACTCTACTTTCTAAGCTATTTCTATCACTAACAGGCCTATACTTAGCTTCGGACTGGCCCACCAGGTCAGGGGAACAAATGGCCTTTCGTTCGGGTTCTGAGTCTGCGGGATTCAAAAGCTGGTATGGACTAGTAGCTAGGAGCGCCTATCTTGTAGCGAGCGTTGACTTGAAACTTACGTTCTTTGGAGGCAGCTGGACAGGTCACTGTCAAGGGTTGGTTCGCGTTGCTGAGTGACCCTGCCAAGAAGGACGATTTGAACTTGGGGGCTTTACTTTATGGTCCCCAGGGGCTTCCCGCCCTTCGGGGTGGACCCCGTACCTGGTTTCAAGTGATTGGACTTCGTTCCAATCTCTTGGTTCGATTTCTCCAATACTGGAGCTGTTCCCGAATCGTTGGGCGGTCTTTCAGTGTCGGTTAACCTCTTTTGTGTTGGCTCCTGCTGGCGCCGAGGAGTCTGGCTTGGCCTTGTTTATCCCAAATGTTCTGATTGTTCCAGGGGATCGCTCATTAATATGTAGATGGCTGCTACATTATTATGCAGATGGCTGCTACATTACTATGCAGATGGCTGCTTGTATCGATGCTGTCTGGCCTTTTGCAGAGTCTAATACACAGTAAACTTGCACCTGCTAGTTTTTGCCTGTGTTGGCTAAATTTCCCTTCAGCCTGTGCTGTTCTCCATTTTAAGTCGGGAAGTGGCTAACTCAGGTGGCTACACTCCTGATCTTTCCTGAATATTCTGTCGCTCAGAGCATTAAGCTTCCAATCCTCCTAATTTTTTTTTGAGACATAAAGTCTTAGTTACTGCCACTTCATTTTAATCTCAAGTCATTTTTTGTGTCTTGTTAAACTTACAGGGCAGCACTGTAGCATAGTGGCTAGCACAGTTGCTTCACAGCACCAGAGTCTCAGGTTCAATTCCCGGCTGGGTCACTGTCTGTGCGGAGTGTGTACATTCTCCCTGTGTGTGCGTGGGTTTCCTCCCACTGTTGACACCAATGTCCCATAGAATCATAAAATCCCGACAATGCAGAAGGAGACCATTCAGCCCATCAAGTCTGCAACGACCCTCTGAAAGAGTACTTCTCCTGAGCTCACTTCCCTGCCCTATCCAATTCACCCCTTAATCTAACCTACACATTTTTTTGGACACTAAGGGGCAATTTAGCATGGCTAATCCACCTAACCCGCACATCTTTGGACTATGGGAGGAAACTAGAGCAACAGAGGAAACCCACGCAGACAAGGGGAGAAAGTACAAACACCACACAGACAGTGAACCAAGGCCGGAATTGAACCTGGATCCCTGGCGCTGTGAGGCAGCAGTGCTAACTGCTGTGCCGCCGTGCTGCCCCATTTACTAACCATCCTGCATCAACCCCACTTCCTCCTCCCCTCCCCGCCGCCAAAACCCCGGAACCAATAAATAAACTTCCCTTGTTTTTGGAGGGACTTCAATACATCATCGGCTCCCAGTGTACACTCATCTTTCCCAAAACTCTGCCTTCAACTTCCTTTCCCCTTACACCGACCCTGAGAATATTCTGGTCACATCCACAGTGATATCCTCTGTGTGATTACGGCATTAGCACATCAATGTGTAAAATTAGTTTGTAGTCTGTGGGTGATTCAGACAAGGCTATATTTAATGAGCATGCCCATCTTTCAAAAGGAGTTAGTGGTGAGGCGCCTGTTCCAATCAAAATCACTTCCTCAGTTCCTAATCCAATGATACTCCAACAAGGAGTGAAATTCTAGTACAGGTTTTAAGTTTGGGAGATGCTGATGAAGTAACTTTTGGTTAACTGTTGAAGCCCACACGTATACTGCAGCCACAGTAATCAATTGATGGGTGTCAGGTTTTAAGTCCAGGGACAGGGGTGCCAATCAAGCAGCAACACTGTCCATAATGATGAATCTTAACCGTTTTGGCAGGTGAACTGTCAAATGATATAGCCTGACAGCATTTTGGCAGGTATATGCATCAGGATAGAATGTGAGAATTATGCACCTTCCCTGACAATGCACAGTATGATTGAAAAGTCAGAGCACGTCATCCATTATTAATCTACCAATGATGGATTACCAGGAGGCATCACGTGCAGGAGCATAGACAGCCCAAACTGGAGCCACGCAAAACAGTAAGTGTGCAACACTCGCAGAATGTGCTGAATTGCTGCCGGCCCTTTGCCATTTATGGGATAACAAGAAGTATCCTATCTGAAAATTAACTCGCATATCTTGTTCACAATGATGGGCAGAATTTTCACAAAAATTAAAATGGCGGAGTGTCAGGTTCTGATCAAAAGCCAGCTTGCTTTGCCCCAGAAACACTGGCAGGTCTTCTTTCCAGATCTTCTGACGCTTCGTCCGAAGAGAATCGGTGGGCGTGGTCAGCGCCGTCAATCTGGTGGGGTGGGGTTACATTGAGCCAGCAAAGCCTGGCTACACAGAGATTGGGGTGCCGTCTTTCAACGAGAACACTGAACCCCCCCCCCCCACCACCACCACCACACCACCCCACCCCCATGATGATGGAGCAACACCTCCCTAACAAGCTTCAAGGTGACGCCTCCACCCCCCTCCCCCAACACAAAAGTATCAGTCGGCATTTCTACCCCCCCCCCCCCCCCAAGCATTCTCCAGCATGCACACATCTTTCCCCCACCCCACACACACACACATGCATAAGGGGCAGCAGCGTTTTCCCCCTCTCAGTGTCCTCTGGCACTGCACTACTGGGAGTGGAAGTGCCAAGGGTCACTGCCAGGATGCCAGCAGGCACATCACAGCCTCGGCCCTCATCCAAGGGTCTCCAGGCACATCCACACCCCGGCGTGGTCATCACGCCTTGTTTTCAATTTTGAAAACCAACAGTTAATCACACCAGTGATATCACGCCTCCGGGGTGGGGGGAGAGAGTGGGGTGGGGGTGGGGGGGGGGGGGGGGGGGGGGAGGGGGGTGCAATCATTACATGGACTGGAAGGTGTGATGCAAAGCTGTTTAAATTACATTTAAATGCATTTGAATTAATTGAACTCAGGGGCGGGATTCTCTGACCCCCTGCCGTGCTGGTCGGGGGCTGTTGGCAGCGGCTTCCCCGGCAATTCTCCGGGCACCGATGGGCCGGGCGGCCGTCGTTTCCTGGCCAGTCCCGCCCGTGTGAAATGGACATGGTCCATCAAGGCGGGACCTGGCTTGTTGGCCGGCTAGGTGAGTCCTCGGGCGGGCGCTGGGGATCCGGCTCCGGGGGGGGGGGCCCTGACGGTGGCCTGGCCCGCGATCGGGGCCCACCGATCTGCGGTGGGCCTGTGCCGTGGGGGCACTCTTTCCCTCCGCGCCGGCCTCTATAGGGCTCTGCCATGGTCGGCGCAGAGAAGAACCCCCCCTATGAATGCGCGGAACCACACCGCCGGTTGGTGCGCCGCCAAACTCTCCGCCACTGGCCACGCCCCGGAGGTCCGGAGGATTCCGCACCTTCCGGTCGACCCAACGCCGGAAAGGTTTGTGCCGCTCTTGGCGCTGGCGTCGGGCCATCCGGCCAGTTGCGGGAGATTCCCGCTCCAGGCTCACGCCCTTTGTGGGTGAACCTGATCACGCCGACTGCAGGGGACTGGGATGACCTCAAATATCACCAGTACAAACCCCGTTATGGCACTCTCGCAAGAATTAGCGGCCATAACGGGATTTATGTGCACGTCGAAGGGACCCAAAAACTCCTGCCTCATGTTTCTTCAATGTACAGACCTTTCAGAATCTATAAGGTGTTTGTGTCAGGAATTTTTCTGGAACATACAACTGTACAAAATCCACAGGTAGGACAAGACCAGTGATTTCATCAAGGCTGTGCAACACACAGTGCTGATTGGAGCATCGCGATTGAACGTCTCCCACGCCATTCCCCCCGGCACTCTGCATCTTTTGGGAGAGGCAGAAAAGAGACCCACCCAGGGGCCAAATATAGTTCAGTATATCACATGGACTGAGTGTCATCTATAAATATCTTTAATGTGGTGCGATCTCAGCCTCAGTCAAGAACCTGTCGTTTCTTAGAATCATGCACAAAAGAGGTCCTTCAAGCTTGCACTGACATGAAAACCCCTACTCTAATCTACGCTAATCCCACCTCCCAGTACTTACCCTTAGCATTGAATGTTTTGACATTGCGAGTGCTCATTCAAGTACTTTTAAAAGATTGTGAGGTTTTCCTGCTCAACTACCCTGCCAGGCAGTGCATTCGAGATTCCCACCATCTCCTGGGTGAAGATTGTTTCCTTAAAACCCCTCTCAACCTCTTTCCCCTCAATTTAAAATTATGCCCCTTGTTATTGCCTCGTCAACTAAGGGGAATCACTCCTTTTTATCCACCCTATCCACGTCCCTCTTAATCTTATACACCTCAATCAGGTCCCCTCTCAGCCTTCTCTACTCCAAAGAAAATAACCCAAGCTTTTCCAGCCTGTTTTCATAGCTAAAATGTTCCATCCCAGGCAACATCCATGAGAATCTCCTTTGCACCCTCTTGCGTGCAATCACAACCTTCCTATCGTGTGGTGGATGCTTGAAAAGATCCAACACACCAGCAGGCAATGCATTCCTGAGAGTCAACACGCACACCTCCACGCAACTACTTCTCAGCTCTTGAGCACACGCTGTTCCTTCCTCTCATTGTGCACACTTGACTCTGCTGCCTCAAATATCTTGTAAAGCGCCCCTGGGCCACATATGAACCTATCTCCCTGTGGTAGTCACCACTAGTAGTATATTACATGTATTACGGCACTGCCCGTATAGTAGAGGTACTTGGGTAAATCCCTGCCTACTGGCTCCGCCCAGGAGGCGGCGTATAAATGTGTGTGCTCGCCGGTGCTGCAGCCATTCTGGTTCCAGCTACAGGAGACACACCATCTTTGCTCAATAAAGCCTCAATTAGTCCACTACTCTCGTCTTTGTGGTAATTGATAGTGCATCAATTTATTGGGCAAAGATTTTTTTTTAAACGATGGATCTCCGCATCAAGCCTGATCGCCTGCAGCTGCGCCCTCAAGCAGCCATCGCTACGTCCGCCTTTGAGCACTGGCTAGCCTGCTCCTAAAGCTACCTCTGAACATCCGCTGAGGAACCCTCGGACTCGCAGAAGCTCCAAGTCCTCTATTCACAGGTGAGCCGTGACATTTTTCCTCTCATCCGGGATGCGCCCACTTACTCCGAAGCGATGGAGCTCCTGAAGCGACACCATGTTTGACCAGTCAATCAAGTATACGCCAGGCACCTCCTGGCCACGAGACAGCAACTCCCCAGAGAGTCTCTGGACGATTTCTGGCGTGCCCTGCACATCATAGGTATGAACTGTGACTGCCAGGCAGTTTCAGCAGTCCAGCACAACGAACTTTTAATTCGAGGCGCTTACGTTACTGGCATGAAGTCTGCGTATGTCCGCCAGCGGCTACTGGAAGGGGCCACGCTTGATCTTTGCGGGAACTAGGCGTTTGCTAATTCGTTCGAAGTGGCCTCCCTTAATGTCTAGTCCTACATCCCCGACCGCGTGGCACCCTCGTGGGCATCGTGCGCCCCACCAGCTGTTGACCCCAACTCACTGCAAGCCTGCGCCGCGCAGCAGCCAGTCAAATCTGGGGGGCCCAAGTGCTATTTTTGTGGGTAAAACAAACACCCCAGTCAGCGCTGCCCGACGCGGAGCGCGACCTGCAATGGCTGTGGGAAGAAGGGACACTTTATTTCTGTTTCCCAGGCCCGGTTTGTCGCTGCTGTTTCCAGGCCCGACGTTCCTACACCCCCCCCACGTGCGACCCACGGGCGGCGGCATTTTCCTCTTCACAAGCCACGTGCGGCCCATGGGCGCCGCCATCTTCTTCACTGCAAGCCACGTGCGGCCCGTGGGCGCCACCATCTTTGATGTCGCACGCCATGTGCGCCCCGTGGGCACCGCCATCCTCGGCGCCATTTTGGACGGCGTCTCAGGACCCCTGCTCGTCTGGCCGTTCATCGCCTGCCGCTACCTCCACCACTGCTGACCAGCCCGGGACCACCCGGCATCTGCCGCAGCTCGCCTCTATCACCCTGGATCAGTCCCGGCCCCGCAACCTCGCAACCGCGACGACGACGGTGAAGATCGATGCGCACAAGACGACCTGCCGTTTTGACTCCGGGAGCACAGAGAGCTTCATCCACCCGCTACGGTAAGGCGCTGCTCCCTCCCGGTACATTCCGTCACCCAGAAAATCTCCCTGGCCTCCGGATCCCATTCCGTGGAAATCCGGGGGTATTGCATCGCAACCCTCACCGTCCAAGACGTAGAGTTCAGCAACTTCCGTCTCCCAGTCCTCCCCCACCTCTGCGCTGCCCTGTTACTTGGCCTGGACTTTCAGTGCTAATTCCAAAGCCTAACCTTAAAATTCGGCGGACCCTTAACCCCCCTCACCGTATGCGCCCTCACGACCCTTAAGGTCGATCCACCTTCCCTGTTTGCAAACCTCACCCCGGATTGCAAACCCGTTGCCACTAGGAGCAGATGGTACAGTGCCCAGGACACGACCTTCATCAGGTCGGAGGTCCAACGGCTTCTGCGGAAAGGGATCATTGAGGCCAGCAACAGCGCCTGGAGAGCTCAAGTGGTAGTAGTAAAGACTGGGAGAAGCACAGGATGGTCATTGACTACAGTCAGACTATCAATCGGTACACGCAGCTCGACGCGTACCCCCTCCCACGCATATCTGAGATGGTCAATCAGATTGCGCAGTATTGAGTCATTTCCACAGTGGACCTGAAGTCCGCCTACAACCAGCTTCCCATCCTCCCGGAGGACCGCCAATACACTGCGTTCGAAGCAGTTGGCCACCTCTATCACTTCCTTAGGGTTCCCTTCGGCGTCACTAATGGGGTTTCTGTCTTCCAGCAAGAGATGGACCGAATGGTTGACCGGAACAGACTGCGAGCCACTTTCCCGTACCTAGATAACTTCACCATCTATGCCACAATCAGCAGGGCCACGACGCAAACCTCCAAAATTTCCTCCAGACCATCAAACTCTTAATCTCACATACAATAAGGAGAAATGCGTGTTCTGCACCAACAGCTTAGCCATCCTTGGTTATGTCGTGGAAAATGGAGTCCTAGGGTCTGACCCTGACCGCAGTACGCCTACGTGGCACACCCTGATGGGATCCAGGTCACAGTCACCCTCCGGGACCTGGCATCCGCTGGATCCCCACCCACGACCCACGACCTGCCACCCCCCCCCCCCCCCCCCGGTTGCCTCATTCACCCCTGCGCCACTCACCCTCCCTCCAGCGAACCTCACCACAGCCCCCACCCCAGCGGGAATCCGTCCTCCCACTGGTTCCACTCAGGAGTGACGAAGACGAGGACAACACGCTCCTGGAGTCACAGGTGACCAAGGCGGCGCCCACATCACCACCAGGACTGAGGCGAACACAGAGGAGGGTCAAGGCCACCGACAGACTTAACTTGGAATGTTTTCCACCCCCCTCGCCGGACTTTTTTTAACAGGGGGTGAATGTGGTAGCACTGCCCGTATAGTGGAGGTACATGGGTAAATCCCTGCCTGCTGGCTCCGCCCAGTAGGCGGCGTATAAATGTGTGTGCTCGCCGGTGCTGCTCCCATTCTGGTTCCAGCTACAGGAGGCACAACATCTTTGCTCAAGAAAGCCTTATTATTCCACTACTCTCGTCTTTGTGGTAATTGATAGTGTATCACTCCCCCAATCTTTCTGTTTAGGCTGGCACACAGTCTGAGTGAAGGTACAGGAGCAGGCTCTCGACAGACACTGTCATTAATGGATGAAGCCGCCACGCAGAGCATTAACAGAGAGAGGACTCATTGCCTTGGAGAATTTGAGACTGGAGGACATCTTACTGTTATGCTCTTCTTTTCTTTGACACAAGCATACCAATTGTTATAACCTGCCTGCTTACCATTGGCTGGGGACTAATGACAATCCCACAATCCTGTGGGAGTATGAGGGGGGCGGAGAAATCATTAGCAGACTCCCTGTATAAATAAAGCTGCCCAGTTTGGAACCAGCAGGAAGGAGTAAGCAGCAAGAGAGGTTGCTGCTGTTGTGTATATATATATATATGTTATTGGAAATAAATGTTATTTCTTTGTATCCTTGAAACTCGTGCTGGATTCTTTGTGGCCCTCACAAAACTGGCGACGATGGTTAAAGTGAATAGCTGTCTGCACTGCTGAAGCCACCTCCCTGGATTTTTGTTGGATACAGGTTGGAAGTTGATTTCTATGATACCATGCCTCTGTACGGACGTTTGGATGTTTTTGATGCTGCGCTGGAAAGCTGGAACCAGTATGCACAACGGATGCGTTACTATTTCCGGGCAAAAAATATCACCGAAAACGAGCGCCAGATGGTCATATTGCTCACCGCCTGCGGCCCGCATACGTTTGGGGTGATTAGGAGCCTTACGTACCTAGCTGCGCCGGACACCAAAACCTTTAATGAACTTGTGAATTTAGTGGGGCAGCATTTTAACCCAACCCGGTCCACGATAGTCCAACGTTACCGATTTAATACCGCTGAGAGGACCCCTGGAGAATCCCTTGCCGACTTTCTATCCAGGCTATGCAGGATTGCGGAGTACTGTGACTATGGTGAGACCTTGTCAGAAATGTTACACGACCGTTTGGTTTGCGGTATTAACAATGCGGCCACCCAGAGAAAGTTGTTAGCTCAGCCAACATTGACTTTTCAACAGGCCATTCAAATAGTATTGTCCCGAGAGAGCACAGAACGAGGAGTGCAGGAGACACAGGGAATGGAAGTGCATGCTTTGGGGCGCAACCCCTTCTGTCCAAAAACATCCCCCCGCACTCCTGCGGTACCTTGGGTGAGACGACGTCCGGATCGACGCCAGTGGCTGTCGGACATTCCTCCCTGAAGGGAGCCTTCTCCAGAACCAATGGATGAGGAGCCATGTCCGTGTCAGACTTGTAGACACCGACCCCGTCGTGGACGCCGGTCCTGGGGGCTGAGACCAGCCCAGGGGCCGTACCTCCATGTGGTTGAACCTGCGGCGACTACTCCTGAGGACGTGGAAACGGAGGATGACTGCGAGCAGCTGCATTGTGTGGCAGTTCCCTGTGTGGCCCCCATTAAGGTGACAGTATGGGTCAATGGTCACCGGCTTGAGATGGAGTTCGACACTGGCGCAGCGGTTTCCGTGATCGCCCGGAGGACATTCGACCGCATCAAGCAGGGTATACAGACCCTTACATTAACCGACACACAGGCCAGGTTGGCCACCTACACGGGGGAACCATTGGACATTGCAGGAACTACGATGACCCCTGTTGTTTATGGACGCCACGAGGGGAGTTCCCACTTATCGTGGTGCGCGGCCATAGGCCCAGCCTATTGAGTCGGGACTGGTTGCGCCATTTGCGCTTGCAGTGGCAGCACATCCTCCAAACAGTTTCTGGAGGACGATACCCAGATGTATTCCAGCCCGGTTTGTAGCCCGTATCCAAGTCGAACCAGGAGCCACGCTGCACTATTTCCGGGCGTGCCCGGTGCCTTACGCCTTGCTCGAGAAGGTAGAAGGGGAGCTCACTCATTTGGAAACTTTGGGTATTATCAGGCCGTTTCGCTGACTGGGCAGCACCAATTGTACCTGTAATGAAGCCAGTTGCCACAGTTCGCTTTGCGGCGACTATAAACTTACAGTGAATTCGGCTTCCCGATTCAACCGATATCCAATGCCTCGCATAGAGGATCTCTACACAAAGCTTGCAGGTGGACTCTCGTTCACAAAATTAGATATGAGTCACGCCTACCTACAGTTGGAGCTGGACCCTGCCTCCCGACCATATGTAATGATTAATACACACCGGAGCCTGTATGAATATACACATTTGCCCTTTTGGAGTATCCTCTGCCTGCGCTATTTTTCAACGCGTTATGGAGGGCATTTTGAGAGGTTTACCGCGTGTCGCTGTCTACTTAGATGACGTTTTGATCACAGGGACGTCGGAGCAGGAACATTTGGAAAACCCGGAGGCTGTCCTGAGACGCTTTTCCGGGGCTGGAGTCCATTTATGTCGCACAAAGTGCGTTTTTCAGGCGAGGAAAGTAGTCTACCTGGGTTATCGGGTGGACCGCGAAGGTTTGCACCCCGCCGCAGAGAAGGTGCGCGCGATTCAACAGGCCCCCGCCCCGACTGACACTTCGCATCTTTATTCTTTTCTCGGCCTCGTAAACTATTACGGGAAGTTCCTCCCCAATCTGGCAACTACGCTGGCCCCATTGCATCTTCTGCTAAAGAAAAATCTGGGTTTGGGGTCAGCCGCAAGAAACCGCTTTCCGGCAGGTAAAACAACAATTGTCGTCGTCTGGGTTACTAACCCACTATGATCCTGGAAAGCCTTTGCTAGTCACATGTGATGCATCCCCGTATTGTATTGGGGCCGTCCTGTCCCACAAAATGGAGAACGGGGCCGAGTGGCCGATAGCTTTCGCCTCCCGCACATTGACTGCAGTGGAAAAAACAGATCGAGAAGGAGGGTCTGGCAGTGGTCTTTGCGGTGAAACGTTTCCACCAGTACGTGTATGCCCACCACTTCACTATCGTGACTGATCGTAAGCCTCTGCTGGAACTTTTCAGAGAGGATAAGCCAATACCGCCCATTGCTTCCGCACGGATCCAGCGCTGGGCTTTGTTGCTCGCTGCATACGAGTATTCTCTGGAGCACAAACCAGGAACACAGATAGCGAATGCCGACGCACTGAGCCAATTGCCTTTATCGACCGGCCCCATGTCGACCCGCACGACCGGTGAGGTGGTTGCAACCCTAAATTTTATGGACACCTTGCCTGTCATGGCATCACAGATCCGTGAGTGGACCCAGACGGAGCCAGTCCTGTCAAAGGTTCGACAAATCGTCCTATATGGTGGGCAGCATGGACAGCTCCCTGGCGAGTTGCGGGCATTTTCCTCCAAGCTGTCAGAATTCAGCGTGGAAGATGGCATCCTCTTGTGGGGGACGCGTGTGATTGTCCCGGAAAAAGGCCAGGAGCTGATACTAAGAGACTTGCACAGTGGGCATCCAGGTGTGACCAAAATGAAAATGTTGGCCCGGAGTTATGTCTGGTGGCCAGGCCTCGACGCTGACATTGAGAAGGTGGCCCAAAACTGCTCCATTTGTCAGGAGCATCAGAAGCTTGCGCCGGCCACGCCCCTACATTACTGGGAATGGCCAGGGTGGCCTTGGGCACGCTTGCATGCAGATTTTGCAGGCCCTTTTCACAGATCCATGTTCCTTCTATTAATCGACGCCCAGTCTAAATGGCTAGAGGTGCATAAGATGCCAGGCACAACGTCCTGCGCAACAATTGGGAAGATGCGTTTGTCTTTTAGTACACATGGCTTCCCCGAGGTGCTGGTCACGGATAACTGCACTCCATTCACGAGTGAGGAGTTTGCGAGGTTCATGAAGATGAACGGCATACGCCATATCCGCACTGCCCCTTACCACCCGGCTTCAAATGGGTTGGCGGAGCGCGCAGTGCAGACATTCAAACGAGGCTTAAAGAAGTAGTCTTCCGGGTCAATGGACACGAGGCTGGCTCGCTTTTTGTTTTCGCATAGGACCACCCCCCATGCGGTGACTGGGGTAGCTCCCGCAGAACTCCTAATGGGCCAGAGACTTCGCACCCACCTTAGTATGGTTTTCCCGGACATTGGTGCAAAAGTACGTCGCACACAAGAACGGCAGGGACAGGGTTATTCTCGGCATTGGCCGATTCGGCAGTTTGCACCCAGTGACCCAGTGTTCGTTCGCAATTTTTCTGGTGGTGCGCAATGGGTCCCTGGCGTAATCTTTCGCCAAACGGGCCCTATATCTTACCAGGTGCAAGCCCAGGGGTCGTGTCCAGCGCAAACATGTAGACCACGTTTGGTCCAGAAGACTATCCCTTCCAAAGATTTCCCGCCCCCGGAGCTCATTTCTACAGCCGTAGAGACCAGAGACAATGGAAAGTAGTCCTCACAATCTTCCTCTGGTGCCTCACTCAAAGCCTGCTCAGGTCATTACAGAACCGCGCGGAGATAGAGACGCCGAGATGACGGAGGTAGCAGACTCTGACTCCGAGATGGAGACACAGGACGCCTCAGAGGGAGAATCCTCAGGCCCACGGGCCGTGGATGTACAACCGTTACGCCGTTCATCACGGAAGCGCCTGTTTCCGTCTCGTTACACGCCGCCCGATCCAGCGCCTCGTGCAAATGGTGTCCGGCCTGCGGCAAAACGAGTCCGACGCCCTCCTTCGCCAGGGTCTTCGGTGGATTCCTTGGACTTTGGGGGGGAGGGATGTTATAACCTGCCTGCTTACCATTGGCTGGGGACTAATGACAATCCCACAATCCTGTGGGAGTATGAGCTTCCCCAAAGAGGGGGGTGGAGAAATCATTAGCAGACTCCCTGTATAAATAAAGCTGGCCAGTTTGGAACCAGCAGGAAGGAGTAAGCAGCAAGTGAGGTTGCTGCTGTTGTGTATATATATATGTTATTGTAAATACATGTTATTTCATTGTATCCTTGAAACTCGTGCTGGATTCTTCGTGGCCCTCACAAAACCAATCATACACAATGATTTGTGAAACATAATTTGAGTTATTTATTGAAAATAATGCTATATATTCAATGGGAGCTAAGTTTCGTACATCTGACTTCTGCCCTGTTGATTTTTGACTGTTTAAAACTCACAGGACGAATACATCACACCCTGTTGAGGGGGAGAACGATTGGCAGCAGTGATCTCTGTTAGCAGACCACAGCTGATATTCTGATATTTCTTTGAGTAGAAGTCCAGGGACAGAATATTTCATTGTTCATAGATCCTGCAGACAGTGCTGGGAAGCAGGTTATCCAGCAAAAGCTCCAAACACCAAGGAAAAGCTTGTCACAACATAACATTTTCAATGTTTGTTTTCGAACTGGAAATCCAGCATCCATTTTCCCACTAAAATTACTGCCTCGTGGAGGGACCTCAGAGCTGATGTTGGGGGGGCGGGGGGAATCAGAAAGAGCTCAACAGCACCGCCATTGCAGTCAAGCAATGACCTGTGACCAACGAAGGCAGCAGCCAAAGGAGTTACTGCAACCCAGAGATAAATTATTTCTGAAAGAGTTTGAAGAAAATCATACAGCTTTCAAAAGTTCCAGATGCAGAAAAGAAAACTAAAGCATTTCCATGGGTTAGTTAGGAAAGTGATGGATATCCTGTTTGAATTTACTTTATTTTGACTATACACAAAACTGTGTATTCTGAACCTCAATATTCCTGAACCAGATAAACAAACCATAAATAATTCAAAATGGTTATGGCAATAAAGACTTCCACAGACGCAGGGCAGCACGGCAGCACAGTGGTTAGCACAATTGCTTCACAGCTCCAGGGTCCCAGGTTCGATTCCCGGCTTGGGTCATTGCCTGTGCGGAGTCTGCACGTTCTCCCCGTGTCTGCGTGGGTGCTCCGGTTTCCTCCCACAGTCCAAAGATGTGCAGGTTAGGTGGATTGGCCATGCCAAATTGCCCTCAGTGTCCAAAATTGCCCTTTGTGTTGGGTGGTGTTATTGGGTTGTCGGGATTGGGTGGACGTGTGCGGTTGGGTAGGGTGCTCTTTCCAAGAGCCGGTGCAGACTCGATGGGCCGAATGGCCTCCTCCTGCACTGTAATTTCTATGAAATCTATGAGGCGGGACTTGTCAAGTCTGCTGGCAAATTATCTTAAAATATGATCAATTGCCGATCAATTATGAGTGAAACTAGTAGCATCATAACCAATTTCGCCATGCTTACTGAGCAATGTTGGTGGTGTGGCCTCATACATGCAGCCATGATCTGATTGAATGGCGGAGCAGGCTCAAAGGGCTGAATTGCCTATTATTGCTCCTAATTCTTATTTTCCTATGTTCCTAAAATGCCCAGGTTTGAACACTATGCAGGCACGTAACCCCCTAGGACATGGAAGCATCAATGCAGAAAGCAGATGGTTCAATGTCATCAGAAGCCACAACCATGGCCAGCATTCTAAACAGATAAGAGTGCATACAAAACAGAGTGAAGACAAGGCGTTGGATTCTCTGGTCGGCAACGGCGAAATGGCGTTCAGCGAACAGCCGGAGAATCACCTTTCATGACCGAATCGGGGGCGGCGCCGCTTTTGCGAAGCTCTACCCCCTCCAAACGGGCCTCAGGTATCGATGGTCTCAGGTCATTGCCTGAGGCCCGCCCCCCGAAGTTCCGCCCCCGACCGGCCATGTTCCTGACGCCGTGGATCTCTCATTGTCTCACCTATCGGGAACTCAGCGTGGCGGCTGCAGCCTCAGTCCAGTGCCGCCACAGTCGGGGTAGGGCCGGTCCGTGGGTAGCGGGAGATTATTTGGGACTGGGGGCACTGTGGGGGGGGGGGGGCAGGGGGTTGGTCCGGGGCGTGCGAGCCAGCCGAAGGGGGGGACTATTTCGCTGGCCGGGTCCGTGTGGAAGGGAAATTAACATAAACCAACTTCGAAGCATGCTGGGAAATGCTTGACTATAGTTCAACACTGCTTTTGGACTAAAATAAGTAGGTCAGGTAACATAAACAAAATATTGCTTGCTATTCTGGTCTCAGCCTTATTATTTGAAAACACATTGTTCTCCAAAAGATAACAAAATGTGTACTCGAGTTTATTTTTTGCCAACGGCAAGAACATACATACTACGTATTTCATCTTGCGTACTTTCCAAGGTCTATTTAATATAAACATGCCTGTTTATTTCAAGCTGTTATTTCAGACAATCAAGATATGCATTCTTCAATCGAATCTCAGAGTGCAGTTCACTGGCTTTGCAGCTAGAACACTCTCTCCGCAAATATATTTGTGTCAATAAATTTCCTTAAATCGAACCTCGAGGAATTTGTCTTTATTATGATTTCCCCGACAAACTGCCGTAGCGTTTGCAGTTTCCCTACTTTAACGGGAAGTGAACCTCGAAACAAATCTCTAAACAATACTCTCTTAGCTGAAAGGGAGAGAGCCATAGTGCGACCCTTGCTGAAAGGGGGGTCTGAGCCTCGGCAGCCTTAATTACTGGCCAGTGACTCATGCTAGGAGGGTTATCTTAATTAATAAATTATGATAGCTGCATGAGAAGAAAAAAGGTGCCTTAGAGACTAAAATTTAAAAGAAAAAGTCTTTGAGGTTTGTGAAAGGATAAACACCGGTGTGCACTCCCTGTAGTATTTGTAAATGATTTCCGCGGTCGTTGTTATTGTTATATATATGTTCTAAAGTATTTTGCAGAAGGAATGATGAGCAATAAACTCGACACCCCCTCACAGGTCATCCCGAAGCCTCGGTAAAGACATCCGGAGCGAGAAAGAAGGTGAACTCTTTGAAGAAGACAGATAAATGAGTCAAAATGAGTAAGAAAATGAAAATAAACAATCGTAAAGCAACGGAATGAGGTAGGAAAACCTGTATGTCCCGCATAGGAATCTAATGAAGCTGATCCCCTCTCAAAACAAAAAACAGGGGAGTAAAAGTAAATAGAAGATTAAGGTAAAAGCGTAACAGATGGGTTCCTGTAGAAAAATGGAATTCAGATTTGTCTGTAGCCGTGAGATAAGGCTACCTGTTAACTGTGATATTTGTGAGCTGTGAGAATCTGTGCGTTTTGTTTAACCAATTAATTTTAGTCAAAGCATGAAGTGCTAAGTGGGTTGTATTTTTTATCATCTGTCATTGTGAGTCAGAGATTATAACTTAAGTGATTTTTGTTGCGATTTCTCTAATGAACTGAAACATATGGAAATTAAAATCAGTTTAAAAGAAAGAAAGTGCCTTTACGAATAAAAGTAATTGAATATGAATACGTTTTTTGATTACGTGAAAAGACGTAAATGGCATCATTACAAGTTCTCCGCCCCTTAGTTTCTGCAGGAAACATTAACCATTTCAGCTGACCTTTTCTGAATTGACAAAGAAAAATATACGTCTCTAAGAATAGCTAATGCCTATAAAATCAATAATTGGAAATTGACTTAAATGTGTGCTATTTATAGCCCCCTGCCAGGAGATGTTTTGCTGCTTCTAAAATACTCTTATGGTGCATCTTGGCCAGCTTTGAAGGATGGGTTTGCAGTCCCACCTGGCATAAATGGGGGGTGAGTTCCCAACAATAATAATCATTTGAATGAAGGAAATGAGTCCCTCGAACACTGGTTAGCAAATAGAGGAAAAGTGGCTATCATGCAAGGGTCCAAGAAGCATTTAGCCCCCAGGAAGGATGTACCGCAACTAGCGACACCTGACCCTATTAGGCAGACAAACACTCTGCAAATTAGGAGCAGTAATACATTGCATTGATAATAGAATCTTTATAGAACTGTCTCAAATACGAGCTCACCAGCTGCAAAATTGAAGAACTTCTGAGCCTGCGCCCGATCGCTCTGTGTCTGTGTTCTATGCTGGCAGCTGAACGTTAACCCTTACAGTACCACTGTTTAAAAAAAAAAAAATTAAAACTGCAGGAAGTCTTACAAAAGATTAATGACCCTTGGGCACAGCTATTTATTTAAATACCTGATAGTGTCCAGCCGAGAGAATATCGTGACCCATTGCACTGCTTGGTATGCTCATGAGGATGAGCACGCACACAATTTACAAACACAAAGTCACTTAGGAAAGCAGACATCATTGTATATCACTCCTTTTTATTTTTCAGTGTTGTGGGATTAGGGATGTTAGTACAGTTGACCCAAAGTCAGAGGGACCTTTTTAGGATGGGTTTAACTTCAGGACCTCATTTAACATTGGCCGTAAGACATCCTGCTAAGGCAAAGCAAATAGGAGAAGTGATCAAAGAGGCCAAAGGAAAAAAGTAATACATGGGAATGATTCAGACCCACACCATTTCTTTGCCACCGTCAAACACCAGGCGACCATGTATGGCCTGGATGAAAAAGAGCAGGTAAAGCTCACGGTCCTCAGCTTAGACCCATCGGTTGCAGCAGCCCTTCCCGACCCACAGAATGTAGGAGGAGACACCCTAGCAGAAATGCATACCGCGATCCTGGATGCGATCGGGTACAACCGGGGCGACCCCGTAGACGGTCTAAATAAATGCAGACAGAAAAAGTCTGAATACCCCACAGCGTTCGCAGGACGCTTGTGGATTCACTTTGAAGCTGTTTTCGGCAACGTAGACCGTGCTCATTTGTCTGCAGACAATATGGCCAAATGGACCCATACCCTTATCTCCCTTGCCACGGAAGCAGTACAGAATGCCTGTAGCAATTATAACCCCTCGGAGGAGGCTCATAATGAGAAGTGGGTGGTCAAAGATTGTCCCGCGTTTGGGAACAAGCGGCTCACGGTAAATTCGCAGCTAGAACCCCCGAGGAAAACCAAGCCGCCGCAGACGTGCAGGCAGTAAGAACCACTCTCCACAACCCCGCCTGGGTAAACGAGGGAAAGAGCAGCCCCCCAGCAAAACCGCAAGAATGCTACAATTGCGGACAGTTGGGACATTTTGCCAAAGAATGCAAGGCCCCTAAAAAAACACAGAGAGCCCAACAGACAGGCACTCTCAATAAGAAAAAGGCAGAGCCCATACATAGGGTTAACGCCCAGTCCGATCAGACAGACTTGACCAGAACGGACTGACGGTGTACAGGCTGGGTCTGCGATACCCTTTGGGATAGGTCAGGATGACCCGTAGTCGCAGCAAAGGTTAGGGGACAGCCGATCGAGCTTATCTGGGACACAGGAGGGTCCCGCACAACCTTAAATTCCTCCACCCTTGGTAAGGACACGTGGCCCACCACAGCCACTATCACCCTCAGTGGCTTCACAGGCCACTCACAGCAGGGACATATCACAACCCCTGTACCCATCCAGATCGGAACTATTAATACAAAACACCCCGTAGTGTTAGTCGACCTGCCCACAACAGCAGAGCACATTTTAGGGATCGACTTTATGAACTCTCACCACCCCTCTTTCGATCCAGTCAACCAGTGTGTCTGGAAGATGGCGAAATCCGCTAGAGCCCCCGCAACACTCAATATAGGGGATTATATGAACAAAATTAGCGCAGTAGGCGAGTTTTGGTTCAACCCCAGCACACTCAGCATGGACCGACAGGTTAGGGCAATCCTGCAGAAAAACAGGGCAGCATTTGCAACCCATAAACACGACTGTGGACGGATGACTGGTTCCATACAAATAACCAGACTGGACCCAAGACCCCCAAAACAGTACGGATTTCCCCTGAAAGCAGAGGGAGAAATCCTAAAGGTCATAGAAAGCTTATTAGAGCAGGGCGTCCTAAGATCGGTAGCCTCAACTAATAATGCCCCGATTTGACCAGTAAGGAAACCCGACGGATCATGGCGCTTGACCATTGATTATCGGGAACTCAATAAAGTCACACCCGCAGCAGTCCCCACCGTTGCAACAAGTCCCGAGACCATGCTCAAACAGGGACTCCATGCCTGATATTTCACGGTTTTGGACGTCAGTAATGGGTTCTGGTCCATTCCATTGGCAAAGGCGTGCCAGAATAATTTGCCTTCACTTTCAGAGCGCAGCAGTACACGTGGACATGCCTGCCACAAGGCTTCCACAACTCCCCCTCCATTTTCCACCGACAGCTAGCAAAGTTTTCTCGCCCCCAATGTCTGGTACAGTATGTAGACGACCTACTACTGCAGACAGACTCAAAGGAAGAGCACATTGAGCTTCTGTCCGAACTCCTGGAATTACTACATTCCGTTGGCCCCCTTGCAGGAATGGCTATAAATATGTTCTGGTGGTCATAGACACTTTTACAAAGTGGGTGGAAGCATTTCCAGCCCGCACCAACACCGCAAAAACCACAGCCAAAATCCTAACCCACCACATTTTTACAAGATGGGGACTCCCCCGCAGTATTGAGTTGGACCAAGGTTCTCACTTTACGGGACAGGTCATGCAAAACGTCCTCACGATATTTGGCATAACCCAAAAATTTCACATTGCGTACCACCCTCAGTCGAGTGGTATAGTGGAGCGCATGAATCGGACCCTAAAAACCACCCTTAGAAAAATGGTCCAGAAGAACAACACCACCTGGGATTCGGTCCTCCCCTTTGCGCTGATGTTTTTGCGTAACACTGTTTCCACCTCATCACTTACTTAAATAAACCACACCACCGACCACCGAACCACACGGACGACCCCGACTTTGTCCCCACCCAACTCGACCCTACTCATTGGCACCGCGACATCTCCTGCAGACTCGTCCGCAACGACGAGGACGACCCCAACTCACACCACGCAGCCTTTCCGCCCTAATTCACTCCAGAGTTTGGCACCCGGGAGAAGGTGACGACCTTGGGTCTGACTCCCAAGCCGCCAACCCCTTTGCGACCCTGGTCGCAACAGAAAACTGAGGTGTCCACATGGTGATTTAAAGGAGACACTTGGTGAAAAGTGTTGTCCTTCCTGATGGAACCTGCAGAATTTTTTCCGTTGTTTGTATGTTTGTTTAATGTTGTTCGTCCAACAGGAGAATGTTCTCAACGCCACACACCCATTCACCTGAACTTTTTAGCTTTTTCCCACTGACACCCACCGCGGCCACACGCCCATTCTGCCGAAACCTCTGAGGACTTGCCTCAGACACCCACCGCCACCGGACGCTTGTTCAGCGGAACTAACTTTTCAGCTGATACTTGTTCGGGTATCAGACGCCCGATCGTAACTGCTCTTCTGATTTGACGGCAGATTCAGAACAGCAACCCCACCATGATGACTACATTTGTGTCCGTTCTTTGGTTGCTCAGGCAGTGGAGAAACGGCATGACACTCGCCCTGCCTGGGGACCGCCCCCCCCCCCCCCCCCCCCGTTGGTCAAAAACGCTCGGGTAGGGGACAGACGGTATTGGTAGCCGTCCTAACCGGGGACTCCATCCACATCTTACCCGTCGCGGCCCATACGCACCTCATTCGACCTTTTCCTTTCAAAAACAGTTTTATTTATTTAGGCAACCTTTGGGTGGCCGCCAAATGCTATTTACATCCGAGAACATTTGGATGCTAAACTTAGCACTGGTCCACCATTGGGAAGTGTGCCGTGTCCTAACATTTGTTTTGAAAAAAAAAATGGGGGCGAAGTCACATATTGTGACCAATTATAAGGGTTTAATTGGCCCCAAGAAGGACAGACACACTAACACACCGGATATTAAACCAAGGTAGTTACAGATACTATGCTTGTTTTACAGAACTTCAGAAGCTCCAGGACCGGAGAAAAACAGAGAACACAGAGAAAGAAAATAAAGAGGACAACCATGAGGACTCCTTTCATCGTGCTCAACACTCTTTTTCTGAACATTTGGTTGTGCGGGAACGCGGAACCCATTACTCCAAACTCCCCTGCCGTTAATGTTTCACTGCCCCGCAGTACCGAGGGCCCAGTCACCAGCCACGCTGCATTATCCTGGTGTGCCAAGTTCATAACTTGGTACTCCCTGTCGTACGTCATTGAGGCACTGTTAGCATTGGCCATACTCTGCTGTGCAGTACAGACCATGCGCCTCCGCAAGTGGAAAAGGAGAGCGTACCGCGCTCGAACCCCGGTATATCGAATCCGATCCCCGATATTCGGCTATGACCAGACCCCAGACCCCCGCGACCTATAAAGAATAAAGAGTATTCACTTGCGTTATTACTGTAAATAAAGAGATGTACAAAACGTTTCATAAAAAAAAAATATGATCCTGAGCTTGACTGCCAAGCCAAGAAAGAGTATATTAAATGTTGTGATTGTTGTTGTATGTTTTAGGAAGATAGGATAATGCAATGTTTAGTGAGTATAGAGTATTGAGGTAAAATTAGAGGTTCCCAGTTTTATTTTTTTAGATACATGCCCCTGCCTGACATAGCGCCCTCAAGAATTGTTTAGGTAAATTTTTGTGCATAGCTAGGGTCAGAGTAGTGGCCATGTAGGAGGTGCCCCCCCCCCCCCCCCCTCCCCCGGTCAGGGAACGAAAAGGACAAAATTTATGTGATCCTTCACGCTTCGCGTTAGGATCACAAGGCGGGCCTGTAGCCACGTAAAATGGCTGCTTCCCGATTAATTTGGCCAAAACCCGATTTAAAATGGCTAACCGGAAAGGCTGATGGGAAAAGCAGGTAACAAGACACAAACGGACAGCTGCAGGCAGAATGTCATATTCGGCTCTGGGGAAGTCGGCCCAGATCGATACTCAGGACTATTAACAGCCCATCAACCCAGACATCTGCAGTTATACTCAGGACTATTAGCAGCCCATCAAACCAGACATCTGCAGTTTAATCGGCTATCCCTGGGAACAATTGCAACATATTAGCAATTGAATACCGGGCCAGACCTGTCGGCGCCTGCAGTGGCCGAAACAAAGGCAGGTGAACGACCACCCCCGATCGGGGAATCGCCTCACAATTGGACGTATCAAACCCAGTGATTGGGAACAAGTCCAATCACTTGGGACTCAGGAAGCCGCTGGGCCCTATAAAGTGAGGGGCCAAGTTCAGATCGCTCTCTCTCTCCCTTCTTCGCCTGCTCGAGACCTTCGCAAGAACACCAACCGGCAACTGTAAGTTTGAATCCAGCGATCGCTATCCGATAAAGACTCCTAGCCATCGACCTGTATCAGCCTTTTGAATCCCGCGGGCCAGATCCGATTGGATAAGCCATTTGTTTCCCTGACCTGGTGGGCTCTTCCTAAAGTTAAGTATTGGCCAGTAGTGATAGGTTTATTTTTTGATAGTAGGATTATTGTATTAACATTACTTGTTGTATATAATAAATGACCGTTGATTTCAATCTTACTAAGCGGTGTGCTGACTTATTAATCATAACTTGAACTTGAACCACGTGGCGGTATCAGAAAGATACCTGGCAACTCGTGAGCAAAGGTGACGTAATCAGAGATAATAAACTAAGGCTAAAAAGAGCAACAGTCTCAATGGATAAACTGCAATTCTGTCAGGAGACAGTTCAGTATTTGGGATTTCAGCTGCAGCAAAGACAGCGGTGGCTTGGGTCTGAAAGCATACAGGCTGTGGCAAGGGTTCCAACTCCGCTCACAAAAAAGGAAACCTTTACCTTCCTCGGAATGGTGGGCTATTGCAGGCAGTGGATACCAGACTATAGAAAGGTGGAAGCAGTATTGCGCAAGGCTACCCAACAGGATCCCCCTTCAGTTGGTACCGGGATCCCAGAGAGGGAGCAAGCATTTCATAATTTGAAACAAGCCATGATTAGCACCCCTGCCTGGGGACTTCCTAATTTCAGCAAGCCCTTTACTCTTTATGTGAATGAAGCAGGGGGATTTGCAACAGAGGTCCTGGTGCAAGAGCACTGAGGAGGGAAAAGGCCCCTTGCCTATTGCTCAGTGGCCCTATGTGCTGTGGTAAAGAGTATGCCAAATTGCTTAAGAGCAGCAGCATAGTGGGAAAAAAATCAGTTTTGCTGCTGCTTAATTCATCCGCAACGCAGCATTTTACTGCGGCTCGACACACTGGGTACGTAGGAATCCTGTCTGAAACCAACTTTCCCTACAAGCGAGCGCCAGCTTTCAACCCTGCTACACTCTTGCCCGCGCCCTCGGAAGCAGAACATCTGTATGATCATGACTATTTACAATTGGTTGAAGCCACCACAACCCCTCGACCTGATTTATTGAGTCACCCACGAGAAAATCCAGACATCATCTTTTTCACCAATGGGTCAGCAAACCGACCAAATGATATGACCCTCCTGGCCGGCTATGCTATAATAACTCCATTCAAGATAGTGGAAGCTTTTGCTCTGCCTTCGGGAATGTCTGCTCAAGCGGCCAAAACGTTTGCCCTTACTAAAGCATGTAAGCATGTATTCTAGCTAAAAATAAAACAGTCAATATTTATACGGATTCCTGATCCGCCTTTGGGGTAGTACATGATTTGGGCCAATTATGGAAAAACAGGGGATTCATAACTTCCGCCTGGCAACCTATGAAACATGCTGAATTGGTTTTAAATTTACTAGATGCTGTTCAGCTGCCCAGCAAGATAGCCGTTTTAAAGTGCGAAGCACATACTATCGCAGTCGATGAAGTCTCATACGGCAATAGATTTGCTGATAAAACAGCAAAGGAAGTGGCTCTCAAACAGCAGCCATAACTACAAGCCGCTGCAGTTGAACTTCCGTCCACTATAACAGAAACAAAGTTAAAACAGGCACAGGAGCAAGCCTCGCTACAGGAGCATTGCTCTTGTCTAAAAGTGGGTTGCTACCAAGACAGCCATCAGATCTGGGTCCACCCTGATACCTGCGCAGTATGCCCCAGAAGTTTGTTTTTGCCACTGTGCCACCTTGCACAAGGACAGGTTCATGTGGGCAAAGGAGGGATGACACATGCAATATGTCAACAATGGTATGCCACAGGTATTACGGTAACAATTGAAAAAGGAGCCCGCACATGTATGATTTGTCAGAGGAATAATCAGGGCAAAACACCCGCTGTCTTTGATCATCTCCCACAGCCCAAAATGCCTTTTGAAAATTTGCAGATAGATTTTGTACACATGCCGATGGCTAAGGGATTTAAATACATGCTGGTGATAGTCGACATGTTTTCCCGGTGGGTCGAGGCTTTTCCAACCAAAAGAGACAATGCTAGAACAGTGGTAAATATTCTGGAAAGGAAATAATACCTAGGTTTGGGATACAAATGGGTTTAACAGTGACAGGGGAACTCATTTCACTAGCAAATTGACCAAAGCCCTAACAGAAGCCATGGGATTTGATTGGAAATTGCATATCCCATATCAACCGCAATCCTCAGGAATGGTGGAAAGGGCGGATGGAATAATTAAAACTGCAGTTACAAAAGTGTGTCAGCAAAATGGGCTGCTATGGCCAGATGCCATACCCATAATAATGTATGCCCTGCAAAATCAGTGAAATCGTAATACGGGTTTAACCTCGTATGAGATATGAATGGAACGTCCCATGACAACTGGAACTAAACCCCAATGACCCCAGTGACATTAGCCTTAATATGGACAGATGAGGCATCACGAAAATATGCCCAGGCCGTGTGTGAAACCGCTGAAAAAAAAAACATGAAAAGGTGCGACAGGCTCAGATGCATCCAAAAGAGGGAAATACACACCCTTTAAACCTGGAGATCAAGTATATGTGAAAGCACTAAACAAAGATTCTTTTTCTCCTAGGTGAAATGGAACCTACCAAGTGCTGCTAACAACCGAACAGCCGTTAAAGTAAAAGAAAAGCCAGATGGGATCCACGCAACTCGTGTAAACTACATCATACGGAACTTTGAGCGTACTAGCGAAACGCTGACCTGAAGAGAATGATGGCGTTGATGTTTTTATATTATCATATTAATCCAACATCATATAGAGGGTAAACTGCATACTAACACCTTAATATACATGTCTCACTCATCCGCAGAGAGGGTAAATAAATTCAGTTGTTGGGTTTGTACACAAATTCCCAGATGCTTGGGGGAGGCCTTCCCTGTGCGACCTATCCCATTCACCAGTAAAGAGATAGCAGAATGGGCTCTCAGACAAAATAGTACAGGACGTGGTGAAGATACACAGAATATGTTAGATTGGAGATTAGCTGGATACGATATGAATAGGTTTAAAGGATGGTGGTGGCCTAGATTTAATGTAACATGCCAGCTGCCCTGTTTGATCCTTCCCAAATATACTGGAGTCCCAAAGGGTAGCATCTGCTTGAGGAAACATAAAACATATGGGACCTACCCAGTCGGCATCAGTCAGTGCGACCAGACATTGAATTGGCAACCCCCTATGCCCTGCCTTACAGTTAAAGGGCTATTCATCTTTGACTGGTCAGCGGTTGAAAATCGTACTAGTGGAGGCCCCTTGGGAGGGGATCCGATTAGACTAATGATGACTGATAGTAAAGGAAACCTGACCGCATATAACGGCACGTGTTTTATCTGTGGCCATACCAAAAAATTGGGAAGGCTCCTGCTATTTGGGATAGGTAGTCCCTTATGTGCATCATATTCAGTAATTTCAGGACCATCTCCATCACAGGACGACACAAAGTATTATGACATGGGCACAAATGCGGGGAATCATGATACCACCATTAGGAATAGCCACTACTGCATATGAACTACGCGAACTACGCGACATCCTTGAGCAGGTAGCTAATGACACTGCAGAAGCTGTTAACCAGATAGAAACTGAGATGGCTGCGAGAAGAGTGGTTGCCCTGCAGAATAGAATGACTCTTGATTTCTTGTTAGCTGAAAAGGGAGGCACTTGTGCCCTGATTGGAAGTGACTGTTGCACAAACATCCCTGATAACTCAGAGAAAATTGATAATCTGGTGGATCACATTCGTAGAGAGGTAACAAGATTACATGAAAATGAGGGATGGGACTTTGGCTTTGGATGGTAGGATCGTCAGGACAGAGGATTGTGTTCTGGATTATAATCGCCATTGTAATCTTGATTGTTGTATGGTTACTGTTTTAATGTTGCGCAAGATATTTTTATTGCACGAACACAGGAACAGCCCTAGCCACCTTCCCTCCTTGCTACCAGGCTCATGACACGCAGGGAACTGGCATACATCCGTTCTCCTGACATTATAACCTTCTCTACGGAGGACATGATAATTTACTAAAACGAACAAGGAGGGAATTGTTGAAGGGAAATTAACATAAACCAACTTCGAAGCACGCTGAGAAATGCTTGACTATAGTTCAACACTGCTTTTGGACTAAAATAAGTAGGTCAGGTAACATAAACAAAATACTGCTTAATATTCTGGTCTCGGCCTTATTATTTGAAAACACATTGTCCTCCGAAAGATAACAAAATGTGTACTCGAGTTTATTTTTAGCCAACGGCAAGAACATACGTACTACGTATTTCATCTTGCGTACTTTCCAATCTCTATTTAATATAAACATGCCTGTTTACTTCAAGCTGTTATTTCAGACTATAAAGATATGCATTCTTCAATCGAATCTCAGAGTTCAGTGCACTGGCTTTGCAGCTAGAACACTCTCTCTCCGCAAATATATTTGTGTAAATAAATTTCCTTAAATCGAACCTCGAGGAATTTGTCTTTATTATGATTTTCACGACAGTCCGCGAGCGGCCTCTGCATGCGCGGCCACGGAACCAGTAATTCTCAAGGCCGTATCGGCAGCTACAGCCGGGTGCTCTACGCTGCCTTCCTGCTAGCCCCCAGCAAAATGGGGAATCGGTGGCCATTTTGCACCAGTTTGCCCGGTGTGGGGACATAGCCCCAGAATTGGAGTATCCAGGCCTAGATCTTTGAAATTTACAGCCAAGTACACGGTGAGATGATAAGGATACCCAAACCATCAACACAAAGAGTGAACAGACATTCAGTACAATGAACGTCAAAGAATATATTGGCAAAGTGGTACCAACAGAAGCCTTTGCCACTGTCTAGGTTAGATGCCCACAGATGAAGAGTCAGCATATCCATCTGCCTAACTGGACGCCGGTGAATGTGCAGACATTCTTCCACTTTGCACGCTGAAATAAATGTATCCACAGAAGTAGCAAAGCATGATTCGACCAACCAATGCCAAACTCACCACGTACAATGGTTCAGAGATTCACTACAAACATTCACCCTGGACATCCCAGATACTTCATATTGTGGACACCACAGGTACACCAACGCAGGAGTACAGGCAAGCTGAGACTGACCTTGGTCCCCATCCCTGGCAACATCATGACCATGAAAAGAACCAGAAATCACAAGGAACACCATCAGAAACCCTGTGCTTCCACTGGGAGAAGGTCACCCAACTCTGCAATGCAGGTCACAGGACAACAGGTCTCATAACACCTTTCAAACCAAATATGTACACCCATTGCGGACATCCAGACTGCACTGCACTGGAGAATTGCTATTGAGCAGAAGAGTGCAGACAAAGCTCTCCAGTTATCACTCATTGATACTCCCAGGAATACGCGATGCTCTACTTAAAACAAAGGGAAAGGTGAAAGGTGCCCATGACTGACATGCGGGTAATGAATTACCCAACCCGAACATTGGACAGAAATATTGATCATGACACCCAACTGATGGCACGTGGAATCCAGCAGAAATCATCAATATTTAAACAGAAACAAGGAATGACAAAACAAAAGCCCAATTCAGAGCAACGCCATAACCAGAAAAATTGAATAATCCAATTGCGACCAGAACACAGTCTAACATGCAACACAAACAAAGCAGCCTCCAACAAGGATTACCATAACTAAGTCTGGA